>NC_090812.1:150448949-150775699 GCF_000390325.3 Nicotiana tomentosiformis
TTAAATAATCGGGATTAGATTAGAGTGGTCGATTCTCAATAATGGTCCTATTGGATTCAAAATTTAAGGTGTGGTGCTTAAGTATTTTCGGATTCGTTATATGGCTAAAGATTGGGTTTTGCAGTAGATTGTGAAGGGTACCTGGAGTATTCTATGTTATCATCGGGTCTGTGGTGCAGTGTTAGAGAAGTGGGAGAAATAGCTTTAGATTCGCAGAAGATCTAATCAGCGCAGGTGTATCATTTTGAGATACTATTGAATGCATAAGAGGGGTATACAATGGCTTATGGATGTTGAGACGATGTGGTCTCGCGATTTAGGTCACTCGAGATGAGTGTTGATTGAGGTGCGTTATGTGTTTGAATAGAGGTATTATTTTGAAGGCAAGTCAAGAGTAAATTGGAAGAAGCTGAGTCAATCTAGTAGTGGTTTAGATGGAATGGTTAAGGAAAGGATCGGTTCCTTCGGTGTGGTAAGGTTATACAGTTGATTTGTCTGAACGTGTAGTATCGACCACCTCCGTAATCTGATTGATTTGGAGGTATTTGATTATGATGGTTTTGTTATGTGTAATTAGGTCCCGAAAGAGTCATGGCAGTTTAGAAAATGACTTGAGGTTTGCATTTTGTGCAGTTATGGGAAGTTTGTTGTGCATTGTGGTTCTTCTTCTAAGATGAGTTAAGTGAAACGTTTCTAGCCGGCGAAGTGTGTATTCTACTGGTGGTTTAGGAGTTATGATGAAATTCTTGAACTCTCGCGTAGCAGCATGATAGGTGTAGTGAGCGGTATGGAATTGGAACTTGAGGATCAAGGTTGCGATCTAGTTTTGACAGGAATGTCACGAGCTCGGAAGAGATCTTAGGTGTTCAGAGTATGCAGGCGCTATTTTTGTGTCTCCTGAGAATGGTGTTCCGTGGAAGAGGCATTGTGTATTGGATCACAGATTCTTGAATTGCATTACAGAAATAGTATATTTGGTAGCCATGTATGTGCAGATTTTGCAACCCGGTACGGAAGGTTGTCGGAGTATCTCCCACGGGATGACCATATAAGTGTGAGTGTCAGTTATTTAAGTAGCAGAGATTGAAGTCAGGTATGGAGATTCTGGTGCTGTCACTGATGAGAGAGTTTATGTCTGTGAGACGCTCTATTCCCTTGGTTGCAGACTGTGGAAGTTGTTCCGGATTAGACGGTAGATCGTATATGTTATGGATAGGGTCATTGTGGACCTTTGGAAGGTCATTGACCTATTTTTGGATGACCAGAATCGGCTGTGAGGTCAATGTGTAGGCCTAATGTGAATGTATGTTCTATACTAGATCAGATATGCTTATTCTGCATAACATCGCTTATGGATGGGTCTTCAGGCGTGGTGGATGTTATTACTGCCTTCGTTTATTTCAGGTGCTACTGTTTTATGCCATATGAGTTGTGAGACGACTTGATTATTCACATGTGTGTTGTGATCATGTGTAGCTTGTGGTGTTATATGAGCGAGATGACCCTCAAGACGCAGGTTGTTTACTGCACCTTAGTCATGGTTGGCATTTTATAGCGTATGGCGCTATTTGTCTCCCCAGGGTTGTGTTTATGCACTTGGCATGCTTATGGTCGATATTCGGGCATTTAGTGGGTATGAGAATTTTTGCTCGATGGGTATTTTCATATTGATTGTCATGTCTGGATTGGGTGGCACGCCGCCACAGATAGATCGGGCTACACACTGCAACAGTGAGATGTGGAGCACAATTCCTTATACTTATTTCATGTGTTTTGTTTCTTGCCCTTGAGATAGGTTCATAGCATTTGTCTGGTTGATTTGAATGTTATGCGGGCTCGGTAGTGCTTTACCAGAGTTTGTTTTTCCTTATTGGTCATATTCAAGTTGTAGCATGTTGGCACATTGATGGCATTGTATGAGATTCTAGACGATGTTTGAGGTAGCTTATTGCTCGAGTAGCTTGTATTGGGTGAGACAAGGTTGTTGGACCTGAAATCAGTGCAATCATATTTGTATAATATATATTAGAGGGAAAATATCACTAATCATTTCAGAATGAGGCAATGGTTCTTGTCAAGCGGATAGACTCCATGAATTATTGATTTGGCAGGTTGTTATGAGTTTCTACATATCCATTTTATAGTTGCATTATTGTGAGGAATGGAACAAGGCTTGTATGTGTTATGAAGTTTGTTATGGGCATTGAGTTCGTGAATTTGAAGCTATTGTGGTTGGAGGATGTTATTATGGGCATATGAATTATGCGGTGAACTGTGTGATTTCAGCATGGGTGCATGATCATGTTTTGTTACGACTTGTTGAGATTGAAGTGGTGTTCGTATGTTAGAATCATACCTGGTTGAGACTTCTAGATGTTTGAATCTGGTTATAAGGCTTATGGGCTAAGGTAGCAGGAAGGACTTTCAGTCTAGCTTGAGCTAATGTGCTCATATAGGTTGTGGTGGTACGGGTAGGTGCACGAGGTGTAAAAACGGTGATTTTGGGCAACTCGGGGACGATTCTTGGCACGTTCGAGGACGAACGTATGTTTAAGTAGGGGAGAATGTAACGAACCGACTGGTAGTTTTGAGCTCTAGCATGTCGTTCGGAGGTTTGTGATCTTGAGTAACTTCACGTCATGTATTATGACTTGCATACGTGGTTGGTTTCGATTTTTAAGAAGTTCAGAGTTGATTTGGAAGAATAATTCTCAATTCGGAAGCTTTAAGTTTAAATAGTTAACCTGTATTTGACTTTTGAGTAAACGACCTCGGATCGGATTTTTGATGGTTCAGTTAGGCCCGGATGGTAATTTTGGACTTAGGCGTATGTCCTTATTTAGATTTGGAGGTCCATAGGTTGATTTGATGCTTTTTGACGAATGTTTAGAAGGTTGATACGTTTGACCGAGAGTTGACTTTGTTGATATTAGTTCCAGATTGTAGTTTCTAGAGATGGTATAGGTCTGTTATGTCATTTGCGACTTGCATACAAAATTTGAGGTCATTCTGGTTTGATTTGGCATGGTTTGGCCTGAGTTTTAGAAGTTTAAAAGTTTATTAGGATTAAATTGATGTGCGATTCATAGTTTTGATGTTGTTTGGTGTGATTTGATGCCTTGAGTAGGTTCGTGTTATGTTTTGGGGCTGGTTGCTATGATTGGATGGGGTCCCGGGGGCCTCAGGTGTGTTTTGGATAAGTTTGGGTTGTGTCGCGCTCTTATTTGATGTTTCGGCATCATTTCTTTTGGCATAAAGGGTACCATATTTAGAAAGCGACCGTTGATTTATGATTAGATTGAATCATTAGATCTGTATCGTAATTACGGAACCATAGCAACAAGAATCTTCGAATTCCGAGGTTTTATGAGAGAGTTATGCACATTTCCATGTTGGGAAAGATTGTTGGTTTCTCGTGTGAACTTTTGTTCTTCGCGAACGCGAGAGTAGTCCTGCGAACGCGAAGAAGGAATTTTGGTTTGACCGGTCAATGCCAAAATTTGCTCTTTGCGAACGCGAAGGTGTTCCGCGAAGGCGAAGAACAAAAATCACTTGGGCAGTGTTTTAAATAGGCAGACCGAGCATTTTAGTATTTTGAGCATATCTTGAGTTCTAGAGCTCCGTTTGAGGTGATTTTCGTGGATTGTTCTCGTCTTAGCAAGGAGTTTCGTATCATTTGGCATTGGTTTGAGTTGTTAGAGAGGCGTTGGAGGCGGTTATCTGATTTCGAAGCGAGGTAAGTCTCTTGTCTAACCTTGTGAGGGAGAAACTGCCCCCTAGGTACTGTATTTGTTACATGCTACTTTGTTATAGGAGTTACGTACGTACGAGGTGACGAGAGTCCGTACGTATCTAAAATCATATTTCTTTTTCGGGTAGACTTAGGACTTTATCATGCGATATTTGTATTATCTGAACTCAAATTGTTAGTTTAATTACCCAAAATATGTAAATGAAACTTGATTAGAGATCATGTTAGAACGAATCTCATTACCTTGAGGTGTTTGGCGGGATATTTGATCGTTGGTAACCGTTATGCTTACTTTATGTTCTCGTTCTTGTGTTGCAAACATGTGACTCACAATTCGATAAGTTTCTTCTCTTTCCTGTGGATCGGGTCGAACGCCTCGGCAGTATATTTGAGATGCTTCTATGGTTCGGGTCGGTCGACCCTTGGCAATGTACACATTATTCTGTATCGGGCCGTACGACCTCGGCATAACTCGTGCATAATATCGCTAGGAGTCCAAATAATCATGAGATTTTTCTTTTAGTTGAGACATGGAATTTATATGATATTCCTTATCTGTTTGAGATAGCACTTGATATTTCTTACCTGTTGAGATAGTATACAAGAGTGGGTTGCTCTAATGGTGAGCACCCCTACTTCCAACCAAGAGGTTGTGAGTTCAAGTCACCCCAAGAGCAAGGTGGAGAGTTCTTGGAGGGAGGGAGCCGAGGGTCTATTGAAAACAGCCTCTCTACCCCAAGGTAAGGGTAAGGTCTGCGTACACACTACCCTCCCCAGACCCCACTATTGGGATTACACTGGGTTGTTGTTGTTTGTTTTGTTTGAGATAGTATATGAGAATTGAGAAATTTATATTGTCATAATTTTGGAGGATTTTTGTTACTTATAGTTCTTGTCTTATTATTGCTGTTGTGTTTCATATTTAATAATAACTCAATATATTGATTCATTGGACCACTAGTAAGTGTCGATGTCGACCCCTCATCACTACTTCTCTGAGGTTAGGCTAGATACTTACTGGGTACGCGTTAATTTATGTACTCATGCACTTATTATGCAAGTATACTTCTGATAGTCATTTGGGCGCAAGGGCGCAACTATTGAGGGGACTTCACGGTGAATTGTATCCCATGATACATTCCGCAGCACACAGAGTTTCCATCATATTCATTTATGTTATCCTGTCTATTTTGTATTTCAGACAGATGTTGTATTGGTATTTCACTTTCTAGTAGATGCTCATGCACTTGTGACACCGGATTTTAGGATATTCTAGTAGATGTTAATGGTTTTGCTTAAATATTGTCACCTTTTTTATTTTATATCTTACTAATATCGTATGTATCCATGATTTTCAATGCATTAATTTCTTTATTTGATAAAATTCATGATTTCAAAAGTAATAAAATTAATAAGTAAGTTAACAGTTCAATGTTGGATTGCCTAACGGCGACGTGGGGCGCCATCACGACCTATAGCGGAAATTGGGTCGTGACACGCAAGATTCTACTAGATATGCTCATGATCCACCGATCCTATAAACCTAGAACTCTGATACCAACTTTGTCATTACCCAAAATCTCACCATGGTCATGATGATACCTAACCCAACCTGCTACGTAAGCCAACACTTAAACATCAATCAAAATAAGACAAAATATATTAGTACAGATTCATAATCTACTAAGATGATACACAACTGTCTCAGAAAATACATGAGTACTATCTGAATAGATAAACAATATGATAATGAGAATAAGGTGACTTCAAGGGTCTGCAATCGATCAAGCAACAGTACCTCAAGTCTACTGAGTCAGCTACTGCACACCCTCCTAGGATCCATGAGTGCCAATGCCAGAATCTGTATAAGATATACAAAAGTATAGTATGAGTACATAAACAACACGTACTCAATAAGTATCAAGTCTAATCTCGACAAAGTAGTAACGAGACTTTGACAAAATCATGATACTCACCTTCATAGTCTGATAAATTCATAATAGCATGATTTAATAGTAATTAACCAAGAAATATAGATATAGGAAGAAAGTGCAGTAAATAGATATAAGGCAAGCATGCTTCTCAAAACAAGGTAACCAAAAACATAATTCAATTTCCATGTTTGCATATAAAAATGATATGCACCAAGAAGCACCTATATAAATACTCTTACATGAGTCTAGGATGATCATACATGCTCATGACTCAATCATAATCAATATTCAGTGCATCTCATGTGCTCCAGCATGATCCAGCACGTCCCACGTCCTCCAACATGATCCAGCAGGTCCTACGTGTTCCAATATGATACGCGTATTATTTGCACTCATAGGGCCCAATGTAACATATATAATTACCTAACTCCAGAGGGACAGATCGATATACAAGCTCTGCAAATTCCGTGACATAACAATATCAATATCACATAACCGCACAATAGAAACGTCTTGCCGTAACAATTATCAATCCGCTCATAGAGTCCAAATGCATCATAGTCATATGAATCATTATTATATTAGTATGTAAGCATATACTCAAGAAATAACTAGTAAGATGTACAAGGAAATAATAAATAAAGATGCATATGTGTATTCAGAGGCAGATGTAGAGTACTACCTACGGGTTCAACTGAACCCATAACTTTCAGCGCTGAGTAAAATTTATATGTAAAAATTCATTAAAATTGCAAAAATAATAGATATGAACTCATAACTTTAACAATATAATGGGATCAATGTTAAAACCCTTAAAATTAAACCCATATGATTTAAATCCTGAATCCGTCTCTGTGTGTATTTATGATATAAAGTATGATTACGACTACATTGAATATATTAACATATCAAGAATAGTCCATCATGCTCATATAAGATATCAATAGTCTAAAACATGATCTCTAGCACGTATTGATCATGTTGTCATACAATCAAATAAAGCATCGGGGTTGCTCGAGAAGTACAACACACCCCGAGAAGGAGGAACTCTACTAAGCTGGCAAAGAAAGTCTGAAATTGCTTTTGGAGTTGCTCGAGGGATTGAATATTTGCTTTGAGGTTGTGACATACAAATTCTACATTTTTACATCAAGCCGCACAACATACTTTTGGATGAGAATTTCATTCCAAAAATTTCTGACTTTGGTCCTGCCAAATTATACCCTACGGATAATAGCATTGTTACTCTAACAGCAGCATTGGTCCCATATCTTTTTAGGAAGATGTTTATAGCTTTGGAATGCTACTGATTGAGATAGCAGGCATGAAAAGAAACTTGGCAGCAAGAGAGGATTTGTCAAGCCAGACGAGACACATGATGATGAAAAGAAGATCATAAAGAAGCTAACTTTAGTTGCTTTGTGGTGCATACAAATGAATCCACTCGATCGTCCCTCAATGACTAATCCAATCTGAGTTCTTCAATAGGTTCAACTGAGTCTATGATTTTGCTTTAGTTGCTTTGTGGTACGAGTATCACATCATGTAATACTCGTACGCTCCCTTTATGTAACTTTCTCTTTTTATGATTTATGCTCTTTTTTTTTTTATCTCTGGACATGGTTTTTGGAAATTAGGATGTAAAATGTTATAGTTTAGGTAACAAATGTGAGTTTTACTATGATCAATTGTCCATTCTGCATAGATTTATTCTCTCTTATTATGCTTTAGATGGCAATGTTTTAATTGCTTTGTAAAGAAAGCTACAGTATATATTAAGGACCAAGTGCAAGTTATTAGTTACCGTTGATGCATAAAACTTAAAATCATAAATTAATGTTTTTCTTTTTCCAGCTATCAAACCTCTCTATAAGGGGTCTTTTGGTTTGAAAACAAGTTATGATGGGATTAGTTATCCTGATATGATTTTTTATTAATTGTTTGGTATGTAGTATTAATCTTGGGTATGATAGTAACCAAACAAGGGATAAAACGGCACTAAATTTTTATCCCATAATTATTTTTGCTTCTCCATCATACCAAATGATCTCTAATGGTTTTATTTGTTCCGATTTTTTTTTTTGGCTTCTATAGAGGTTGATTATTACACACTTATAACAAATTTGATATTTAAATATTATTTGGTTATTAAAACCATAATTATCCCCAAAAAATAAAAATAAAAAATTATCTTTTAATGTTATGAAAGATAAGAAAATTATTTAAATTTAAAATCACAAAAGATATGCATATTTTACTAAGTAAAAATTTTAAAAAAGCTAATAAAAATTTAAACTATAAGGCACACATTATAGCTATTTGATTAAATTCTTTCAAGATTGATGTAAGAAATATGTAATTGTAGTTTGTTTCATAGATTCCAATCTCTTAGCGGCGATGTAACGCTTGAATTAGCAAAAAATTGCGTCGAAACTTTCAACAAAAGTATATCCGACCTATTATTGTGGCAATCGCGACCACCTCAAGCTAATCCAGCCAATTTTCTCCGGGTTCCATTGATCTTGATTTTGATAATTTCACTCTTTTCAACTTAAAAGTTATTCCATCTGGTCGAACTTCAAAAGTTCAACAACTTCACATTTAATAAGCATTCCCAAATATGTGATTTAATATTTCATTTATCATAATAAATAATTATTCTATAATACCGTAGAAGCTGCATTTTAACATAATCAAGTTCTGATATGTTGGAGAAGGGAGGGGGGTAGACAATCTTTTGTTAAGGAAGATGGGGTTGTGAGAGGAAAGTATTAGGGGAAAGACAGAGCAACGATGAGGGGAGAAGCAGAAGCAGAAGCAAGGAAAAACTTGGAATTTTATTTTAAATGGAAAATACATAAGATTTACCCTATACTTGTTCAGAAAAATTTATTTCACACTTTAATCTTTACAGGTCCGGTGTCCTAGTATCGCCCTGTTCTTGTCCAAAGTGAAACACCCAAACAGAGTTGATCTCGCAAAGAATGTGTTATCACATTCGTGCGTGAAAAATAAAAAAACAAAAGTTAAAAACTAATTAAACTATACACGTCTTATCTTTCAATTGGTTATTATCAACTAATTACACTTAAATAAATTATTCTTAACATTATCTGCATTTTTATTTTCTAACTTTATACTCTTTTTTATTTCTTTTTTCTCCTCCTTTTCTTCCCAATCCTTCCTCCTTTCCTCTTCTCCTTTGTAGTAAGAATCCCCAAATCCATTCTCTTTTCCTTTATCTTTTTCTCATCTTCTCCCTTATCTCTTGTATCTTCTTTTAAGATCCCAAATTAGACGCCCATCACTTAACCCGCTAGTTTTTTGAGAACTCCACCACCCCTTCGTTTCCACCAATTTTTCTTTGTCCTATCTCTTCTTCACCATAGCTGCTACTACTCAGTCTTTCTCTCTCCGTTTTCCTTATGATAACATCTGCTACAAACTCAATTCTACAAATATTTTTCTGAAACCGTTAAAAACAACCCAATTTCCATCCCCTTTGTTTCATCTCCTCCAACTTTTGGCACTCGTTAGTTTCTTATTTTGAAACCTAATAGATATGCTTTCTAAAATTTAGCTGCTTTTTTGAAGAAAAGAATCTCCAATTTTGGTAAAGAAAGAAAGTGAAAGATGGTTGAAATCTGAAAATGAAGGGACTGGATTGTTGATTTTTGAAGCTGGTTGGACGATCTTCAATGGCTAAAAATGTTTTAAGGAAATTGAATAAATTGATTGGACTTAATAGTTTATTAAATTCTGAAAAGGAGTTTTGGAAATTGTTCGGTGATGGTTTTCTGTAGGAAGTTATGAAATTGAATGAAAATGGTGAAGGGTGTGCAAGTTTTATGGAGCGGATGATGATGGTTTTGCTGGGTTTTTTGGGGGTGGGGGTGGGGGTGGTTATTGCCGAATCAGTTTAAGGGAAAAAGCAAAAACAAAAAGTGAAAAAACACGCAAATAACACGTCGGCGTATTTATACACGACAAAGATAAAATCAAGATCTAAACAACAGACGACTCATATAGGCACTAGAAATAGAGGGGGAGAGGAGGATAGAGATAAGAAAAAAAAACAAAAGGGCAACTGAAGGGCAATAAAAAGGAGAAACTTGGTAACATATACTCCGAGTCACTCTTTTAGTTTTTTAATTAACATTTATTGTTATATTATTTTCTTATTTATTTTGATTTATTTTATAAAGAACGATATATTTAAATGTTGAAATTTGATAACTCAATTCATAAGGATTCTTATTTGGAGTTCTCTTTTTCACTTTAATCTCTATCATTCAAGGTGCACTTTAGTGCATAATTTTCATGAATATTTAATAATAAAGTGCCTAATTATAATAAGCTCTTCACACCACATACAAATCACATATACGAAGCCCTTGTTTGAATGAGAGATTCTAGATTCATTTCACAATAAGAAACTCCTTATTTGATATCACATTTATTTTTGCAACAAAGAATTTTCATGGCATCTAGCGACAGGTATATTTATAATAATTGTATATTTATCACGATATTACAAGGTAGAAAAATAATTCTTCCAGTTTATAGTGACAAGTAAATTTTTTAAATATCAAATTGTTTAATAAAAGTGCGCAAGGGTACCTAAGACAAGACTACTAAATATGCTTCTTCCATGGACTACTAGGATTCTCATATCAATATTCTATATAGAAGAGAGGTACATTTTGCCAATGCATCTCTTAGTCCTTTGTTTTCAATACATATTAATTAATAAGAGAACATCGAAGGTTCAAGTAGATATCATCGGTCAAAAACGTATCTAGAAATCAAACTATGAGATTAAACTATGTAACAATTTGACCTTTGGTTATCGCCCTCAGGACCATCTCTTAGTTCCCTCTTTTGGATCATCCCAAAAGAAAAAGAGGTTACGTTAGATAATCTCTTCTCCGTTGGGTTAGATCCATATGGATGGAGCTTGGTGTCTTTAATATATTATCCTAGCTGTATATTTCCAAACCTGAAATATAAGAATCACTTTGTTAAGTAAAACATATCTACTTAAAAAGAAATACAGCAAAATAAAGAATGAAAAATGCAAAAGTTTTGTAGAGATATTTACATGTGTCTAGATCAATACAAATCAGCTATAATAGATAATTGGTTCGCATATACAAAAACTCCAAATCCTGAGGACAAAATAAGAAGATCTTAATTTGTAGATTGTAATACTAAAAGAACAAAATGACGAAAATAAATATATATTTTTCTATTTTTCTTGGGGGAAAGGATAAGATAAAGAATATATACCACCATGGTGATTCATTGATTCAATTGAGTTAAAAGAACAAAAGAAAAAAGAAAACCATGCTATCATGAGAATGATTTTCTTTTTCTTGATGCCAACCATTATTATGATCAACTTTCTTCTTGCATTATTGCTTAAGTGTTTTGTTTGTGGGGAGGAATGAGAGTTTGATAGTACTTTGTGGTCTTTATATATTGGAGGAATTTAATTATAGGATAGCATCTTCTTAATTCCATCTAAATCTACTCAAATTTAACGAATTATATTTCCTGAATTCGATAAAGATTATTAAGAGAGTAAGTAGTATCTTTCTCCAAATGAATATGTTTTAATTGTTAGTGTGAAGGCCTACTAGGTATTGCTGACATAAAAGTTAACTCATACAAGTAATCACTTTTGTTCCCTTGTATTTAGATGTTGACCACTTTTACAAAATTAGACCAATGGTCTAAAATTTGATGTGATGTCATGTTCTGTAGTTCAAAATTTAAAATCTGATTTTCAAATCATGGATCTTATCTTAAAAAATAGTCAAATTCTAAATCCAAGGCCACAAAAGTAGCCACGCGGCGTAAGTATAGCTTAGAGTCTTTGGTCGGGGCATTTGCATATATATATATACCCATTTTTTAGGCTACTATTGAATTTATACTCGTATTGCACAAAACTTGCAATGTGTACCTGCTCGAATACGAAGCATTTCAATCTCTTCAATGCAATTTCAGAAATCAAATCTGAAATTCTCCTATATTTCAACTGCAACTTCAGAAATTCAAATCTTAAGTAATTCAAGCTCTTCAAAGTAACTTGAGATTTCGAATCTGAAGTCCTATATTTTAATTGCAACTTCAGAAGTTCGAATATTTAGTAATTCAATTTTTCAATACAATTTTAGATTCAAAATCAAATTCAAAATCTGAAGTTCTAAAACATAAATTTGTTCTTCGAATTTCAACAATTCAACACACGATTCAACACCCAAATCTGCTCTTGTAAAGGTAGCAAAGAAGTCGCATATTTCATAACTTGATAGAGGAAGAATAGTCCTCTATAAATACATGTTATACAAGAGATTCAATAGGAGAGGGACTCTATGAGTGTAGCTTATCTCTATGAGATGTAGTTTGTCCCTAACCAACTATATACAATATTTATCTAATAGTTAAACTATACTTATCAAATCCCTAATACGCCCCGCAAGCAAAGCTGGGGGAAGCCACAGCAAGCTTGTCATGCAGCAATTGAAACCTCTTGGTTGAGAGACTCTTGGTGAGTGCATCAACAAGTTGATCGATGGAGCTAATGAAACGAACATCAAGGTCCTTTGCAACAACTTTCTCCCTTATAAAATGAAACTCAAGCTCAATATTCTTGGTTCTAGCATGAAAGATGGGATTGACAGTCAAGTAGGTGGCGGATAAGTTATCACACAATAATATAGGAGCTTGAGGAAGAGGTATACGCAGATCGGAAAGAAGATTTTGAAGCCAGATCAGCTTAGTAGTGGCAGCAGCTAGACCCCTAAATTCTGATTCAGTGCTTGATCGAGCAACAACTCTTTGCTTTTTAGATGTCACGACCCAAAATCTAACTAGTCGTGATAGCACCTAACCTAACCCGCTAGGTAAGCCACTTATCAAATATCTAATCATAATGACATTTAACAAGACAATTAAGTAAAAACAAATATCTAAATCTTATATATTTTTCAAGGACTGGTAGTACAAATCATGAGCTTCTAAGATTAGAATTTACAAAGCTGGTATGAAATAAATACATCATCTATTCAAAATGTACATAAACAGATTTTTATTTTATGAATCTAAGGCTACCATGAATAAGAGACAGCTACAACCGAAGCGCAAGTACGTCTTCAATAACAGCTCCCGTCCATCACAGCAACATCAGCAAATAACATCTGCACGCAAGGTGCAGAAGTGTAGTATGAGTACAACCGACCACATGTACTCAATAAGTAACAAACCTAACCTTAGGTTGAAAGTAGTGATGAGCTGGAAAAAAGGTCAGGTCCAACACCAATAGCCAACAACAATCCAATACAACGTAAATCAAGTAATAAAAGAAGTAACTCAGAGTTAGAATGCTCACCTTAATCATGATTTCTGAAAATAGTTTTGCTTTTCAAGTATATCAGTGAAAACTCAAGTCGTTTACCGAAGTTTACAAAAATAAGAGTAAGTTTAAAAACAGTAATTTTTTCCAAAACTCCTTTCAACAATAGATAAGATGTTCCATTTTTTATCTCTAGATAGAAAGTGTAAAATACATCTCTATGCCCATATGTCAATATGTGTGAGAAATCATGAATGACGTGATATCGTAAAGCATGAGGAAAATACATCTCTATGCATGTATGTCATGTATGCATGTCAATGCAATGTATCTCAGAGATGAACTCATGTACTCACACTCTCGGAGTACACAATCTCACTGTCTCACACTTTCTACTCATCATGCTCAATCACTCAGTTAAGATCCATCCCGGAATATATACATTCACTGACCATCACTAACTCAGTACCGAGTAGGGCCAATCCAGCCTGTGGGGAATATCTATCCCCAGTTATAAATGTTTCGGACAAGATCCGTGTCCATGGAAGATCCATCCCTCAATATAAATCAACCGCGCTTACTGGGGGTTTGTGCAGACTCCGGAGGGGCTCCTTCAACCCAAGCACTAAAATCCGCACGGACAACTCACATGATATAGTATCAATGTCTCAAAATCAGGCCCTCGACCTCACTCAATCATCAACCTATCCAGTCTCTCGGGCTCACAATGACATGAACTAGCCCAAAATGATGATATTATGTATCAACAAATAACAACAGAGACTGAGATATGATATGCAATGAATGAATATGATTGAGTATGACATTGCAATGTAAGCAAATAACTCAACAGCAGTAATGACCTCAGTGGGTCCCAACAGAATAAGCATGTAGCCTAAACATGGTTTCTAACATGAATCATGACTCGAGAACTCTAGTACGCAGAGATTTCATGATTTTAGATAAGTTCAGGTAACTACACAGTACCACATAAATAACGGAGTCAAATTTCACATGGTGCATATCCACATGCCCGTCACCTAGCATGTGCGTCACCTCAACACCAAACACATAACACGTATAGTCAGGGTTCATACCCTCAGCTCCAAGATTAGAAGAGTTACTTACCTCAAACAAGCCGAATCCAATGTCGAGCAAGCTAAACAATACTCCAAAAATTCTATTATGCGCGTACCAACTTCTGAACGGCTCGAATCTAGTCACAATTAATTTGATTCAGTCCACACAAATTATAGAAATTAATTCCATATCAAAATACTAATTTTTCCCACAAAAATCCGAAATTACACTCAAAAATTGCCAGTGGGCCCACGTCTCAGAACCCGACAAAATTTACAAAATATGAACTCCCATTCAACTACGAGTCCAACCATACCAAATTTACTAAATTCCGACGACAACTCGACCTTAAAACCCCTAAATCCTCTAATTTCACCTCAAAAACATGTAATCTAGTCGAAATACTCAATGATAATCCAATATTATTGACTAACAATAATCACAATTGACTTATCTCAAGTTTTCTTGTGAATTCTCTCTGAAGAATGCCTCAACCCGTTTTGGAAATGACCAAAAATTCCAAAACCCTACAACCCTTCTGATTTTATTATGTCCAGGGATTTTCGCATCTGCGGCTCACCAAGCCGCTTCTGCGGCTTCACATTTGCGAAACCCAAGCCGCTTCTGCGATGACGCCCCTCCCCTCTCACTTTCGCTTCTGCGATCAACTCGTCACAGGTGCAAATCCGCTTCTGCGGTCCTGCGTGCGCACCTGCGACCCCTGCCCTTGCCAAGACAATTCTGCTTCTGCGCAACCAAGCTCGCACCTGCGGTCCCTTATGCGCAGGTGCGAAGACACCAGTAACAGAAAATTCCAGCATTTCCTTAAGTCTGAATTTGATCCGTTAATCATCTGAAACTCACCCGAGGCCCCCGTGACCTAAATCAAATATACCAACAAGTCCTAAAACGTTATACGAACTTAGTCGAGGCCTCAAATCATATCAAACAATGCTAAAACTACGAATCATACCCCAATTCAAGCATAATGAGCTTTGAACTTTTCAACAACTACATTCGATGCCAAAACCTATCAAATTAAGTTCGATTGACCTCAAATTTTGCATACAAGTCAAAAACGACATAATGGACCTATTCAAATTTCCAGAATCAGATTCCGACCCTGATATCAAAAAGTCAACTCCCCGATCAAAATGCCAAACTGCCAAACTTAAATTTCTATTTTAGCCATTTCATGCCTAATTTAACTACGGACTTTCAAATAATTTTACGGACACGCTCCTAAGTCCAAAATCACCATACGGGGCTATTGGAATTATCAAAACTCTATTCTGGGGTGGTTTACACGTAAGTCAACATCCGGTCAATCTTTTCAACTTAAGTTTTTCATCTTGGAGACTAAGTATCTCAATTCATTTCAAAACCTCACCGGACCCGAACCAATTACCCCGACAAGTCATACAACAACTGTAAAGCATAAATTGAGTAGTAAATGGGAGAACGAGGCTGTAATACTCACAACGACCGGTCGGGCCGTTACATTCTCCCCCACTTAAACATACGTTCGTCCTCGAACGTGCCAATAGTTGTTTCCAAGCCATCAAATCACTATTCCATATTACCACGCACGTACCTGGGGGTGACCCCTCGCCACCCTATTCCATATAGGCATGATAATACAACATAATTGAAGATCATCACTTTAACTTTAGTCCGTAAAACTTAGAACCCAAATTTCCAACATCCAGAATTTTTTTCAAGACGCGAATCTTACGTCTACATCGTGTATAAGCCTGAACAAGTTGTATCAATCCATAGCCATAACCCCAGATATAATCGCATAACATACTACACAAGTCGCATGCTCGCAACACCATTCCCAATCACAATAACTACTCCAAACTTACCAAGTACTAGTATTAAACCCCATATCATGCCAAACCTCATTCCAAAACCTTCGTACACTGTTGATAATAAAAGAAACACGCGAAATCTCATAATCCATTATCAGATCAAAAAGTCATGGAGCTCTCTCGCCCCAACCAAAACCATAATCACTTTCTTAGTCGACTTTCAATGTCATCCTCCTAAATATACCATAACCAAATCTGATAGTACCCATTCTAGGTCCAATGACCATATATTATTAAACACAACTATCCCACAGACACGCCACGCCAATATAACTCAAGCCACAACTGCGCAATCCGGGTACCCAAAAATGGAAAATATCTCAAAGAAGAGAACCGTATTGCAAGTTCAACAAGCACCACCACAACTGCAATGTTATAAGCTCATCATATATAGTAGAATCAAGACACACAAATCTAACAACGGTAACCAGCTCTTCTAGATCTCACATTAACATCAACTGCATGACATGGTCATAGGCCTCCAGTCCCAGCATATCATACAGGAGCAATTAAACAAGTACACATGTATATGATAATGAAATATGATTCTCATGCTCCTAGACTGGTATAAATAACATGCCATAGTGTAGGCATGTGCAAAGTCTTCTATCATAACTCGAATCGGCAAGTTAACGCAGAAATAGTAACTACCAAGTTTTCTCAGGGAATTAGCCTCTTTATAACCTCAAGTATAGCCCAGATAGTTCTCCACAAAGGTACGAACACGAGAAACGTTATAACTTTATGCTTAACAGTCAACTCTAGGCATATCATAGCCTAAGCATTCTTCCAAGTATGAATACTTGCCCCGATGCCCGCACATGGGCTCAAACCTCACCTATAAGCACACTCATAGCGCGTAGCTATCACAAATAATTAATGCAACTAGTGCCTCCACTGAGTTTAAATAAAATACTCACCTCAAATAGGTCACAACCCTGAAACAATATGCTTCTAAGAACTCCCAGTTTCCAAATTCATAGGACACATGAATCATCATAACCGATCCCAATTCTAGCATTCGAATGACTAACATATATTTCATGCATGATCATCCCACGAGGAATACTTCCATAATTCTTTCGTGCCACATAGCAATAATTTAAATATCAACAGTTTATCAACCATGTGAGTACTACAATATCGATGAACATCCGTAAGTCAAAACACAATGCCCCTTCTGATATACGCACCCTTCTCCGGAATTACCGAGCAATTATAACATTCGTCTAAATAACTAAAACTGACCATTCTGTCCAAACTTCGTGACCTTCCCTTCAAGACTGGACTGCCATCTTGTACATGTAAATCTTGACCCCGCACAACATACCACATCTATCATGACATTATGTGAAAAGCACGAGAATCTCATTATCGACTCCGAGTCACCAACAAATTACATACTCGGTTAGTTAGAAACCTTTCTCTTGCTTCCTTCCAGGAGGAAATCACAATACACAACATGTCCCCCACACCGGTAGAAAAATATCTGGTTCGAACCATGATAGAAACCATCAAGAACTCTTAAAACGCATGTGTACATAACCGAGCTATTAGAGTTGAATCTCCCTATCTCTACCAAGCCACGCAGGTCACCAAAACATCTGTAGAACATCACCACATCATAATTGCCCAAAAGAACCGAGCATACCATTACCATACTGGTCTAGCCTACTACCTAGTTATCCTATTTTCCCCAAGTTTCTTCTGAATTACCCTCAAGTTGACATTTTTCCTTGTCCGAACACTACGATCCTTACCCAAAGCTCACTAAAATACATCCTAACATAAAATTGCATCGCCGTAAGGCCCATAAGTTACTGTATTCTTCTTAAGCACCACAACCGAAACGCCCACTCTAAAAATACCTTATGTGAATTTAAAATTATTCTTTTACCTTTCTTATACTGGAATGTAGAATCCATAGTCATGCATAATTACCGTAAGTCCGGCACCATTAAATGTAAATATCAGATTCTATCATTACACAAATCCAAAACAATTCTCGATTACTATATATAAATCTCGAACCCATTAGAACCTTCTCGGGAGTCACCCACTTTGCTCAAATCTAAATTGCACCACCCAAACGGGATGAAAGACACGTGCCCCATTACCACAGCAACACTCAAAGAGGTAACTCTGCCTTAACACCACCAATTAAATTCATACTCCGTGCACACTACATTATTCACAAATAACAACTCGCTCATCCCATGATTTTTCATATACTCATAAAGCACAATATAACACGTATTTATGAATTTCATTACTCGAGTCATCCTCGATCTCAACCTCTGCAAGTAATAACTAATCAACAAGTATGCCACAGACCAACACTAAAATTTAACATATAACCATGAATTGAATTGTCAATAGCAGGCTCCCCCACTTGGCTCAAATCCATAGATTAAAACACCCGATAACTCACAATACCCATACTCTATTACTGCCATAATACCGCAGTCAGTTCAATGAAAATTTTTCTCAAGCTCATACAATGTCAACCATAAAATACCTCAATCATCAGCTAAGCTCGCATTCATTCTCTTGACACTCAAGTCAACTTTCTCAACCATATTCAAATTCAAATCTCAACACATACATCCCGCTGGAAGAAAAGAAACTCTCCACTCACATTATAAGGAACACACCTATGTAGATTACTCCGTAGGGGATAACCCAACTGCTTAGCCTCAAATTGGTATTCCTGTTATACCATTTCGCAGTCACAATTACTATGCAATCACTTAATCTTTCTAAGTCCAACTCATTAACAAGACATAAGAATTTAATTTGTCCTAAAATTTAACAACGTGAAAGATCATTCAAAACATTCATACTCGAGACTATACGTCACTTCAAAATGAAAATCAACACCCAATGGATGCTTCTTTACATTTCAAGGAAATACTTCTCGTCACATTCAAA
Organism: Nicotiana tomentosiformis; assembly: GCF_000390325.3. Lineage (NCBI taxonomy): Eukaryota > Viridiplantae > Streptophyta > Magnoliopsida > Solanales > Solanaceae > Nicotiana > Nicotiana tomentosiformis. The sequence continues at coordinate 150,467,880 of NC_090812.1, forward strand.
TTGTCTTAACACATTCTGCAGTCGCATCATACTCATCACAAAGCCATTCCACCGCTCATCGAGCCACAAATTGCATTCGTAGGGACATTACCGGACTTATAAGTCCAAAAGCACATGCTCACATAACCGAAATCCCCGTGCTCAAGCCACAACTATAACCCGGCCTCAAGTCCTCCAGACTGGCCTATCATCAGCACACAGAAATCACATCTCGCACTTCATCCATGGAATCACAAGTCATTAAAGCACAGTTGATACCGAGTGCTCATGTGCACATACGAATGCGTGAAAGGAATTTCAAAGAGTTACGCTTCAAGTTGAATCAATACCGCACGATAAGAAAAGGAAGATGGTAAGTTTATTACCTTGTAGCCTCTCAAATATAGGTATGGACGTTATCATACCGATCCGCAAAACTCTACTAGACACTTGCTCATGACTTGTAGAACCTATGAACCTATAACTCTGATACCACCTTGTCACGACTCAAAATCCAACTAGTCGTGATGTCACCTAACCCAACCCGCTAGGTAAGCCAGTTATCAACTATCCAATCCCAATGACATTTAAAAAGATAATTAAGTAAAGGAAAATATCTAAATCTTATACATTCCCCAAGGACTGGTAGTACAAATCATAAGCTTCTAAGATTAGAATTTACAAAGCTGGTATGAAATAAATACAACATGTGTTCGAAATATACATAAACAGATTTTTTTTATGAATCTAAGGCTACCATGAACAAGAGAAAGCTACAACTGAAACGTAGGTACGTCTTCAATTCCAGCTCTCATCGATCACATCAGCATCAGCAGCCAACATCTGCAAGCAAGGTGCAGAAGTGTAGTATGAGTACAACCGACCCTATGTACTCAATAAGTAACAAACCTAACCTTAGGTTGAAAGTAGTGACGATCTGGAACAAAGGTCATGTCCAACACCAATAGCCAAAAACAGTCCAAAACAACGTAAAGCAAGTAATTAAAGAAGTAACTCAGAGTTTGAATTCTCAGCTTAATCATGATTTCTGAAAATAGTTCTGCCTTTCAAGTATATCAGTGAAAACCCAAGACGTTTACCGAAGTTTCCAAAAATATGAGCAAATTTGAAAACAGTATTTTTTCGCAAAAATCCTTTCAATAATAGATAAGATGTTCCCTTTTTTTCTCCAGATAGCAAGTATAAAATACATCTCTATCCCCATATTCAACATGTGTGAGAAGTAATGAGTGACATGATATTGTACATCATGAGAAAAATATATCTCTATGCATGTATGTCATATGTGCATGTCAATGCAATGTATCTCAGAGATGAACTCATGTACTCACACTCTCGGAGTACTCAATCTCACTGTCTCACACTTTCTACTCATCATGATCAATCACTCAGTACTGTATTGTCACGAACCAAAATCTTAACCTATCGTGATGGTGCCTATCTCAGTACTAGGCAAGCTGACAACATCAATAATTCATGATTTCCTTTCAATCTAAAAACATAACGTTTAATACAATACCAAAATCTAGCAAAATCCGATACAACACTCCCAAAACCTGGTGTCACTAAGTACATGAGCATCTAATATGAGTACAAGTCTGGAAAATATGGTCTATAATAGTTTGAGACCAAATACAGTATATAAGGATATAGAGAAGGAGAGACAAGGTCTGCGGAACACGGCAGCTACCTTAAAATCTCCTGAAAATCAATTGCGTGAAATGATCAACACCCTCTATGTCCGGGAACACCTGGATCTGCACACGAAGTGCAGGGTGTAGTATGAGTACAACCAACTCAGCAAGTAACAATAATAAATAAGGAACTGAAGATAGTAACGAGCTACACAGTTATGGTTCATTTCCAGTAATTTCAGTAAAAGAATAGACATGCTATCAAATCTGGCAGTTTAATGTCAAATCAATTGTTATACAGTTCCTGTTCATGTAATCCGTATATCAACAATCATTCAGAGATTTCACAATAATGACAGATAGCAACTAAGTGCAACAACAAATGAAAATCAAGTACAACCTCTTAGGACAACAATCACTTACTGGGCTCCCAGCCCTCATCACTCCCTAGGCTCCCAGCCCTTATCACTCACTCTCAATGGGTACCCGCGCTCATTGAGGGTGTACAAACTCATGATGGGCTCCTACAGCCCAAGCGCTATAAGCACGGACAACTCACGTGCTGCACGGATAACTCACGTGCCATAATATAAATATCTGGATCCGCACGTCTAACTCACGTGCTACACGGCCAACTCACGTGCAATAATAATATAAGGATCCGCACGGTCAACTCATGTGCTGCACGGCCAACTCACGTGCAATAATAAGCCAATAAGGCCTACTACAGGCGGGCAGTCCCGATCCATAAAATATTCTCACAATCAGGCCCTTAGCCTCCCTCAGTCATAAATCTCTCCAGTCTCTCGGGCTCTCAATAATCATGAAATCAGCCCAAAGAACAATGATATGATGTATCAATAATAATAACAGGGACTGAGATAAAATGTGCAAGTAAAAACCGAGACTGAGTAAATATAGCATTTAGCAGGCAATTCAACAAGTACACGACCTCTGTGGGTCCCAACAGTACTATCACCTAGCCTAAGCATGATTTCTAACATGATTTATAGTCAAATTTTATCAACACATAGAGGGCACATTGCTAACAACAAATTATTCAACTTTACAGTTTCCCGAGACGGACCAAGTCACAATCCCCTCGGCGCACGCCCACACGCTCATCACCTAGCATGTGCGTCACCTCCAAAATAATCACATGATACCAAAATCCGGGGTTTAGTACCCTCAGGACCAGATTTAAAACTGTTACTTACCTCAAACCGTGCAATTCTTTAATCCACTATTCCCTCTCCACGAGAATTAGTTTCCGAAAGCCTCGTATCTAGCCACAATTAATTCGATTCAGTCAATACCAATTATTGTAATTAATTCCATATGGAGATACTAATTTTTCCAATAAAATCCAAAATTAACCCAAAATTCGCTCGTGGGGCCCACGTATGGGAATCCGACAAAAGTTACAGAATATGAATGCTCATCCAACCACGAGTCCAACCATATAAATTTTACCAAAATCTGACACCAACTCGACCCTCAAATCTTCAATTAAAGTCTATGAAGATTTCTACCATTTTCAACCCAATCCTTACCCATTTGAACTTAACAATATTTCCACAACCTTATTGGTATGTATACATGATACTCTACACCCAGGAATCATACTATTAATCACCCATCTTTACTCCAAACCCGAAATTGAAGGATTGAGGAAAGGAATTCTTACCTCTTTGAAGCCCTAGCAAGATCCTTGTGAAATCTTCAAACCTTGAACAAGAATTGATGGATAAATGACTAAGTCTTCACTTCCTCTCTCTAAATTGCTCTCACATCTCTCTAGAATATCAGATTTTGGCTCAAAAATGAGCTTCAAGGGCTATAAATCGAAGTTGGGTCGGGTCAAAAATTAGAAAGAATGGAAGCTCCGACGCAGTTATGCGATCGTATAACAGGTATGCGGTCCGCATAACCGCCGCATAATTTGGCCTCCAAAGCTGGGCATTACTGACCCGGTCTGCGATCATTATGCGGTCTGCATACTTGTTCTGCGGTCGCATAATGCACCGCAAAACAGGTATGCGGTCGCATAGTGCACTGCAGATTTTCCTCAAATCTTGCCCCTCTACTGATCCACTTTGTGGCCATTATACGGTCCGCAGAGTGATTCTGCGACTGCATAGTGGTCGCAGAAATGACCATTTTTTGACAAATGTTTCCTTTACACTTGGTGCATTGTTCAACCGAAAAAGTCCGAGCCGCGGCGAGCAAGCTCGCTGTGAGAAATTTCTATAATCTTTGTACTAATTGATCTACCTCGGCACCACCAAACCTTAATTTCTTTAGCAAAATTTCTCTGGGGTCGTTACACCTAAGTCAACATCCGGTTAACCTTTTCAATTTAAATCCTAAACCTTGGAACTAAGCGTTCCAAATCATTTCCAAACCTCACCGGACCCAAACCAATTACCCCGGCAAGCCAAATAACAACTGTAATTCACAATTTGAGCAGTAAATGGGGAAACAGGATTATAATACTCAAAACGACCAGCCAGGTCGTTACATTCTCCCCCTCTTAAACAAACGTTCGTCCTCGAACGGGCTTAGAATCATACCTGGAGTCTCAAATAGATGTGGATATTTGCTCTGCATCTCCTGCTCAATCTCCCAAGTAGCTTCTCCGACTGGCTAGCCTCTCCACTGCACCTTCACCGAAGCTATGTTCTTTGATCTCAACTTTCGAACCTGCCGGTCTAAAATGGCCACCAGCTCCACATCATAAGTCAAATTACCGTCCAGTTGCACTGTACTGAAATCCAAAATATAAGATGGATCCCCGACATACTTTCGGAGCATGGATACATGGAACACTGGATGAACACTTGATATACTATGTGGCAAGGCAAGTTCATAAGCCACATCTACAATTTTCTTAAGTATCTCAAAAGGCCCAATATACCGAGGGCTCAACTTGTCCTTCTTCCCGAACCTCATCACACCATTCATTGGTGAAATTTTGAGCAGAACCTTCTCCCCAACCATGTAAACAACATCACTGACCTTCCTGTCGGCATAACTCTTCTGTCTAGACTACGCCGTGCGAAGCCGCTCCTAAATCACTTTAACCTTCTCCAAAGCATCCTGAACCAAGTCAGTACCTAATAGCCTAGCATCCCCCGGCTCAAACGAACCAATCGGAGATCGACACCGTCTCCCATATAATGCCTCATATGGAGTCATCCGAATGCTTGACTGGTAGCTATTATTGTAAGCAAATTCCGTGAGTGGCAGAAATTGATCCCAAGTACCACCAAAATCGATGACACAAGCGCGTAGCATATCCTCCAATATATGAATAGTGCGCTCGGACTGTCCGTTCGTCTGAGGGTGAAATGTTGTACTCAACTGAACCTGTGTGCCCAATTCTCGCTGCACTGCCCTCCAAAACTGTGAGGTAAATTGCATACCCCGATCTAAAATAATGGACACTGGCATGCCGTGTAGGCGGACAATCTCGCGAATATAAATCGCAGCCAACCGCTCTGAAGAATAATTAGTAGCAACTAGAATAAAATGCGCATATTTGGTTAGCCGATCTACAATCACCCAAACAGCATCAAACTTTCACAATGTCCGTGGAAGCCCAACTACGAAGTCCATGGTAATGCGTTCCCATTTCCACTCCGGAATTTCAAGTCTCTGAAGTAATCCTCCCGGTCTCTGATGCTCGTACTTTACCTGTTGACAATTTAAACATCAAGCTACAAACCCAACTATATCTTTCTTCACTCGCCTCCACCAATAATGTTGCCTCAAATCCTGATACATCTTCATGGCACCTGGATGAATGGAGCACCGCGAACTATGAGCTTCTTGGAGAATCAACTCATGCAAACCATCTACATTAGGCACACATAGCCTACCCTTCATCCGTAATACACCGTCATCTGCAATAGTGACTTCCTTGGCATCGCCGTGCTGAACCATGTCCTTAAGGACAAGCAGATGGGGATCATCATATTGGCTCTCTCTGATGCGATCATATAAAGAACACTGAGAAACCACACAAGCCAAAACTCGATTCGGCTCGGAAACATCCAATCTAACAAACTGGTTGGCCAAAGCCTGAACATCCAATGCTAAAGGCCTCTCTACTACCGGTAAGTATGCTAAGCTTCCCAAACTCTCCGCCTTACGACTTAAGTCATCGGCCACCACATTGGCTTTTCCGGGGTGGTAGAGAATGGTAATGTCATAATCTTTAAGCAAATCTAACCATCTTCGCTATCGCAAATTAAGATCCTTCTGTTTAAAAAAATGTTGTAGACTCCGATGATCTATATATACCTCACACTGGACACCGTACAAATAATGCCGCCAGATATTTAAGGCATGAACAATAGCTGCTAACTCAAGGTCATGGACTGGATAATTCTTCTCATGTACCTTTAACTGTCTGGACGCATAGGCAATCACACTACCGTCTTACATAAGTACTGCACCGAGACCAATACGCGACGCATCACAATATACAGTATACGACCCTGAACCTGTAGGCAACACCAATACTGGGGCTGTAGTCAAAGCTGTCTTGAGATTCTGAAAGCTCTCTTCACACTCATATGACCACCTGAACGGAGCACCTTTCTAGGTCAATTTAGTCATAGGCGATGCAATAGACGAGAATCCTTCCACGAAGCGACGATAATAACCGGCCAAGCCCAGAAAACTACGAATCTCAGTAACTGAATAGGGCCTGGGCCAATTTTGAACTGCCTCTATTTTCTTCGGATCTACCTTAATTCCTTCACTGGACACTATATGTCCCAAGAATGCCACCGAACTAAGCCAGAACTCTCACTTAGAGAATTTAGCATAAAGTCTCTCCTCTCTCAGTCTCTGTAATACAATACCCAAGTGTCGTGCATGCTCCTCCTGGTTACATGAGTACACCAGAATATCATCAATAAATACCATGACAAATGAGTCAAGATACGGTTGAAATACACTATTCATCAAATGCATAAATGCTGCTGGGGCATTGGTTAGCCCAAAAGACATCACAAGAAATTCATAGTGGCCATAACAAATTGTGAATGTCGTCTTTAGAATATCCGAATCCCGAATCTTCAACTGGTGATACCCAGACCTCAAATCGATTTTGGAGAACACTCTCGCTCCCTGAAGCTGGTCAAATAAGTCATCAATATGTGGCAAGGGATATTTATTTTTGATTGTAACTTTGTTCAACTGCCTATAATCGATGCATATCCGCATAGTACCATCTTTCTTTTTCACAAACAGAACCGGTGCACCCCAAGGTGACACACTAGGCCTAATGAACCCCTTTTCAAGGAGTTCCTGAAGTTTCTCTTTGAATTCTTTTAACTCAGCTGGTGCCATACGATACAGAGGAATAGAAATAGGTTGAGTGCTCTGCACCAAGTCAATACCGAAATCGATATCCCTGTCGGGCGGCATACCCGGCAGGTCTTTGTACTAATTGATCTACCTCGGCACCACCAAACCTTTATTTCTTTAGCAAAATTTCTCTAGGGTCATTACACCTAAGTCAATATCCGGTCAACCTTTTCAATTTAAATCCTAAACCTTGGAACTAAGCGTTCCAAATCATTTCCAAACCTCACCGGACCCAAACCAATTACCCCGGCAAGCCAAATAACAACTGTAATTTACAATTTGAGCAGTAAATGGGGAAACGGGATTATAATACTCAAAACAACCGGCCGAGTCATTACATGTATATGGACAATCCGGCCCAGGTAAGACCCATCTCGGAATATATACATCCACTGACCATTAGTCACTCAGTATCGAGTAGGTTCAATCCAGCCCGTAGGGAAGATCTATCACAGGTATAAATGCTTCAAACAAGATCTATGTCCAGGGAAGATCCATCCTTCAATATAAATCAACCGCGCTCACTGGGGGTTTGTGCAGACTCCGGAGGGGCTCCTTCATCCCAAGTACTAAAATCTGCACTGACCACTCACGTGCTGCACGGACAACTCACGTGCTATAGTATCAATATCTCAAAACCAGGCCCTCGACCTCACTCAGTCATCAACCTATCCAGTCTCTTGGGCTCACAATGACATGAACTAGCCCAAAATGATGATATTATGTATCAACAAATAATAACAGAAACTGAGATATGATATGCAATGAATGAATATGACTGAGTATGACATTGCAATGTAAGCAAATAACTCAACAACAGTAATGACTTCAGAGGGTCCCAACAGAATAAGCATGTAGCCTAGACATGGTTTTTAACATGAATCACCGCTCGAGAACTCTAGTACGCAGAGATTTCATGATTTTAGATAAGTTCAGGTAACTATACAGTACCACATAAATAACGGAGTGACAGTTCACATGGTGCATGCCCACATGCATGTCACCTAGCATGTGCGCCACCTCAACACCAAACACATAACATGTATAGTCACGGTTCATACCCTCAGTTCCAAGATTAGAAGAGTTACTTACCTACTCGAATATAGTCACAATTAATTTGATTCAGTTCACACAAATTATAGGAATTAATTCCACTGACCATTAGTCACTCAGTATCGAGTAGGTTCAATCCAGCCCATGGGGAAGATCCATCCTAGGTATAAATTCTTCGGACAAGATCCATGTCCAGGGAAGATCCATCCTTCAAAATAAGTCAACCGCGCTCACTGGAGGTTTGTGCAGACTCTGGAGGGGCTCCTTCATCCCAAGTACTAAAATCTGCATAGACCAGTCACGTGCTGCACGGACAACTCATGTGTTATAGTATCAATATCTCAAAATCAGGCCCTCGACCTCACTCAGTCATTAACCTATCCAGTCTCTTGGGCTCACAATGACATGAACTAGCCTAAAATGATGATATTATGTATCAACAAATAATAACAGAAACTGAGATATGATATGCAATGAATGAATATGACTGAGTATGAAATTGCAATGTAAGCAAATAACTCAACAGCAGTAATGACTTCAGTGGGTCCCAACAGAATAAGCATGTAGCCTAGACATGGTTTCTAACATAAATCACAGCTCGAGAACTCTAGTACGTAGAGATTTCATGATTTTAGATAAGTTCAGGTAACTACACAGTACCACATAAATAACAGAGTCACATTTCACATGGTGCATGCCCTCATGCCCGTCACCTAGCATGTGCGTCACCTCAACACCAAACACATAACACGTATAGTCACGGTTCATACCCTCAGTTCCAAGATTAGAAGAGTTACTTACCTCGAAAAAGCCGAATCCAATGTCGAGCAAGCTAAACAATGCTTCAGAAATTCCATTATGCGCGTACCAACTTCTGAACGGCTCTAATCTAGTCACAATTAATTTGATTCAGTCCACACAAATTATAAGAATTAATTCCATATCAAAATACTAATTTTTCCCACAAAAATCCGAAATTACATTCAAAATCGCCAGTGGGCCCACGTCTCGGAACCCGACAAAATTTATAAAATATGAACTCCCATTCAACCACGAGTCTAACCATACCAAATTCCGACAACAACTCAACCTTGAAACCCCCAAATCTTATTTTCAAATCCCTAGGCCCAAATCCTCTAATTTCACCTCATAAACACGTAATCTAGTCGCAATACTCAATGATAATCCAATATTATTGACTAACAATGACACAAGTGACTTACCTCAAGTTTTCCCATGAATTCTCTCTGAAGAATCGCCTCAACCCGTGTTGGAAATGACCAAAAATGCCAAAATCCCGCAACCCCTCTGATTTTATTCTGCTGCAACTCACTAAGATGCTTCTGCGGTTCCCGCTTCTGCGTCGAAGCTGCCACTTCTGCGGCTTCGTATTTGCGGAACCCAAGCCTCTTCTGCGATGAGGCCCCTCCCCTCTCACTTTTGCTTCTGCGATCAACTCATCGCAGGTGCGAGGCCGCTTCTGCGGTCCTGCGTGCGCAGCTGCGACCCCTACCCTTGCTAAGCCAATTCTGCTTCTGTGCAACCAAGCTAGCTTCTGTGAGCTTGCACCTGCGGTCCCTCATGCGCAGGTGTGAAGACAGCAACAACAGAAAAATTTCAGAATTTTCTTAAGTCCGAATTTGATCCGTTAATCATCCGAAACTCACCCGAGGCCCCCGGGACCTCAACCAAATATACCAACAAGTCCTAAAACGTTATACAAACTTAGTCGAGGTCTCAAATCACATCAAACAACGCTAAAACTATGAATCATACCCTAATTCAAGCTTAATAAACTTTGAACTCTTCAACTTCTACATTCGATGCCTAAACCTATCAAATCAAGTCCGATTGAACTCAAATTTTGCACACAAGTCAAAAACGACATAACGGATCTATTCAAATTTCCAGAATCGGATTCCGACCCCGATATCAAAAAGTCAACTACCCGATCAAACTGCTAAACTGCCAAACTTAAATTTTTATTTTAGTCATTTCAAGCCTAATTTAACTACGGACTTCCAAATAATTTTACGGACACGCTCTTAAGTCCAGAATCTCCATACGGAGCTATTGGAATCATCAAAACTCTATTCTGGGGTAGTTTACATGTAAGTCAACATCCGGTCAATCTTTTCAACTTAAGTTTTTCATCTTGGAGACTAAGTGTCTCAATTCATTTCAAAACCTCACCAGACCCGAACCAATTACCCCGACAAGTCATACAATAACTGTAAAGCATAAATTGAGTAGTAAATGGGGGAACGAGGTTGTAATACTCACAACGACCGGTCAGGCCGTTACATTAGAATACCAAGACACTAAGTTAGGCCCAAGAAAGATACAATAGCCATGTGTTGATCGTCGATCATCTGGACAGTCAGCCCAATCGTCATCTTAAAAACCTTGCAAAATCATATTTGGAGAAGGCTTGAAATGAAGGCCAAGGTCAAGAGTGCCTTGTAGGTAATGAAGGAGCGTCTTTATAGCAACAAAATAATGATCCCTCAGATCATGGATAAACTGACAAAGCTTGTTCACAGCAAAGGTAACATATGGCCTAGTTATGGTGACATATTGGAAAGCTCCTGCAATACTTCTATACAGATGGGGATCTTCAAATGAAGAGCTTCCATGTTGGGACAATTTAAGGACAATATACATAGGATGAAGACATGCTTAGAGCCATCCATATTGACCCTGGTGAGTAAATCACAAATGTACTTGGCCTGCTTGAGATGTAAGCCTTGAGCAGATTTTGAGACCTCTATACCTTGGTTTTTCGATGCAAAGCTAGACGCCAACCTAGAAACAACACTCAAAATAAAGGATTTAGAGATGCCAATGATGATTAAATCATCGACATACACCAAGACAAAGGTAATTTGAGATCCCATGGCATGAATAAACAAGGAAGTGTAAGACTTAGATTGTGCAAAACCAATGTCAACTAAAGTAGTACATAATTTTTCAAACCAAGCTCTGGGTGCTTGTTTGAGGCCATATAGGGCTTTGTGAATCTTGAAAATATGATTAGGATATCTAGGATCAATAAAACCTTTAGGCTGCACCATATAAACTTCTTCAGTTAGCACACCATGTAGGAAAGCATTTTTAACATCAAGTTGTCTGAGATCCCATCCCTTTGATAAAGCAATTGTAAGAACAACTTGAATAGTTGTTGGCTTAACCACCGGGCTGAATGTATCATGCTAATCAATCCTTCCTCTTGGCTAAAACATTTTTGCCAAAATCCTAACCTTATATCTATCTATGGAACCATCCGGCTTCAGTTATAGTTTGAATACCCATTTACACACTATTATATTCTTGGCAATAGAGGAAGGAACCAGTGTCCAGGTTCCATTTTGAATAAGGGCATTGTACTCTTCATGCATTGCCTGCCTCCACTTATCATCTTTGAATGCCTTAGTAAAACAGGAAGGCTCGGGTGGAAGATCAGATTTGGGTAGGGATATTTAGTAACTATGTTGGCTTGAGGTTGAGCAGTCCTTGCCTTAAAGCGGGTGACCATATGATGAGGAGGAAGATGAGCTGCTTGACACCTCTGAGCAAGCGGAGAAGCAGGAAGAAGAATGATAGCCAATGGAAGATTTTCTAGAGATGGGACATTTGATATCATCTGTTTGCTAGAAGCGGAGGAAGGTGAACGCAGAGAAGAAGTTTGAGGCAAACTAGGACTGCCCGGAAGGTCAATGAAACTTGTGACAATACTAGGATGACATGGATCCACAACTGGAGGTGAGGAAAGCAAGAAGATCAAAGAAGAAGACACTGAAGGAGGCTATGTTCCCTTGGATGCAAAAGGGAAAAGATTGTCATCAAAAACAACATGCCTAGAGATATGAAGGCACTTGTATCCTTTGTGATTAGTGTTGTATCCTAAGAAGACATATTGTTGTGAATGAAATTGTAACTTGTGATTGTTATATGGTCGCAAAAAAGGATAACAAGCACACCCAAAAACCTTAAGAGATGGATAATCAGATATTTTGTTAAATAACTTCTCAAGTGGGGAAATATTATTTAGAATAGGTGTAGGCATTCGGTTTATGAGATACACAACCGAAAGAAACGCATCATCCTAGAAATGCAAAGGAAGAGAGTCATGAGCTAAGAGTGTTAGTCCAGTTTTAACAATGTAACGATGTTTTCGTTCAATTGTGCCATTTTGCTCATGTGTGTTGTGTACGGTCGAAATAGATTTCGGCTTTAACACGACCGATCGAGTTCGAACGATGGCCTGTTGAAGTAAGACCCCGAAGGTGCAACAAACCAAATCTTTAATCCGGTCAGGCCGACCCGTGCCAAGACCATTATCAAGCTCGAGTGGAAGTCGACACAGAATAGATATACCAGCCAGCACTGGCCTCGACCTCGAAGCAACTCAGGGGCTCGGACCAAGATCGGGCTCGAACCGAAATCGAGCTTAAACCAAAGTCGGTGTCTCCCAGCAAGATCGAGCTCACAGACAATCAACCTCGAAGCAATTCGAGGGCATGATCGGGCTCGAACCGAAATCGAGCTTAAACCAAAGCCGGCGTCTTCCAGCAAGATCGAGCTCACAGACAAGAACCGTTGCAATCCCACTAGAAAGAATCTTGGCATAAATCACGAAAAAGCTGGCTCATCATGGGTCTCCCACTGAAGGTTATTTTATTATGCTTGGAACCAATTCACTCCACTATAAAAGGGGCTTGGCTACCATCTCTTAGAGGCATGTTTTTTTCCCAAAATCATACATTGTAACACAAAGCAACATATTTCTAGAGAGTAAAGCATCTCTTTTTCAGTTTTCTTAGATTGATTCCATCTTGTGAATTTCTAAGACTCATTTGTTCTGGATAATCTTGTTTGTCTTGTATTTTCTCCAATCTAAATTCACATTGATATTTATCATTATATTTTTCGTATTAAATTATACCACATATCCTTGGAACTACGTATAAATTCAACTATATCCATTTTTTCAGGTAAACAGTTTGGCGCCCACCGTGGGGCCGAGGATAACAGTGGTTATTAGATACAAATCTGAAAAAACACTACAAACAACTATCAAATGGCTTCACCAATCGATAACGAAGCCGGCCTTCAAGATGAAACCAATAACTTGGCACCCGTGGCCGGAAGGCCAATTGACAATGGCACCGAGGTTCGAGCTGAAATACCATTGGATGTCAACTCGCAAATAGCTTTGGAGGCAAATCAACGTTCAGAACAGGAAAGAAGCATTCAGTGCGGAGCTCGATCCGTAGCCCGAGACACAAAAAATGCAGGAGAAATCGGGACCAGCATGCGTATGATCTTCGAGATGCTACAAGCCCAACAAGTAGCGATAGCTCAACTACAGAGCCAAACTCGCACACAACACGGGCCGGAGTCCGATCCACTTCGAGAAGCTACCCCAAAACAGCACCCGCCATAGTAAAATCTAACGAGCAAGAATCGGGGACTACCCCTGGAATTACCAAACTACTCGATGAACTTACAAAATGAGTCGAAGCCAATGACAAAAGGGTGGAAACTTATAATGCCAGGATCGATCAAATCCCGGGGGCTCCACCAATGATAAAGGGTCTTGATTCAAAAATATTCATACAAAAGCCTTTTCCGTCAAGTGCAGCATCGAAGCCAATCCCAAAAAAATTCCGTATGCCCGAAATTCCCAAATATAATGGTACGATTGATCCCAATAAACATGTCACATCTTACACGTGTGCCATAAAAGGCAACGATTTGGAGGACGATGAGATCGAATCCGTGCTATTAAAGAAATTCGGGGAGACCCTCTCGAATGGAGCAATGATCTGGTACCACAATTTACCGCTGAATTCCATCGACTCTTTTGCCATGTTAGCGGATTCGTTCGTAAAGGCACATGTTGGTGCCATAAAGGTTGCAACAAGAAAATCAGACCTCTTCAAAGTAAAACAAAGGGGGAATGAAATGCTGAGGGAATTCGTATCCAGATTTCAAATGGAACGTATGGAATTACCCCCGGTCATAGACGATTGGGCCATCCAAGCTTTCACCCAAGGGTTGAACCAGCTAAGTTCTACAGCATCACATCGGCTGAAATAAAATCTGATCGAGTATCCAGCAATAACCTGGGCAGACGTACACAACCGATATCAATCGAAGATTAGGGTCGAGGATGATCAGTTGGGGGCTCCATACGGACCCGTTCATCGGAGCAGAACAGTTATTAAAAATCAAAGGGAGATCGACAGGGTTCAAAGGTCAAACCAAGATCGATATCGGTCGTACGTCACAGATCGGATAAACAACGGTTCAGCACGCAATACAGTTCGAAACAATGAAAGGATTGACTGGGGATAAAATTCCCGGGGACTGATGAGTAAAAGAGACTTCGATAAACGTGCCGATCCTATAGAAGCCCCTCGACTGTCGAAATACAACTTCAACATCGGTGCATCTGCTATCATGTCAGCCATCGGACGCATCGAAGACACTAAATGGCCTCGACCTATGCAGACCGACCCTACCCGAAGGAATCCCAATCAAATGTGCGAATATCATGGGACCCATGGTCACAGGACCGAAGATTGTAGGCAATTAAGAGAGAAAGTAGCTCGCTTATTTAACAAAGGGCACCTTCGAGAATTTCTGAGCGATAGGGCAAAGAATCATTTCAAGAGCAAGGACTTCGACAAGCAAAATGAGCTAGAAGAACCGCAACACGTCATCCACATGATCATCGGCGGCGCCGATACCCCGCAGGGACCAGTGCTTAAACGCGCTAGAACATCTATTGTCAAGGAAAAGCGATCTCGAACTCAAGAATACATACCCACAGGGACCTTGTCTTTCAATGATGAAGATACAGAAGGAATCGCCCAACCCCATAATGATGCACTGGTAATATCCGTCCTCATGAATAAAATTAAAATTAAGCGTGTGCTAGTTGATCCAGGTAGCTTAGCCAATATCATCAGATCGAGGGTCATAGAACAACTCGGCTTACTGAACTAGGTCATACCCTTAACTCTGGTTCTGAACGGATTCAATATGGCATGTGAAACCACAAAAAGTGAGATAATCTTACTGATAAATGTGGCCGGAACCATTCAGGAAACAAAATTTTATGTGATCGAAGGCGATATGAGATATAACGCCCTTTTTGGAAGGCTATGGATCCACAGCATGAGAGCCGTACCTTCGACCCTACACCAGGTCCTCAAATTCCCAACATCGAGAGGTATTAAGATAATGTACGGAGAATAGCCAGCCGCAAAGGAGATGTTCGCCGCCGAGGAAACGAAATCAATATCTTCGTCCTCACCGATAAAAGGAACAGGTTTAGAAGGAGATACAATCGAAGAACAGAACGTTAAATAGCAATCATAGACATCAGCTTCGGCCCAGCCAGATAAGCAGAACATCAAAGAAGATGACGATCAATGGACCCCTCGATCGTTCGTGACCCCCGATGATTCTGATGCCACCAAATCAACTATTGAGGAACTGGAGCAAATCACAATAATCGAACATTGGCCCGAACGAAAGGTATACCTGGGAACGGGTTTGATCCCCGAACTTAGGAAAAAACTCATTCAATTTCTTATTAATAACATCGACTGTTTCACCTGGTCCCATTTAGATATAACAGGGATACCCCCGGACATAACGACGCATCGACTAAGTTTGGACCCTAAGTTCAGACCGATGAAGCAAAAGAGAAGACCCCAATCGGAGGTAAAGCACACGTTCATAAAGAATGAGGTAACCAAACTTCTTAAAATAGGGTCCATTCGGGAGGTGAAATACCCTGAATGGTTAGCCAATGTAGATATAGTACCTAAAAAGGGAACAAACTTAGAATGTGTGTGGATTATAAGGATTTAAACAAAGTATGCCCGAAAGATTCCTTTCCACTGCCCAACATCGATCGCATGATCGATGTCACGGCCGGTCACGAGATCCTCACCTTTCTCGATGCCTATTCCGGGTATAATCAAATTCAGATAAACCCGGAGGACCAGGAAAAAATGGCATTTGTAACCAGATATGGAACATACTATTACAATGTAATGCCCTTCGGGCTAAAAAATGCAGGAGCTACTTATCAACGTTTAGTAAATAAAATGTTCAAAGAATAAATAGGTAAATCAATGGAAGTATATATTGATGACATGCTAGTTAAATCCCTGCGCGCAGAGGATCATTTGACCTATTTGCAGGAAACGTTCAAGATTTTAAGAAAATACAATATAAAACTCAACCCCGAAAAATGTGTATTCGGGGTCGGTTCGGGAAAATTCCTCGGCTTCATGGTATCAAACCGAGGAATCGAGATAAACCCCAAGAAAATCAAGGCCATCGAAGACATCACCATCGTGGACAGCGTGAAAGCCGTACAAAGGCTGACCGGACGGATTGCAGCCTTAGGCCGATTCATTTCGAGATCATCAGATCGAAGTCACAAATTTTTCTCTCTACTCAAAAAGAAAAATGATTTTGCTTGGACCCCGGAATGCCAACGAGCATTAGAGGAACTAAAGCGGTATCTATCAAGCCCACCACTACTTCACACTCCCAAAACAAACGAAAAACTCTGTTTGTATTTGGCAGTATCAGAAGTCGCCGTAAGTGGTGTCCTAGTTCGAGAAGACCAAGGTACGCAATTCCCCATTTATTATACTAGTCAAACCCTAGGAGATGCGGAAACTAGATATCCGCTCCTAGAAAAATTGGCACTTGCTCTAATAAGTGCTTTAAGGAAGCTAAGGCCGTATTTTCAGTGTCATCCCATATGTGTGTTAACCACTTACCCGCTTCGTAATATTTTGCATAAACCCGAACTATCAAGCCGATTAGCCAAATGGGTTGTCAAACTTAGTGGGTACGATATCGAATACCAACCCCGTACGGCCATCAAGTCTCAAATTTTAGCAGACTTTGTGGCCGATTTCACGCCAACCCTCATACCCAAAGTCGAAAAAGAACTTCTGTCGACATCAGGAAAGTCATCGGGGGTATGGATCCTTTTTACGGACGGGGCTTCGAACGTAAAAGGGTTCGGGCTAGGCATTGTTTTGAAACCACCCACGGGTAATACTATTAGGCAATCTATTAAAACTATCAGGCTCACTAACAACGAGGCCGAGTATGAAGCCATGATTGCAGGTCTGGAACTAGCTAGGGACTTGGGAACAGAAGTCATTGAAGCCAATTGTGACTCCTTGCTAGTAGTAAGTCAAGTAAACAGAACTTTCGAAGTTCGAGAAGGTAGGATGCAAAGGTATTTAGATAAACTGTTGGTCACTTTGCACCATTTCAAACAATGGACCTTACGGCATATACCGTGAGCACTGAATAATGAGGCTGATGCGCTTGCGAATCTGGGATCATCGATCAAGGTAGATGACTCGGGCTCAGGAAATGTTGTTCAGCTTTTGAGATCGGTAATCGAAGAAGGTCATGCCGAAATAAATTCGACAAGTTTAACCTGGGATTGGAAAAATAGGTATATTGAATACTTAAAAAGCGGAAAACTCCCATCGGACCCTAAAGATTCCAGAGCACTACGGATTAAGGCAGCTCGATTCACATTAGCGTCGGATGGAACGCTATACCGAAGAACATTCGATGGACCGTTGGCTATATGCTTAGGCCCAGGAGACACCGATTATATTCTACGAGAAGTGCACGAAGGTACCTGTGGTAATCACTCTGGAGCCGATACACTAGTTCGAAAAATAATCAGAGTAGGGTATTATTGGATCGATATGGGCAAAGATGCGAAGGAATTTGTTCGTAAGTGTGACAAATGTCAAAGGTTTGCGCCAATGATCCACCAACCCGGGGAACAACTCCACTCAGTCCTATCCCCATGGTCGTTCATGAAGTGGGGGATGGATATCATCGGTCCTCTGCCATCGACCCCAGGTAAAGCTAAATTCATTTTATTTATGACTGACTATTTTTCTAAATGGGTTGAAGCACAGGCGTTCGAGAAAATAAGAGAGAAAGAAGTTATAGACTTTATTTGGGATAATATCATATGCCGATTCGGGATTCCCGCAGAAATAGTGTGTGACAATGGAAAACAATTCGTTGGCAGCAAAGTAACAAGATTCCTCGAAGACTATAAGATAAGAAGTATATTATCAATGCCGTACCACCCGAGTGGAAATGTACAGGTTGTGTCAACAAACAAAACTGTCATTCAAAACTTAAAGAAGAGGTTAAATGACGCCAAAGGAAAATGGAGAGAAATCCTGCCCGAAGTCCTTTGGGCTTATCGGACGACGTCAAAATCCAGCACGGGGGCGACCCCATTCTCCTTAGTATATGTGTCCGAAGCATTGATACCAGTCGAAGTAGGTGAACCAAGTGCCAGATTCTGATTCGCAACGGAAGAATCAAACAACAAGGGAATGACTGCTAACCTCGAACTATCGGATGAAAGACGAGAAGCCGCTCTCGTCCAGTTGGCCGCCCAAAAATAACGAATCAAAAGATATTATAATCGAAGAACAAGGCTCCGCATTTCAAAACTGGGGACTTGGTGTTAAGAAAAGTTACCCTCAACACCCGAAATCCGAACGAAGGAAAATTAGGACCGAATTGGGAAGGACCATATTAGGTGCTCGAGAACATCGGAAAAGGATCGTACAAGCTCGGCATTATAAACGGCAAACAGCTATCAAGCAGCTGGAACGTATCACACTTAAAACGGTACTACTGCTAAGGTACGACCTTTTCAATATGCATTTGCATTTCGAAACTGACCCCTGCAGAAGCCCGAATAAGGCTAAGATGGATCTCCCGCTCGAAAGAACGCATTGCACTCTTTTTCCCTTGGATCGGTTTTATCCCAAATGGGGTTTTCGGCAAGGTTTTTAATGAGGCAACCATTGATCGTGCAACATTCACAACAATATCCGATCCCTCGATGAGTGTCATGTCACAACAACAAGGGTTCCGATAGGGAAAATTGTAAGAGCTAAATGGTCAAAGCGAACCATGCTCGTATAGATTGGTCCGGACCCAGACGTGTAATAACGTACAAAGAAAGTTATTTTCTTTATCGGCATCTTTTATATCCAAGGACATTTCCTCTATATTTTGAGAGTTATTATACAATCAGCCACTAGACCATTACGCCCACAGGCTATAAACTCGGCCAAGCCTACTGGCTACTTTTATTTCGAGTTCGAGCAAACACTCACTCGACCATTACGCCCACGGGCTATAAACTCGTCCAAGCCTACGGGCTACTTTTATTTTGAATTCGAGAAAACACTCACTCGACCATTACGCCCACAGGCTATACTTCGAGTTCGAATCATTCACTCGACTACTAAGCCTACGGGCTACTTTTATTTCTAGTTTGAGCAAACACTCACTCGACCATTATGCCCATGGGCTATACTTCGAGTTCGAATCATTCACTCGACTACTAAGCCTACGGGCTACTTTTATCTCGAGTTCGAGCAAACACTCACTCGACCATTACGCCCACGGGCTATACTTCGAGTTCGAATCATTCACTCGACTACTAAGCCTACGGGCCACTTTTATTTTGATTTCGAGCAAACACTCACTCGACCATTACGCCCACGGGCTATACTTCGGGTTCGAATAATTCACTCGACTACTAAGCCTACGGGCTACTTTTATTTCGAGTTCGAGCAAACACTCACTCGACCATTACGCCCACGGGCTATACTTCGAGTTCGAATCATTCACTTGACTATTAAGCCTATAGGTTACTTTTATTTCGAGTTCGAGCAAACACTCACTCGACCATTACGCCCACGGGCTATACTTCGAGTTCGAACAAGTACTCACTCGACCATTGCGCCTATAGACTATTTCTTCAAGATCGAAACATCAACTAAGAATGCATCTACAAACTTTTCAATGATTACAAATGCATCTGCAAACTATATACAAACTATCTGCCTAGGTGATTACAATGCGAAAACTAAACTTTCCGTTCAGGAGCGGTCTATTCTTTGTCAGGATCGACCCCATTTTCGGACCCGCTCTCGTCCCCATCATCATCTTCATCATCATCATAGCTATCGGAAACCAGAGCTTCAGCATCGGCTTCAAGTTCTTTGGCTCTTTTTATCTCATCAGGGAGATCAATACCACGAGCATAGATCTCCTCGAGAGTTTCTCTTCGAGATCAGCGCTTGGCAAGATCGGCGACCCAATGTGTTGGAGTATCGGCGTATTCGGCTGCCTCTCTTGCCTGGACTTGAGCAGCTTCAGCATCAGCCCGATAGACGGCCACAAGCGCATCCGCATCGGCCTTTTCCCTTTCGGCATCAGATTCGGCCTTGGCAAGTACAAAGGCCAACCGAGCCTCAAGCTCCTCAATTCTTCTCGCCTGAATCAGGCCTTTTTCCTTCAGTTTCTAAAGTTGGGCTTCGGACGATGATAACTGGGCTCGAGCAGTCTCCTTTTCTGCAGCAAATCGGTCCATACCTTCTTTCCACCGCAGAGACTCCGTGTTAATACATCAACCTCCTCGCAAAGCTTCCCGATCATCTCAATTTTTTGCTGCAGCTGTGAGACCGAAATATTAGCTATCGTTCTGGTATCAAGCCCATGGGCTTTCAAAATTATCATTACCTGCTCAGACAAATCGGTTTGATCTCGGTAAGCCCTGGCCAGCTCAGCTCGGAGGTCTTTTATCTCCTCTTCTCTCTGCCCTAAGGAAAGTCTAAGGGAATTCCTCTCGTCAGTAACCCGTTGTAGGTCAGCTCCATATCGATGAAGCTCATTTTGGGATCGAGAACATTGCTCTCGATGAACAGCCGCTGCCTACAAACAAACGAGAAACAAAGTTAACAAAAGATGAGCATAAAGATGCACCAATAAATATAGTATCAAAAGCTCGCCAGACTCAGAGCTTGCCGTAGTCCGAGAAAGAGATCCGGTTCGTCACCAACCCCGGTAACATCGTCAATGCCGGTAAAAAGGTCACGAAAGGGATCTTCTTCATAACGCCCTTGAGCTTCTTTAGTCGGCTGCTGCCCTAAATAACGCCTGGAGCATTTTTCTCAGTTCGAAGTGGTTCGTGGTCCCCTTCGGTCATATTCCCTTCTCGTTGACTCCGATAATATGCGCCATCAATATTTGATAGTTCGGGAACTCTGCCTGAATCTTTCTCCGATATGTCCTCAGTTCGAAGTGGGGCCTCATGAGGCATCATCGATCCAGCCACCGATGAGGTCTCGGTGTTTCTTCTCACTCGGACCGCCAACCTGGATTCATCGATTTCTTCTTCTTCTTCTTCTTCATCCCTTAGGCGCAGAACGGATTCCATGGTCAAAGGAATAACATTCTTCTTCGGCTTACGAGCCGTCCTCTTCTTCGATTTTGGATCTTCGGGGATAGAGACTCTTCTCCTCTTGTGCTCCTTCACCGGCCTCAGGAGAGAAGCCGAATTTTCTCCTCATTAGACAAAGGCCTCAAGGCCGCGTCCTTTCCCAAACCTGCAAATGGGAAACCTTAGTAAAATATTTTGAAATCCATCTCGTTCGGGTCATCAAAAAGTATAAGAAATGAGCTTACCATGATATTTTGCCTCTCACCGACCCTTAGACAAATCACGCCACGAGCGTTTGGCATATGTGGAGGTTGAAACGAGGGCTCGTACCCAGCTCTTTAGGTCGGGAACTGCTCCGGGCATCCATGGAATCGCTACATCATGAAAAGAGGAAAGTCAATGAGAATAATTGGAAGAACAATACGTAAGTAATAGCGAGGTCACACTTACGTTTCATATTCCACCCCTCGGGAAAGGGCATCTTCTCAGTCGGAATCAGGTCTGAAGTCCTTACTCGAATGAACCTACCCATCCAGCCTCGGTCCCTGTCCTCATCAATACTCGAGAACAGAGCCTTGGTAGCCCGACACTAAAGTTTTATTAAACCTTTTCGAAAAAGTCGAGGGCGATACAGTCGGATAAGATGGTCGAGGGTGAATGACATCCCCTCGATTTTGCTCACAAAATACCGGATCATGATAACGATCTGCCACAGAGAAGGATGGACCTGGCCTAGGGTTACCTGGTATTGATGACAGAAATCAATAATGACGGGATCAAGGGGACCCAAAGTGAAAGGATAGGTATAGACGCTCAGAAACCCTTCCACGCAAGAAGTGATATCTTCATCAAAAGCAGGAATTATTATTTCTTTTTTATCCTAATTGCAATCCTTCTTTAGTTGTTCGAGGTATTTCTCGGTTATCGAACACATATACCTCGATATTGGTTCGCACCGGCCAGGGACCGACGAACCCTTGTCGACCTTAAAATTCGAAGAAAGAACACACGCCCCAGGAACACACTCATCGGGCTATGGTTCTGCCAATGTCTCATCGACGGCACGCTGCGAAGATGAAGCTTTCTCTTTCTGAGGATATTGGATGGCCTGTGATGTTTTCACCATTTTCGGACTCAAAGGTGGGGAATAGCGGAAAGTGATAAAGATGTTGCAGAAATAAAAGAGGGCTTTTTAGAAATGAATCACAGACCTACTGACAAATTAAAAGGCACGGAGAAGAACTTGGGAAGACAGAAGAAGTAAAATGGTAAAATATAAAAGAAAGGGATATTTATAAATTCAAAACGATGGCGCTTCAAATACCACCTGACACGCATTAAATGCTTTGAGAGACTAAACCGATGAGACAATTACCAGACGCGTCATGGCCAAACCCGATGGAAGATTTTGGTTGCAATCCGATCGAGCCATTGAAAAATCATATCGTTTCTCGCCGCATCCTTTCTGAGAAACGAGGGGACTATCTGTGTACGGTCGAAATAGATTTCGGCTTTAACACGACCGATCGAGTTCGAACGATGGCCTGTTGAAGTAAGACCCTGAAGGTACAACAAACCAAATCTTGAATCCGGTCAGGACGACCCGTGCTAAGACCATTATCAAGCTCGAGTGGAAGTCGACACAGAATAGATATACCAGCCAGTACTGGCCTCGACCTCGAAGCAACTCGGGGGCTCGGACCAAGATCGGGCTCGAACCGAAATTGAGCTCAAACCAAAGTCGGCGTCTCCCAGCAAGATCGAGCTCACAGACAATCAACCTCGAAGCAATTCGAGGGCATGATCGGGCTCGAACCGAAATTGAGCTTAAACCAAAGTCAGCGTCTTCCAACAAGATCGAGCTCACAGACAAGAACCGTTGTAATTTCACTAGAAAGAATCTTGGCATAAATCACGGAAAAGCTGGCTCATCATGGGTCTCCCACTGAAGGTTATTTTATTATGCTTGGAACCAATTCTCTCCACTATAAAAGGGGCTTGGCTACCATCTCTTAGAGGCAGGTGTTTTCCCAAAATCATACATTGTAACACAAAGCAACATATTTCTAGAGAGTAAAGCATCTCTTTTTCAGTTTTCTTAGATTGATTCCATCTTGTGAATTTATAAGACTCATTTGTTCTGGATAATCTTGTTTGTCTTGTATTTTCTCCAATCTAAATTCATATGGATATTTATCATTACATTTTTCGTATTAAATTATACCACATATCCTTGGAACTACGTATAAATTCAACTATATCCATTTTTTCGGGTAAACATGTGTGAAGGCAAGAAACTTGATGAGTAATGCCCAATTTTTCAAATAATTTGGAACAATTTCTATATTCACTACCCCAATCAAATTGAAAGGATTTAATCTTTCTATTAAATAAGGTTTCAACTTGAGTTTTAAACATGAGAAAACATCAATGACTTTATGTTTAGATTTTATAGGATAAAGCCAAGTATATCTGCTAAAATCATCAACAAATGAAACATAAAAACGAAATTTATTACTTGCAAGATAAAGAGCATGGCATCTAGAGGACTTGTAGAAGATGAACTAGAAGTAGGAAAGGGTAACTTATGCCTCTTTCCATACTGGCAAGACGAGCAAACACTGCTACTAGAGGTTGTAGAAACAGGTAGACCATGACGATTCACTACTTGTTTTACAACTCTTATTGATGGATGACCTAGATGACTATGCCATAAATCAATAGACGACTTTGATACAAGGAGGGCTTGATGTTGAGAAGAACCTCGGTTAGACTTGAAGCGGGCAGAACACAGTGTGTAGAGTCCATGCTCAAGGCGCCCTTCTAGTAGAACCTTCCTTGTTGTCAGTTCCTTCACAAGACAAGTAGTAGGGTGAAATTCAAAATAAACATTGTTATCTGCAGTAAATTGAGCTACACTTAACAAACTTTTTGTAATCTCTGGAACATGTAATATATTTTTGAGATGAAGAGTTCAACAAGAAGAAGGAAGAGAGGAATCACCAATATGGGCAATTTTCAAACCTGTACCGTTGCCAATATGCATTTGTTCAAATCCAGAATATTCACTCCTAATGTTCATATTGTTCAGATCGTTTGTAAGATGGTTTGTGGTGCCAGAATCAGGATACTAAAGAGGATCTACTACAGTCGAAGGTTGTGCAACATATGCTGAGAATTGTTGCTTATTTCCAACTTGAAAAGCATGATCAAAATAATGGTAACAATTTGCAGCAGAGTGACCAAACTGGTTACACACTTGATACTGAACTGTAGTGTTTTGATTATATTGCTGGCCACTAAAACCATGACCTCCTTTTCCTCGGCCTCGTCCATTCCTGCCTGATTTGTACTAATTGGTAGAGTAGTTCCTTTTATTCTCATGCTTGTTCTAACTAGGGTGATGACGAGTTACGAAAATAGACCCTTCAACCATAAAGCTTCTTTGGTCGCCTCGGTCACTGCCATATATTCTGCTTCGGTAGTAGATAAAACTACTACATATTGTAATGTAGCTTTCCAACTAATAGCGCAACCACCGATGCAAAATACATAACCTGTCAGGGATCTTTTTTTGTCAAGATCACCTGCATAATCTGAGTCTACAAAACCAACCAAAGTGTTAGTATTTCTCCCAAACTCCAAACATGTATTTAAAGTACCTCACAAGTATCTGAGAATCCATTTCACAGCATGCCAATGTGCTTTACCAGGGCAAGCCATATACCGACTTACCAAGCTCACTGCTTGTGAAATGTTTGGATGTGTACAAACCATTGCATACATAATACTGCCGACTGCACTGGAATAAGAAACTTGTGCCATGTACCTTTCTTCTTTCCCTGACTGCGGGGACTGAGCAGCTGATAACTTAAAATGAGCAGCAAGAGGGGTACTAACTGGTTTAGCATCTTTCATGCCAAACCTCTCCAAGACTTTCTCCAAGTACTTCTTCTGGGTCAGAAATAACCTGTTGGCTTTTCGATCTCTTTTGATCTCCATGCCAAGGATTTTCTTAGCTGCTCCCAAATCTTTCATCTCAAATTTACTTTTCAGCTGACTTTTCAAATTGTGAATTTCTGTTAAATCCTTAGTAGCAATGAGCATGTCATCAACATATAATAATAGGTACACAAATGAACTGTCAGTTAACTTCCGGAAGTAAACACAACTATCATACATGCTCCTCGAATAACCATGACCCAACATAAAGGAGTCAAACCTTTTATATCATTGTCTTGGAGACTGCTTTAATCCGTACAAGGATTTCTTCAACAAGCAAATATGATCTTCTTTTCCTTCAATTTCAAATCCTTCGGGTTGATGCATGTATATTTGTTCCTCAAGTTCGCCATGTAAGAAAGTTGTCTTAACATCAAGTTGTTCTAATTCCAAATCATACATGGCAACGAAGGCAAGCAAGACACGAATAGAGCTATGTTTAACAACAGGTGAGAAAATATCATTAAAATCAACTCCTTGTACCTGACTATAGCCCTTTGCAACTAACCGTGCCTTATACCTCGCATCTTCAACCCCTGGAATGCCATCCTTATTCTTGAAGACCCATTTGCAACCAACAATTCTTTTTTCTGATGGAGGCTTCACAAGAGACCAAGTACCATTCTTGTGGAGAGACTCAATTTTTTCATTCGTTACAATCAGCCACTTGGCTGAGTCAGCACCAGAAACTGCTTCTGAATATTTTGATGGTTCTCCAATTTCTTCAGTTTCCTGTGCAACTGAAAAAGCAAATGCAACATAATCTCCAAACCTTAATGGTTGTTTACCTTCTCTTCTTGGTCTATGTTTGGCTATAGAATACTCCTCTTCTTCTGGTTCAACTTCAAGAGTCTCAACTTCAGGAATTTCACCTTGTGTCTCAACTTCAGGAGTTTCAACTGTATTTTGCTCCAAAGTTGATGAGCTTGGCTCAGAAAGAATGCCAATCTCAATCTCCACCTGGTTCTATGTACTCTTTCCTTTATCTGTATTACAAGAATTAGAAGACTCTTTTCTAGAATGTAACATAGAGGATTCATCAAAGGTTACATCTCTGCTAATTATAAATTTTGGTGTCGTGGGATCAGGATACATTCCAGATGCATAAAGTCGGTATCCTTTCACCCCAGATGCATACCCAAAGAAAATGCACTTTTTAGCCCTTGGCTCTAATTTTCCATCATTTACATGCATGTATGCAGGGCAACCAAATATCTTTAAATCAGAATAATTAGCAGGGGTACTTGACCACATTTTCTCTGGAGTCTTAAAGTTCAAAGATGCAGAAGGAGCTCGGTTGACAATACAACAAGCTGTAGAGATAGCTTCTGCCCAAAAGGCATTTGTCAACCCAGCATTTGAAATCATGCAACGAGCCCTTTCTAAAAGAGTTCTATTCATCCTTTCTGCCACACCATTTTGCTGAGGTGTCATTCTCACAGTACGATGTCGAGCAATTCCTTCATTCTTGCAAAATTTGTTGAATTCATCATTACAAAATTCCAAGTCATTATCTGTTCTAAGCCGCTTAACCTGTTTTCCTGTTTGCTTTTCAATCAAAACTTTCCATTGTTTGAAATTTAAGAAAACATCACTTTTATTTTTCAGGAAATAAACCCAAACTTTCCTTGAATAATCATCAATGAAAGTTAACATATACCTGGCACTACCTTTTGATGGGGTACGTGAAGGACCCCAAAGATCTGAATGAATGTAATCCAAAGTACCTTTTGTTCTATGAATCGCTGGAGATTTGAAGCTGACTCTTTTCTGCTTTCCAAACACACAATGTTCACAGAACTCCATATTTCCGGTACTTTGGCCACATAAAAGACCTCTTTTACTGAGGATGGAAAGACCTTTTTTCACTCATATGCCCCAATCGCATATGCTAAAATCTTGTGATGTCAGAATCTGATTTATCTGATATTGAAACTGCAGCAACACCTGTAACAGTAGATCCCAAAAGAGTATACAACGTACCAGATCTGCGTGCTTTCATGATCACAAGAGCACCATGAGAAATTTTCAGAATTCCACCTTCACATGTGTACTTGCACCCAAGAGATTCTAGAGTGCCCAAAGTGATGAGATTTTTCTTCAAGTCAAGAACATGTCTAACATCGGTGAGAGTTCTCACCACACCATCGTGCATTTTGATTCAGACTGTACCTTTTCTAATAACTTTGCAGGAAGCATTGTTGCCCATCAAGACAACTCCACCTCCAATAGATTCATATGTGGTAAATAAATCCCGACTGGGACACATATGATAATAACAACCCGAATCTAAAATCCACTCATTATTAGATTTGAAACTATTATTAGTTGCTAAAAAAATAGTTCCCTCAGTCTCATCAGCAGCTACAATTGCTTCGGCAATATCAGTATTTTTGTGCTCATTTTTCTTTTCTGTATGTTTTTTTTTTGTTTTGCAATTTAAAGCATTCAGAAATAATGTGACCTTTCTTATGACAATATTTGCACATGATATTTCTGTATCTAGATTTTGACCTTGATTTAGGTTTCTCACTACTTGAATCTTTCTTATTGGATCTACCTCCTATGAATAAGCCTTCCCCTTAGTTCCTACTAGTTTCCCCAGTAATATCTCTATCTATTTGTTCTTTTGATTTCAAAATAGATTTGATATCTTTATAAGAGATATTATCCTTTCCATAAAGCATAATATCTCTTATATGTTTAAACGACTGGGGTAAGGAAACAAGCAATAACACAGCTTGATCCTCATCTTTGATTTCAGCATCTATGTTACTTAAATCCATAAGAAGAGAATCAAAAGTATCAAGATGAGTAAGTATAGAGGTACCTTCAGCCATACGAAAAGTGTAGAGTTTTTGCTTTAGGTAAAGTCTATTTTCTACTATTTTTTTCATATATAGGGTTTTAAACTTTTCCCATATGCCTTTGGCTGAGCTTTCTGCTGCAACTTCACGCAAAACCTCATTTGAAAGATTTAAAATAATACCTGCTTTTGCCTTTTTGTCTATGACGGCAAACTCCTCGTCCGTCATTTTATCCGGTATCTTCTCCTTTCCTTGCAGTGCCAAATTTAAGCCATCCTGAATTAGGATAGCTTCCATATTTAATTGTCACATTCCAAAGTTTGTACTTCGGTCAAATTTCTCAACATAAGACTTTGTTAGAGTCATTTTGGCCGGTTAGATCTGGCTCTGATACCAATTTGTTAGGATCGGGAACCCGGGTAGTGCGGAATTTAGCTAAACAACGGTATAATGACAATAACAAAGACAATGGAAGTTGATAATAACGTCAATTAAAGAATATAAAGAAGATACAAATTTAACGTGGTTCGGTCAAGGTGACCTACGTCCACAAGCGGAGAGGGGCAATTTTACTATACCAACAAGAGTACAAAAGAGAGTACAAAATTAGAGCAAATACTCTAATTAATCCCAAATACCCCAAGAGAATAACCTCACAAGATCATTCCAAAGAAAGGGTTCACACAAGTGTTTTCCAACACTCACTCTCTTACAAAATACTCTATAATGAAATAAAGGGGGAGAAAGAAAGATAAGAGTGAAAAGCTCTTGAATTGGTGTGTTTACAAATGAGGAGAAACTCCTCTATTTATAGCAAGAAATCCTTGGCCTAATAATGGATATTATGTCATGGCAAATGTCATGATCCACAAATTTGTTATAATGGATATTATGTCATGACAAATGTCATGAATCACAAATTTGTTATAATGGATATTATGTCATGGCAAATGTCATGAAAATTTGGCCATATTACAACATGTTTTTCTTTAATTTTCTGCTATTGTACCAAAACTAGAAAGAATATTTTGTTACTTAAAATGTACAACATGCTTAGAATATTATTGCTTACTTGAAAATGTGCTTTATGCGATTAACAAATGTCATAACGCCACACCTCTAAGGTGGCATCTTTTTCTACTAGCTCGGTACATTAAGCTCCCAATGGTGGCATATTTTTCTACTAACGATTTCTTTTCTTTTGCGAGGTACTGTTATCCATGGAGCCTATAAAGAGCTTGTTGTTGGGAGAAATCAAGACCACTGTCCCTCTTTTGTCACATACACGCTTTTCAACTCCACAAAAGGGTTTTTTTTTTCCTTCTCACACTTTGCTATGACTACACTATTCAAGGCGTGATTCTTTGTTTTGAAACTGTCTGTGTTGTGTTTTTGGGTGTTAGAACATTTGTAACTACTGTTTGGTTATCATTCATTTCGAGCCTGTTGAATCTATTCTTCGCTTCAAACCATGTGTTTTGGAGTATTCTAACATAAGCATTCCTAAGTAATGGAAAAATACAACCTCTGTTTTGGAGCATGATTTGAATACAAGTTCTTTATGTTAAGCTTGACGATTTGCAAGTAGTCTCACGCCCTTTAGTTGGGATTGCATTTCAAAATCAGTAATTTGCTAACCCGTGTCTGTTTTATCTCTGGTATGTAGCTTTTACATATAGAATCATAGCATTGTCAGTCCCCCTCTTTGTTAAATGAAAATACAATTCAATGTGATTTATTGAATTAACTTGGCGCATAGCTGTGTGGATCCTTTCTTTCCCCAAGCATGATTTTCTTATGTCACGACCCAAGCATGCCTTAAGAGAGGACCTGTTCAAACTTGTTATATTCAAACTTCATCAACTTCCTTATTAGTGACGAAGGACAAACTGTGAAATGAAAGCACCTACTAATGGATCCATATTTACCAAATGTAAAGATAATCTGATTTTCGATCAAACTGAGGAATTACAACTGATTGTGTCTCAATATTTAAGGAAACCAAGGATAAAACACTGAACAAAAAGGGAAAATAAGAAAAGGGAGGTTCCAGATCGCTAATACAGAATAACTAATGAAAAGGAAGACCAAGTTCTAGCGTACCCTAAACCATTACAAACTCATGCTATTTATAACCCTTACATTCCCTTCAGCCGACCAATATTTTAAGAGTTTTTCTCAACCTGCATCCCACATCATGTGTTGGTATTTCCTCGTTTTAACAACTGGCCCAAATACCTTAGCTTCTAGCCCAATAATATAATCAGTAAAGGGTCTGTTCATAACAAAAGGCATTTAAATCTACTAAATTTTACATTTGATGCTGTAGGTTTAAGACTATAGAGAGCTTGCATTATGAATTAAGTGTGATTAAATTACTTCATTTTAGTTTCTTGATGTGTTTCTTTTTATACTAATTAGTGTTCAACAGAAGTAAGGATTTTGATGTATTAATATAAACTTTGTGCTGAAAATAACTAGCCGGTGTCACGACCCAAAACCTTAACATGTTGTGATGGCGCCTATCGATGGTACTAGGCAAGCCGATTTTTCAAAATACTTCAAATGTTTCACAAAAATAAACCAAAAGCTTGATATGACAGAGTTTTCATAAAGACAGGAGTTAAACTCAAAATACAACGCGAAAAAATAGCGCCAAATATCGGGGTGTCACCAAGTCATGAGCATCTAAACAACCAGTCTAAAAAGTAGTGTCCACAAGAGTCTGTGTCTAAATGCCAATACAGAAAAGAAAGATAACAAGAAAGGAGAGACAAGGACTACAAACGCCGGTAGCTACGTCGTGAATTTCCGATACTCAACCACGCACGAGATCAACATCCTCCGTGATCGGATACACCTGGATCTGCACATAAAGTGCACGGTGTAACGTGAGTACAACTAACTCAGTAAGTAACAAAAATAAATAAGGAATTGAGAAGTAGTGACGAGCTATACAATTACTGTTCACTCCAGTAGTTTCAGCAATGAAAGTAGACATGATTCAATTCCGGCAATATAAATTAAGTTAGTTGTACATTCACTCAGTTCAGATAAATCAGATACAATATTTTTTTCCAGAAGTTCAGAAAAATGACATAATTCAACAACTAAGTGCAGCAACGAAGGAAACAAATGCAACCTTTCAGGATAACAATCACTCAAGCTCTCAATAGCTCAAACACTCGACTCTCAGCCCTCAATAATCACACTCAATAGGTATTTGCGCTCACTGGGGGTGTATGTCCCGGAGGGGCTCCTTCAGCCCAAGCGCTATATCGCTGAGGCGTACAGCCCGATCCAATCATATAAGTAGCCATAAGGCTCGTTGCGGTGTGCAACCCGATCCACAGTCCATAAATAGCCTTAAGGCTCGTTGCGGCATGCAACCCGATCCATATACATTCAGCCCTCAGGCTCGTTGCAATGTGCAACCCGATTCATATACACTCACATAGCTCACATCTCAGCACTCAGGCCCTATCTCAGTCACTAACCTCTCCAGCCTCTCGGGCTCTTAGAAATCATACAAATCAGCCCAAAAGAGATAATAACAAGTATCAACAAGAAAACAAGAGGAAACAGAGATATAGCACGCAAGTAAAACTGTGACTGAGTACAAGACAACAAATAACAGCTAATTCAACAAGTACCTGACCGCTGCGGGTCCCAACACTGATCATATGGCCTAAGCATGGTTTCTAACATGAATGACAATCAAATTTCTAGAAGACAGAGGGAACATGTAATTAACAATAAACGCAAGTAAAATTGTGACTGAGTACAAGACAACAAATAGCAGCTAATTCAACAAGTACCTGACTGTTGCGGGTCCCAACAGTGATCATATGGCCTAAGCATGGTTTCTAACATGAATGGCAGTCAAATTTCTAGAAGACAGAGGGAATATGTAATTAACAATAAGTTATTCGACTTTACAGTCTCACGGGACAGACCAAGTCACAATCCCCCACCGTGCACGCCCACACGCCCCTCACCTAACATGTGTGTCACATCCAAAATAATCACATCATACCAAAATCCGGGGTTTCATACCCTTAGGACCAGATTTAAGACTGTTACTTACCTCAAACCGCGCAAAATCCTACTCTAAAATACCTTTGCCCCTCGAATCAGTCTCCAAATGCCCCGAATCTAGCCACAAGCAGTATGATATAATTAATATAGGGTAAAAGAATCAATTCCACAAGAAAACACAAAATTATAAGCCAAAATCCGAAATAGGCTCAACCCGCCTCCCCCCTCCCCCAGGCCCACGTCTTGAAATCCGATAAAAGTTACAAAACCCAAAATCTCATTCACTAATGAGTCTAACCATACTAAATTTATTAAACTCCGATACCATTTGGTCATCCAAAATTCACTCTCCAATTCTCTAAGCCCTAAAATCCCAAATTCACCTCAAAGACTCACCAATTAGGTAAAAAATCAGTGGGGAAACATCATTATTGAAGATAAATGGACACAAGGAGCTTACCTCAGTAATCACTTCAAAATCCTTCTCAAAATCCTCAAAAATATTTTGTTCAAAATAGTAAAAATGGTGAAAAATCTCGAAATCCCGTATTTATATGTTCTGCCCAGGCCTTTTGCACCTGCGGAACCGCTCCTGCGCGAGAATATCCGCACCTGCGGAACCCACTAAAAACACTGGGCTCGCACCTGCGCTCCAGGTCTCGCACCTGCGGAATCACTTCTGCGGCCCTTCGTCCGCTTCTGCGGAAATGCCCAAACTTTCCCTTTCGCATCTACGGGCCATCCTCGTATCTGCGGACTCGCAGATGCGCATCCTTTCTCGCACCTGCGCCCCCCGCCCTTCCTGGCCTTGCCCGCATCTGCGGCCTCCTCTTCGCTTCTGCGGGTCCGTACCTGCGGTCTCCCCACCACAGGTGCGAAACACCAAAAAACTCAGCAATTGCCTAAGTCCTAATTTCAACCCGTTAAGCATCTGAAACACACCCGAGGCCCCCGGGACCTCAACCAAACATACCAACAAGTCTTATAACCCAATACAAACTTAGTCGAACCCTCAAATCACCCCAAACAACATAAAAACATGTATTACACCCGGATTCAAGCCTAATGAACTTCTAAACTTCCAAATTCCACAAACGATGCCGAAACCTATCAAACCATGTCCGATTGACCTCACATTTTGCACACAAGGCATAAATGACACCACAAACCTACTCCAATCCCCGGAAATTCAATCCGACCCCGATATCAAAATTTACACTCTCAGTCAAATTTGCCAAAAATTCCGACTTTCGCCAATTCAAGCCTAATTCTACTACGGACCTCCAAATCACATTCTGGACTCGCTCCTAAGTCCAAAATCACCTAACGGAGATAACAGAACCATCAAAATTCAAATCCGAGGCCGTTTACACATATGTCGACGTTCGGTCGACTTTTCCAACTTAAGCTTCCAATTATGAGACTAAGTATCTAAATCCACTCTGACAACACTATGGACCCGAACCAACCAACCCGGTAAGTCATATAACAATTGTAGAACATAATAGAAGTAGAAAATGGGGAAACAGAGCTACCACTCTCGAGACGACTGGCCAGGTCGTCACACCTCCCCCTCTTAAACAAACATTCATCCTCGAACGAGTATAGAGTCATGCCTGAAGTGGTGAAAAGATAAGGATAATTGTTGCGCATATCATGCTCGATCTCCCAAATCGCCTCATCGACCAACTGACCCCCTACACTGAACCTTCACAGAAGCAATATTCTTCGACCTTAGCCTTCAAACCTGCCTATCCAAGATCGCCACCGGCTCCTCAACATAAGATAAATCCTTGTCCAACTGGACTGAGCTGAAATCCAACACGTGAGACGGATCACCTTGATACTTCCGGAGCAGAGAAACATGGAATACTGGATGAACTCCTGCTAGACTAGGAGGCAAGGCAAGCTCATAAGCAACCTCCCTAACATGTCGCAACACCTCAAATGGGCCGATAAACCTCGGGCCCAGCTTGCCCTTCTTTCTGAACCTCATAACACCCTTCATGGGTGACACCCGGAGCAAGACCCGCTCTCCAACCATGAATGTAATATCGTGAACCTTCCGATCCGCATAACTTTTCTGTCTGGACTGGGCTGTGCGTAGTCTATCCTGAATCACCCTAACCTTCTCCAAAGCATCCTGAACCAAGTCTATACCCAAAAATCTAGTCTCTCCCGGCTCGAACCAACCTCTAAGGGGGCACACATTTATACTAACCAATTTTCTTTTTTTCTTGTGAGATACCTTCAATGGAGTTTGATAGAGCACATAACCCAAAGACGATGAAGATTGTCTTGTCCATTTTTCTATTATTCGCACATGAGGTACATCAAACCTATAAAGAAATAGTGAGATTTTATTTTGATTCTAGGGTGAAGGTTAGTCGTCTCAATCTTGCTCATTTATATTTTTTACGGCAAAGGGCCAAATATACCCCTTCTACTTTCGAAAATGGTCTAAGAATACCCCTCGTTATACTATTGTCTATACCCCTGCAGTCATACTTTGGGTTCAAATATACCCCTCATTTAAACGGAGGGACACATGTCATCGTTTTCTTGGTTAATTCTAAATATCTCCTAATTAATTAAAAAGATACATTACCCACACCGAATTTTATTTTTATTTTTTGTAAAAACTGAAAAAAACTAATTTGTTTTTTTTTACTAAAAACTGAAAAAAATGAAAATATGTTTTTTCCAGTTTTTACAAAAAAACTGCTTTAAAAAAACTGAAAAATATTTTCTAAAACAATATTTTTGTAAAAACTGAAAAACAAAACTAAAAAGCAATTTTCTAAAGTAATTAAAAACTGGAAAAAACTGAAATATTTTTAACTAAAAAATGAAAAAAAAAAAAGAAAATATTTGTTTTTTCAGTTTTTACAAAAATATTGCTTTAGAAAATTACTTTTTAGTTTTTTCTTTTTTCAGTTTTTACAAAAATATTATTTTAGAAAATATTTTTCAACTTTTTTAAAGCAGTTTTTAGTAAAAAATAATTTCAGTTTTTTTCAGTTTGTACAAAAAATATTGCTTTAGAAAATTGATTTTCAGCTTTTGTTTTTCCAGTTTTTAAAAAAACATTGTTTTAGAAAATATTTTTCAGTTTCTTCTAAAGCAGTTTTTTTGTAAAAACTGAAAAAAAATATTTTCATTTTTTTCAGCTTTTAGTAAAAATATTTCAGTTTTTTCAGTTTTTACAAAAAAAAAATGTTATTTTTCGGGTATGAGTAATGAGTCTTTTTAATTAATTAGGAGATATTTAGAATTGACCAATAGGACGATGACACATGTTCCTCCGTTTAAATGAGGGGTATATTTGAACCCAAAGTATGACTGCAGGGGTATAGATGACCCAATAGTATAACGAGGGGTATTCTTAGATTATTTTCGAAAGTAAAGGGGTATATTTGACCCTTTGCCGTATTTTTTATCTGCTTATGTGACTTGCTACTTATTTGCATGCCTACTTGCTCCTTTATGCCTTATGAAATTCGCATCTTGCATTTTTGTGCTAATTACTTATTTTGTGGTTTTAAATATTTAGGATTAGCATCTAGTTAATAATTAACCTTTATTTGATCACCTAGTGCTCCCGTCTCGCTGCCTCCGTTGCATAGCTACGTCAGGCCGTGCGTTGCTATGTAGGGTCTAGCCTTTGCTTCTTCACTTTTCTTGGCTTCGTTGCAAGTATTTGGTGCTTTTCACTCTCTCAACTTTCTCAACACTTTATGTCTTGAATATGCGCCTTTCGAAGCATAATTTGTTAATTCATTCCAATAAATTAGGGCATAAAAGTTTATTAACTCCCACATCACAATTTTCCCTCTCTTCGCCTAAACTTATGTTTTTAGCTTAAGTTGCAGCTTCAAGTGCTTGAGAAGGTGGAAGCATAAAACGAGGATAAAAACAAATGGGAAATGACTTGTAATATGGTTACCAAATAAAAAGGCTAAAGGTTCAAAGGAGGTTAACTAAGAAATACATATGCGGGTAGGCAATTAAAAAGCTCAATCGATCCAAGAAAAGCCTAAAATTATTTTTCAAACCAAGTGCAACCTAGGATTTCGCCTTGAAACACGCTTAAGGCAAGTTCTAGACCAAGATGATACACTAGGCCTAATAAACCCCTTATCAAGAAGTTCTTAAAGTTGCTCTTTCAATTCTTTCAACTCAGCTGGTGCCATACGATACGGAGGAATAGAAATGGGCTGAGTGCCTGACACCAAATCAATATCGAAATCAATATCCCTGTCGGTAACATACCCGACAGGTCTGCAGGAAATACATCCATAAAGTCTCGCACTATCGGTATAGTAGGAGTGTCTGTATCAACATCTCTCACGAAGGCCAAATATGACAAATACCCCTTCCCCCACCATACGTTGAGCCTTCAAGTAAGAAATTACCCTGCTGGGAATATAATCTGGAGAACCTCTCCACTCGACCTTCGGCAATCCCGGTCTGCAGGAAATACATCCGGAAAGTCTCGCACTATCGGTACAGAATCAATAATAGGAGTGTGCATCAGCATATCTTACGAGGCCAAATATGGCAAACACCCCTTCCCCGCCATACCTTCAAGTAAGAAATTACCCTACTGAGAACATAATTTGGAGAACCTCTCCACTCGACCTTCGGCAATCCCGGTATCGCCAATGTTACCATTTTTGCGTGACAGTCCAGAATAGCAAGACACAGAGACAACCAATCCATACCCAAGATTGCATCCAAATCAACCATACTAAGCAACAAGAGATCAACAGAGTCCACACACACGACCGATATACATAATCCACAATAATAGTATCGCCCACTAGCGTAGATACACGAACATGTGAAACTAAGGACTCACGGGGCATATCCAGATAACGAACAAAATATGATAAAACATATGAATATGTGGAACTAGGGTCAAATAATATAGAAGCTTCCCTGTGGCACACTGAGACAATACATGTGATCACTGCATCTGAAGCAACGGCAACTGGCCTGGCAGGAGCATAGAATCGGGCCTGATCGGCCTCTCACTCTTGGGCGACCCCTAGCTGACTGAGCCTCACCCCGAGCTAGCTGGGCAGGTAGTGGAGAAACTGGTGCAGGAGCCGTAGCCTGACTCCTCTGCAAAACTGGACCTCGCGAAAAGCTGGGACAATATTTCCTCACATGACCGAGCTCTCCACACTCATAGCAATCCCCCTCGAAAAATGGTGGTGAGTCCTGAGGTGGACCAAGAACCTGGTACAGATGAACCCTGAACTGATGGTGCACGAGATGAACTCTGAGCTGGAAGTGCACCAAGAGAACATTGACTCTGTCGAGCACTGTATGAACCATGGCTAGTTGATGTGCCATGATGAGCTGAACGAGCTATCTGAGCGGCATATAAAGATGACCCCTATTGTGATAGGGTTGTCCCCCAGAAGGAAAACTGCTGAAATTACCCAGACCATGAGACCTCTTGGCCTCACTCTCCTCACACTCCTGAGTACGGACCATCTCTAGTCGTCGAGCATTGTCATCCACCTAGTCGAATTTAGCACCTGCTACATTCCTAGAGTCATAACAAAATGGAACTGCTGGTTGAGGCCATTAATGAACCTCCTGATCTTCTCCCTCTCAGTGGAACCCAACCAAACTACATGATGAGCCAATTCTGAAAACCGCATCTCATATTGAGTCACGTACAAGTCCTCCTCAATGAGGTACTCGAACTGCCTACGCAGTTCCTCTCTGCGGGTTTGTGGCACAAACTTCTCACGAAATAATACGGAGAACTCATGCCATAAAAGTGGTGTTGTACCAACTGGTTTGTTCCTCTCATAAGTCTCCCACCATCTGAAGGCTACCGTAGAAAACTGAAAAGTCGTGAACGAGACCCCACTGGTCTCCAGAATACCCGTTGTTCGAAGCATCCGCTGGCACTTATCTAGGAATCCCTGAGCATCCTCTGACTCATCACCGCTAAATGATGGAGGTCGAAGCCTCCCAAATCTCACAAGTCTCATCTGCTCATCATCGACCATAATGGGGACTATCGGGGCCTGAGTAGCTGCAACTGGTTGGGCTGGTAGTGCCCCCAAAATCTAAAGTCCTTGCACTATCTGCTCTGGAGAACGAGCAACATGGGTATGAGTACCTCCCCCGGCCTGAGAAGTGGCAGGTGCGACCTGAGCCGAAACCACTTGTCACGGCCCAAAATCCAACTAGTCGTGATGGCACCTAACCCAACTCGCTAGGTAAGCCAACTTTCAATTATCCAATTCCAATAAAATTAATTAAAAGAAAATATCTAAAACCAATACATCTCCCCAAGAACTGGTAGTACAAATCATGAGCTTCTAAGAATAGAGTATATAAAGCGGAAATGAAATAAATACATAGTCTGCTTGTATAATACATAAACATAGCTTTTATAAATCTAAGGCTATCCTGAACAAGAGGCAGCTACAACAGGAACGCAGGTACATCTTCAAGTCCCGCAACCAGCGAGCACAGCAACAACAGCAGCCAACATCTGCACGCAACGTGCAGAAGTGTAGTATCAGTACAACCGACCCCATCTACTGAGTAAGTAACAAACCTAGCCGTAGGTTAAAAGTAGTGGCGAGCCTCCACCAAGGTCGGGTCCAAAACCAATAGTCCACTACAATCCATAACAACATAAAGCAAATAACACCAGAAATAACTCAGGGATAAAATACTCAGCCAAGTAATGATTTTAAAAAAATAGTAGTTCTTTCTTTCAAATACATCAGTGAAAACCCAAATCCTTTGCCGAAGTTGCCAATAATATGAATAGTTTGAAAACAATAAATTTCTCCAAAGATCTTCTCAATAATAAATATTATGTTTCATTTTCCTTCCGGATAACCCGTGTAAAACAAATGCATCACTATGCCCATTTGTCAAAAATATGTGAGAAATCATGAATGATGTGATGCAGTACAGCATGAGGAAATACATCTCTATGCCTGTATGTCATGTGTGCATGCCAATGCGATGCAACTCAATGATAAAATCATAAACATCCCCTCGGGCAAACCTCACAGTCACTCGTGCCACTCGGGCATACCTCACAATCACTCTTGCCACTCGGGCATACCTCACAATTACTCTTGCCACTCGAGCATACCTCACAATCACTCATGCCTCCCAGTCACTCAGCACTCGACACTCGCACTCAGTAGGTACCTGCGCTCATTGAGGGTGTGTATAGACTCCGGAGGGGATCCTTCATCCCAAGCGCTATAATCTGCACGGACAACTCACGTGCGATAATAATAAAGTATGTTGCAGGCGAGCAGCCCCGATCCACACTCATCCTCACCAATCAGGCCATCGACCTCACTCAGTCATAAGTATGCTGCAGGCGGGCAGCCCCGATTCATACTCATCCTCACCAATCAGGCCCTCGGCCTCACTCAGTCATAAGTATGTTGCAGGAGGGCAGCCCCGATCCACACTCATCCTCGCCAATCAGGTCCTCGGCCTCACTCAGTCATAAATATCTCAAGCCACTCGGGCATTTCAGTAAAACAGGGCATTCGGCCCAAAACATTTATATGCATCAAAATAGAGTCATAAAACTGAGTTATGATATGTAATGAAATGAATATGACTGAGTATGACTTTTCAATTTAATACAATAATTCACAGCAATATGACCTCTGTGGGTCCCAATAACACTGGCACATAGCCTCAACATGATTTGTAATATGCTTTTTAGCTCAATTTCTTTAACACATAAAACCGCACGGAAAATACCAAGGTTATTTAACTATAAAATTCCATATAAACAATTATGTCACAATTTCTATAGTGCACGCCCACACGCCCGTTACCTAGCATAAGCGTCACCTCCCAACAATTCACAAAATACATATATTCCGGGTTCATAACCCAACTCCAAGATTAGAAGAGTTACTTACCTCAATCCAAGAAAATTCTTTATTCCAATAAACCTTTTCCTCGTAATTCAGCCTCCGAACGCCTCAAATCTTAGTCAAAATAATTCGATACAATCAACACGAGGTATAGGAATCAATTCCATATGAAAATGCTAATTTTCCTTAAATATCCGAAATTTAGTTCAGATATTGCCCATGGGGCCCACATCTCGGAACCCGACAAAAGTTACAAAATTCGAACACCTGTTCTGATACGAGTCCAACCATACAAAAATTATCAAATTCCGACATCGGATTGACCTTCAAATCTTCATTTTACATTTTTGGAAGATTTTATGAAAATCTGATTTTTCTTCCATAAATTCACGGATTCATGATGTAAATGAATATGGAATCATGAAATATAATCAATATAGGATAAGGAATACTTACCCCAATGTTTTCCCGTGAAAATCACCCAAAAATCGCCTACACCGAGCTCCATAAACTCAAAAATGAGTAAAAATGGCAAGAACCCCGTTTTATAGACCCTCAGTTGTTTCGGGCATCACAGGTAGCGTGGGGCGCTGCCTGTGGCGCAATTTCAAGCATCCTAAAATTCCCAGCGCCAGGGCTAGCGCCCCACGCTACCATGGGCGCTCGCGGCGATGTAAAATCGTTCCTGACACGGAAATAGGCATAACTCTCTCGTACGATGTCCGAATTCAACGATTCTTTTTGCTATGGTTCCGTAATTTCAATACGGATCTAATGCTTCAATCAAAACTGAATTTGGGGCTCATTTGCTTAATGTGATACCACATATTCTTGAAGAATCCACATCGAACATTCTAGGTTCGATGCCGAAACATAGCAAATCAATTCGGAATGAACTCAAATTTTGCATACAAGTCATAAATGGCGTAACGGAGCTATTCCAATTTCAAAAATATGATTCCGACCTCGATATCAAAAAGTCAAACCCCGGTCAAACCTTCCAAAAATTCAACTTTCGGCATTTCAAGTCTAATTCCACTACGGACCTCCAAATAATTTTTCGGACACGCTCCTAAGTCCAAAATCACCATACGGAGCTATTGGAATCATGGAAACTCCATTTCGGGGTCATTTACACATAAGTCGACATCCGGTCACTATTTTAACTTAAGCTTTAAATCTTGAAACTAGGTGTTCCAATTTATTCCAAAATCTCACTGGACCCGAACCAATTACCCCGGCTATTCACACAATAATTGTAAAGTACAATTTGAGAAGTAAATGAGGAAACGGGATTGTAATACTTGAAACGACCGGCCGGGTCGTTACACCACCTGAGCAAGGCTAGTGCAAACAGTCAAAAAATGAGCTAAAGCCTCCTGAAGGCCTGGAATCACAATAGGAACCACTGGTGCCTGAGCTAGTCCTGTCAGCTCAGCTATATCTGGAATCTGCTCCAGAGCTGGAGCAACTGGTGGTGCTACAGGTGCTGCTCCAACTGCTGTACGAGCTACACCTCGACCTCTACCTCGGCCCTGGCCTCTCGCGCCCCCAACTAGTGGCATTGGTGGCTGACCGTCCGGTAGTACATGTCCTCACCATCTGTGAGAGAATTGAATAACATAATTTTAGTTTCGGAATCAACAAATTTGCACGACAGAATATAAGAAAGTGAAATGTTTCCTAAGGGTTCGGCAGCCTCTCGAAGATAAGTACAGATGTATCCGTACTGATCCGCATCTGCGTGACCGCAGATGCAGAACTCCCCATCGCATCTGCGTGCCTTCCATTTCTGTGCACCTCTCACCGCTCGTGCGACCATGCAGGTACAGAAATATCTTCGCACCTGCGACCACTGTCCTCCCCAAGCCTGGCTTCATCTGCGCTCCTCAGCTCGCACCTGCGACCAATGTTCCGCAGCTGCGATTACACCAGAAGACTGAAAGTTTCAGGTTTTCTCTAAGTCCAAGTTTTGATCCGTTAACCATCCGAAACTCACCCGAGGCCCCCGGGTATCAAAACATCAGACAAACTTAGTCGAGGTCTCAAATCACATCAAACAACGCAAAAACCATGAATCATACCCCAATTCAAGCTTAATGAAACTAAGAACTTTCAACTTCTACATTCAATCCCGAAATCTATCATATCAAGTGTGATTAACCTCAAATTTTGCACACAAGTCATAAATGGCATAACAGACATGTTCAAATTTCCAGAATCGGATTTCGACCCCAATATCAAAAAGTCAACTCATCGGTCAAACTTCCAAACTTAAATTTCTATTTTTGCCATTTCAAGTCTAATTTAACTATAGACTTCCAAATAATTTTACGAACACGCTCCTAAGTCCAAAATCACCATACGAAGCTATTGAAATCATCAAAATTCTATTCCGGGGTTATTTACACATAATTCAACATTCGGTCGTTTACACTTAAGTTTTAAACCTTGGAACTAAGTATCTCGGTTCATTCCAAAACCTCACCAGACCCAAACCGATTACCCCGACAAGTCATATAACAACTATAAAGCATAAATTGAGTAGTAAATGGGGGAACATGGCTGTAATACTCAAAATGACTGGCCGGATCGTTACATTCTCCCCCTCTTAAACAAACGTTCGTCCTCGAACGGGTTTAGAATCATACCTGGAGTCTCAAATAGGTGTGGATATTTGATCCTCATCTCCCGCTTAATCTTCCAGGTAGCGTCTTTGACTGGCTGACCTCTCCACTGCACTTTCACTAAAGTTATATTCTCTGATCTCAACTTTCGAACCTGTCGGTCTAAAATGGCCACCGGCTCCACATTATAAGTCAAATTACCATCCAACTACATTGTGTCGAAATCCAAAATATGAGACGGATCTCCGACATACTTCCGGAGCATAGTTACATGAAACACTAGATGAACACCCGATAGATTAAGTGGCAATACAAGTTCATAAGCTACCTCTCCAATCTTCTTAAGTATTTCAAAAGGCCCAATATACCTAGGACTCAACTTGCCCTTCTTTCCCACCCTCATAACTACACCCTTCATAGGCGAAACTTGGAGTAATACCTTCTCTCCTTCCATGTAAGCAACATCGCCAACCTTCCGGTCAGCATAACTCTTCTGTCTAGACTGCACCGTGCGAAGTCGTTCCTGAATTAATTTAACCTTTTTCAAAGCATCCTGAACTAAATCAGTACCGAATAGCCTAGCCTCACCCGGCTCAAACCAACCCACCGTAGACCGACACCGTCTCCTATGTAAAGCCTCATACGAAGCCATCTGAATGCTCGATTGCTAGCTGTTATTGTAAGAAAACTCTTCAAGTGGCAGAAACTAATCCCAAGAACCCCCAAAATCTATAACACAAACGTGTAGCATATCTTCCAATATTTGAATAGTGCGCTCAGACTGTTCGTCCGTCTGAGAGTGAAATGTTGTACTCAACTAAACCTGTGTGCCTAATTCTCGTTGCACTGCTCTCCAAAACTGTGATGTAAATTGCGAGCCCCGATCTGAAATGATGGACACTGGCACACCGTGTAGGAAAACAATCTCACGGATATAAATCTCATCCAACCACTCTGAAGAATAAGTAGTACCAACTGGAATAAAATATGCAGACTTGGTCAAACCGATCCACAATCACCCAAACAACATCAAACTTCCTCAAAGTATGGGAGTCCAACTATGAAGTCCATGGTAATACACTCCCATTTCCATTCCGGAATTTCAAGTTTCTGAAGTAATCCGCCTGGTCTCTGATGCTCATACTTCGTTTGTTGACAATTTAAATACCGAGCTACAAACCATGGTAATACGTTCCCATTTCTATTCCGGAATTTCAAGTTTCTGAAGTAATCCGCCCGGTCTCTGATGCTCATACTTCACTTGTTGACAATTCTAACACCGAGATACAAATCCAACTATATCGTTCTTCATTTTTCTCCAACGAACTAAGCCAGAACTCACACTTGGAAAATTTGGCATAAAGTTTCTCCTCTCTCAGCCCAAGTGCTTTGCATGTTCCTCTTGGCTACGTTAGTACACCAGGATATCATCAATAAATACTACGACAAATAAATCAAGATATGGCTAGATTACACTGTTCATCAAGTGCATAAATGTTGTTGGGGCGTTGGTCATCCCAAAAGACATCACGGGAAATTCATAGTGACCATAACTGGTCCTGAATGCCGTCTTTAAAATATCCGAATCCTGAATTTTTAATCGGTGATACCCAGATCTCAAATCAATTTTGGAGAATACCATCCCTCCCTGAAGCCGGTCAAATAAATCATCAATGCGCGGCAAAGGATACTTATTCTTGATTGTAACTTTGTTCAACTGCCTATAGTCGATACACATCCGCATAGTACCGTCTTTCTTTTTCACAAATAGAACTGGTACACACCCCAAGGTGACACACTAGGCCTAATAAACCCCTTATCAAGAAGTTCCTGAAGTTGTTCTTTCAACTCTTTCAATTCAGCCGGTGCCATACAATACAGAGTAATAGAAATGGGCTGAGTGCCCGGCATCAAGTCAATACCGAAATCAATATCCCTGTCGGGTGGCATACCCGGCAGGTCTACAAGAAATACATCTGAAAAGGCTCGCATTACCGGTATAGAATCAATAATAGGAGTGTATGCATCAATATCTCTCACAAAGGTCAAATATGACAAACACTCCTTCCCAACCATACATTGAGCCTTCAAGTAAGAAATTACCCTGCTGAGAACATA
Source organism: Nicotiana tomentosiformis (assembly GCF_000390325.3). Taxonomy (NCBI): domain Eukaryota; kingdom Viridiplantae; phylum Streptophyta; class Magnoliopsida; order Solanales; family Solanaceae; genus Nicotiana; species Nicotiana tomentosiformis. Next base: position 150,512,760 of record NC_090812.1, read on the forward strand.
ATCTGGAGAACCTCTCCACTCGACCTTCGGCAATCCCGGTATCGCCAACGTCACTGTTTTTATGACAGTCCAGAATAGCATGACATGAAGATAACTAATCCATACCCAAGATTATATCAAAATCAACCATACTAAGCAATAAGAGATCAACTCTAATCTCCAGTCCCCCAATAGTTACCACACACGACCGATATACACGATCCACAAAAAGTCTACACTTTCTACCCGGTCAAACTTAGGGCAAGTTCACACTTAGGGCATGTTCTATACCGGTCAAAAGTGTTGAAGACTCTGATGATATGTAAATATCTCACAAGACACACCATAGAGGTAGTGCCTCCAAATCTTTAATGCATGAACAATAGCTGCCAATTCTAAATAATAAACAGGGTAGTTCTTTTCATGTGGCTTCAACTGGCGTGAAGCATAAGCAATCGTTCTACCCTCCTGCATTAAGACACACCCAATACCAATCCGAGAAGCATCATAATACAATGTATAAGAGCCTGAAGTTGAAGGCAAAACTAGCACTGAAGTTGTGGTCAAGGTAGTCTTGAGCTTCTGAAAGCTCTCTTTACACTCATCCGACCACCTGAATGGAACACCCTTTTGGGTTAATTTAGTCAAAGGCGATGCAATAAATGAGAAACCCTCCACGAAGCGATGATAATAACCGGCCAAACCGAGAAAACTTTAAATCTCAGTAGCTGAAGATGGCCTGGGCCAACTCTGAACTGCCTTTATTTTCTTCGGATCCACCTTAATTCTCTCATTGGACACTATGTGTCCCAAGAATGCCACAGAGCTAAGCTAGAACTCACAACTTGGAAAATTTGGCATAAAGTTTCTCCTCACTCAGCCTCTGTAATACAATACTCAAGTGTTGTGCATGTTCCTCTTGGCTACATGAATACACTAGAATATCATCAATAAATACTATGACAAATGAATCAAGATATGGCTGGAATACACTATTCATCAAGTGCATAAAATCTTATAGGTGTTGGTCAGCCCAAACGACATCACAATAAATTCATAGTGACCATAACGGGTCCTGAATGCCTTCTTTAGAATATCCGAGTCTCGAATTTTTAACTGGTGATACCCAGATCTCAAATCAATTTTGGAGAATACCATCGCTCCCTGAAGTCGGTCAAATAAATCATCAATACGCGGCAAAGGATACTTATTCTTGATTGTAACTTTGTTCAACTGCCTGTAGTCGATACACATCTGAATAGTACCATCTTTCTTTTTCATAAATAGAACTGGTACACCCCAAGGTGACACACTAGGCCTAATAAACCGCTTATCATGAAGTTCATGAAGTTGCTCTTTCAATTCTTTCAACTCAGTTGGTGCCATACGATACGGAGAAATAAAAATGGGCTGAGTGTCTGACACCAAGTCAATACCGAAATCAATATCCATGTCGGGTGGCATACCCGGTAGGTCTGGAGGAAATACATCCGGAAAGTCTTGCACTACCGGTACAGAATCAATAGTAGGAGTGTATGCATCAACATCTCTCACGAAGGCCAAATATGACAAACACCCATTCCCCACCATACATTGAGCCTTCAAGTAAGAAATTACCCTATTGGGAACATAATCTGGAGAACCTCTCCACTCAACCTTCGACAATCCCGGTATCGCCAACATCACCATTTTTGTGTGACAGTCTAGAATTTCACTGTCGAAGGCTCGTGTGTGCAGCACCACTTTCATGGCATGAGTTCTCCGTATTATTAATGGAGAAGTTTGTGCCACATACCCGCATAGAGGAACTGCGTAGGAAGTTCGAGTACTTACGTTAGGAGGACTTGTCCGTGACTCAATATGAGATGCAGTTTTCAGAATTGGCTTGTCATGCAGTTTGTTTGGTTCCCACTAAAAGGGAAAAGATCAGGAGGTTCATTAATGGCCTCAACCAGCAGTCCGTTTTGTTATGACTCTGGGAATGTAGCAGGTGCTAAATTCGATGAGGTGGTTGACAGTGCCCAAGGGCTAGAGATGGTATGTACTCAGGAGCGTGAGGAGAGGGAGGCCAAGAGGTCTCGTGGTCCTGGTAATTCCAACGGTGTTCCTTCCGGGGGGACAACCCTATCATAGCAGGAGTCGTCCTTATAGGCCCCCTCAGATGGCTCGTTTAGCTCATCGTGTTGCATCAGCTAGCCATGGTCCATACAGTGCTCGACAGAGTCAGTCTTCTCTTGGTGTACTTCCAGCTCAGAGTTCATCTCGTGCACCATCAATTCAAGGTTCATCTGTACCAGGTTCTTCTGGTAGTTATTCTAGTTCTTGAGGTCCGCCTCAGAACTCGCCACTATTTTTCGAGAGGGATTGTTATGAGTATGGAGAGTTGGGTCATGTGAGGAAATATTGTCCCTGCCTTTCCCGAGGTCCAGTTCAACAGAGGAGTCATGCTATGACTCCTACACCAGTTTCTCCACCACCAACCCGCACAGCTCGGGGTGGGGCTCAGTCAGCTAGGGGTTTCCCCAGAGGGGGAGGTCGATCAGGTGGCGGTTAGGCCCGATTCTATGTTTTTTCTGCCAGGCTAGATGTCGTTGCTTCAGATGCAGTGATCATAGGTATTGTCTCAGTATGCCACAGGAAAGCTTCTATATTATTTTACTCTGGTTCTACTTATTCGTATGTATCATCGTACTTTACTCATTATCTAGATATGCCCTGTGAGTCCTTAGTTTCACTTGTTCGTGTATCTATGCCGGTGGGCGATACTATTATTGTGTATCGTGTATATCGGTCGTGTGTGGTAACTATTGGGGGACTGGAGACTAGAGTTGATCTCTTATTGCTCGATGTAATCTTGGGTATGGATTGGTTGTCTCCATGTCATGTTATTCTGGACTATCACGCAAACACAATGACGTTGGCGATACTGGGATTGCCGAAGGTCGAGTGGAGAGGTTCTCCAGATTATGTTCCCAGCTGGGTAATTTCTTACTTGAAGGCTCAATGTATGGTTGGGAAGGGGTGTTTGTCATATTTGACCTTTGTGAGAGATGTTGATGCAGACACTCCTACTATTGATTCTATACCGGTAGTCCGAGACTTTTCGGATGTATTTCCTGCAGATCTGTCGGGTATGCCACTCGACATGGATATTGATTTCGGTATTGGCTTCGTGCTTCTGCGTTCGCCCATCCGCATCTGCGGTCACGCAGGAGCGAAAATTCCCTCGCACCTGCGACCACTGCCTCCCAGCCCCTATCTGCCTCTGCGATCGCATTATTATTTCTGCGGTCGCGCACCTGCGACGAATTCCATCGCAGGTGCGATTGCACCAAAAGTGGAAATTTTCCATAATTTCTCTAAGTTCAAATTTTTATCCGTTAACCATTATCCCCCTATTAAACAAACGTTCGTCCTCGAACGGGTTTAGAATCATACTTGGAGCCTCAAATAAGTGTGTATATTTGCTCCTCATCTCCCGCTCAATCTTCCGGGTAGCTTCTTTGACTAGTTGGCCTCTCCACTGCACTTTCACTGAAGTTATGTTCTTTGATCTCAACTTTCGAACATGTCGGTCTAAAATGGCCACCGGCTCCACATCATAAATCAAATTACCATCCAACTGCACTGTGCTGAAATCCAAAATATGAGACGGATCTCTGACATACTTCCGGAGCATAGATACATGAAAAACTGGATGAACATCCGATAGATTAAGTGCCAATGCAAGTTCATAAGCCTCCTTTCCAATCTTCTTAAATATTTCAAAAGGCCCAATATACCTAGGACTCAACTTGCCCTTCTTCCCAAACTTCATAACACCTTTCATAGGCGAAACTCGTAGTAGTACCTTCTCTTCTACCATGTAAAAGCAACATCGCGGACCTTCCGGTCGACATAACTTTTCTGTCTAGATTGTGCCGTGCGAGGTCAATCCTGAATCAATTTAACCTTTTCCAAAGCATCCTGAACTAAATCAGTACCCAATAGCCTAGCCTCGCCTGGCTCAAACCAACCCACTGGAGACCCACACCGCCTCCCATATAAAGCCTCATAAGGAGCCATCTAAATGCTCGATTGGTAGTTGTTATTGTAGGCAAAATGTACAACTGGCAGAAACGGATCTCAAGAACCTCCAAAATCTATAATACAAGCGCGTAGCATATCTTCCAATATCTGAATAGTGTGCTTGGACTGTCTGTCCGTCTGAGGGTGAAATGTTGTACTCAATTGAAGCTATGTACCTAATTCTCGTTGTACTGCTCTCCAAAACTGTGATGTAAACTGTGTGCCTCGATCTGAAATGATGGAGACTGGCACACCGTATAGGCGAACAATCTCGCGAATATAAATCTCAGTCAACCTCTCCGATGAATAAGTAGTACCAACTGGAATAAAATGTGCGGACTTGGTCAACCTATCTACAATCACTTAAACAACATCAAACTTCCTCAAAGTCCATGGGAGCCCAACTACGAAGTCCATGATAATGCGCTCCCACTTCCACTCTGGAATTTCAAGTTTCTGAAGCAATGCTCCCGGTCTCTAATGCTCGTACTTCACCTGTTGACAATTTAAACATCGAGCTATAAACCTACTTATATCTTTCTTCATTTTTCTCCACCAATAGTGATGCCTCAAGTCTTGGTACATCTTGGTGGCACCCGGATGAATGGAATACCGCGAACTATGGGCTTCTTCAAGAATCAATTCACGTAGTCCATCTAAATTTGGTATACAAACCCGACCGTGCATCCTTAACATCCCATCATCTCCAATAGTAACATCTTTGGCATCACCGTTCTGAATTGTGTTCTTCAGGACAAGGAAATGGGGATCATCTTAATGGTGCTCTGATACGATCATATAAGGAAGACTGAGAAACCACACAAGCTAGAACCCGACTGGGCTCCAAAATATCTAATCTCATAAACCGATTGGCCAAGGTCTGAACATCAACTGCAAGAGGCCTTTCACCAACAGGAATGAATGCAAGGCTACCCATGCTCATCACTTTCCTGCTCAAGGCATCGACCACCACATTGGCCTTCCCGGGATGATACATAATAGTAATATCATAGTCCTTTAGCAGCTCCAACCATCTCCGCTGCCTCAAATTTAGATCCTTCTATTTGAATAAGTGTTGAAGACTCTGATGATCTGTAAATACCTCACAAGACACACCATAGAGGTAGTGCCTCCAAATCTTCAATGCACGAACAATAGCTGTCAATTCTAAATCATGAACTTGGTAGCTCTTTTCATGTGGCTTCAACTGATGTGAAGCATAAGCAATCACTCTACCCTCCTGTATTAAGACACACCCAATATTAATCCCGAGAAGAATTATAATACAGTGTATAGAGCCTGAAGCTGAAGGCAAAACTAGAACTGGAGTTGTGGTCAAGGCAGTCTTGAGCTTCTGAAAGATCTCTTCACACTCATCCGACCACCTGAATAGAGCACCCTTCTGGGTCAATTTAGTCATAGGCGATGCAATAGATGAGAAATCCTCCACGAAGCGACGATAATAACCGGCCAAGCTGAGAAAACTCCGAATCTCAGTAGCTAAAGATGGCTTGGGCCAACTCTGAACTGCCTCTATTTTCTTCGGATCCACCTTAATTCCCTCACTGGACACTATGTGTCCCAAGAATTCCACCGAACTAAGCCAGAACTCACACTTGAAAAATTTGGCATAATGTTTCTCCTCTCTCAACCTCTGTAATACAATACTCAAGTATTGTGCATGTTCCTCCTGGCTACGTGAGTACACCATGATATCATCAATAAATATTATGACAAATGAATGCTTGGCATCAAGTCAATACCGAAATCAATATCCATGTCGGTGGAATACCCGGCAGGTCTGCAGGAAATATATCTGGAAAGTCTCGCACTACCGGTACAGAATCAATAGTAGGAGTGTCTGCATTAACATCTCTCACGAAGGCTAAATATGACAAATACCCCTTCCCCACCATACGTTGATCCTTCAAGAAATAAATTACCATGTTGGGAACATAATCTGGAGAGCCTCTCCACTTGACCTTCGGCAATCCCGGTATCGCCAACGTCACCGTTTTCGCGTGATAGTCTAGAATAGCATGGCATGGTGTATATCGGTCTAGAAATTGCTTATGTTTCGCGTCAGTTGAAGCCACAGGAAAAGAACTACCATGTTCATGATTTAGAATTTTCAACTATTGTTCGTGCATTGAAGATTTGGAGGCACTACCTCTATGGTGTGGCTTGTGAGGTATTTACAAATCATCAGAGTCTTCATCACTTATTCAAACTTTGCGTCAGTTGAACCCACATGAAAAAGAACTACCATGTTCATGATTTAGAATTGGTAGTTATTGTTCGTGCATTGAAGATTTGGAGGCACTACCTCTATGGCGTGTCTTGTGAAGTATTTATAGATCATCAGAGTCTTCAGCACTTATTCAAACAAAATGATCTAAATTTGAGGCAGCGGAGATGGTTGGAGCTGCTAAAGAACTATGATATTACTATTATATATCATCCCGGGAAGGCCAATGTGGTGGCCGATGCCTTGAGCAGGAAAGCGATGAGCATGGGTAGCCTTGCATTCATTCCTATTGGTGAAAGGCCTCTTGCAGTTGATGTTCAGACCTTGGCCAATCAGTTCGTGAGATTAGATATTTCGGAGCCCGGTCGGGTTCTAGCTTGTGTGGTTTCTCGGTCTTCCTTATATGATCGTATCAGAGCGCCAGTATGATGATCCCCATTTCCTTGTCCTGAAGAACACAATTCAGCATGGTGATGCCAAAGATGTTACTATTGGAGATGATGGGATGTTGAGGATGCACGGTCGGGTTTGTATACCAAATTTAGATGCACTACGTGAATTGATTCTTAAAGAAGCCCACAGTTCGCGGTATTCCATCCATCCGGGTGCCGCCAAGATGTATCAAGACTTGAGGCAACACTATTGGTGGAGAAAAATGAAGAAAGGTATAGTTGGGTTTGTACCTCGGTGTTTAAATTATCAATAGGTAAAGTACCAGCATCAGAGACTGAGTGGATTGCTTCAGAAACTTGAAATTTCGGAGTGGAAGTGGGAGCGTATTACCATGGACTTCGTAGTTGGGCTCCCACGGACTTTGAGAAAGTTTGATGTTGTTTGGGTGATTGTAGATAGGTTGACAAAGTCTGCACATTTTATTCCAGTTGGTACTACTTATTCTTCGGAGTGGTTGGCTGAGATTTATATTCACGATATTGTTCGCCTACACAGTGTGTCAGTGTCCATCATTTCAGATAGGGGCACGCAGTTTACATCATAGTTTTGGAGAGCAGTACACCGAGAATTAGGTACACAAGTTCAGCTGAGTACAACATTTCACCCTCAAACGGACGGCCTGAGCGCTATTCAGATATTGGAAGATATGTTAGACGCTTGTGTTATAGATTTTGGAGGTTCTTGGGATCCGTTTTGCCACTTGTAGAGTTTGCCTACAATAACAACTACCAATCGAGCATTCAGATGTCTCCTTATCATGATTTATATGGGAGGCGGTGTCGGTCTCTGGGGGGTTGGTTTGAGTTGGGTGAGGCTAGGCTATTGGGTACTGATTTAGTTCATGATGCTTTGGAAAAGGTTAAATTGATTCAGGATCGACTTCGCACAACGCAATCTAGACAGAAGAGTTATGCCGACCGGATGTTTCTTACATGGTAGGAGAGAAGGTACTACTCCGAGTTTTGCCTATGAAGGGTGTTATGTGGTTTGGGAAGAAGGGCAAGTTGAGTCCTAGGCATATTGGGCCCTTTGAAATACTTAAGAAGATTGGAGAGGTGACTTATGAACTTGCATTGCAACCTAATCTATCGGGTGTTCATCTAGTGTTTCATGTATCTATGCTCCAGAAGTATGTCGGAGGTCTGTCTCATGTTTTGGATTTCAGCACAGTGCAGTTGAATGGTAATTTGACTTATGATGTGGAGCTGGTGGCCATTTGAGACCGGTAGGTTCGAAAGTTGAGATAAAAAAATATAGCTTCAGCGAAAGTGCAGTGGAGAAGCCAGCCAGTCAGAGAAGCTACTTGGGAGATTGAGCGGGAGATGAGGAGCAAATAATATCCACACCTATTTGAGGCTCCAGGTATGATTCTAAACTCGTTCGAGGACGAACGGTTGTTTAAGAGGGGGAGAATGTAACGACCCAGTCGGTCGTTTTGAGTATTACAACCTTGTTCCCCCATTTACTGCTCAATTTATGCTTTACAGTTGTTATGTGATTTGTCGGGGTAATTGGTTCAGGTCCGGTGAGGTTTTGGAATGAATTGGAACACTTAGATGTTTTGCATTCCGATCCCGATATCAAAAAGTCAACTCCCTGGTCAAACTTCCAAACTTAAATTTATATTTTAGTCATTTCAAGTCTAATTTAACTACGGATTTCCTAATAATTTTTCGGACACGCTCCTAAGTCCAAAATCACCATACGGGGCTATTCCGGGGTCGTTTACACATAAGTCAACATCCGATCAACTATTTCAACTTAAGCTTTAAACCTTGGAACTAAGTGGTCCAATTCATTCCAAAACCTCACCGAACCCGAACCAATTACCCCGGCAAATCACATAACAATTGTAAAGCATAAATTGAGTAGTAAATGGGGGAACGGGACTGTAATACTCAAAATGATCGGCCGGGTCGTTACATACTCCCCCTTTTAAACAAACGTTCATCCTTGAACGGGTTTAGAATTATATCTGGAGCCTCAAATAGGTGTGGATATTTGCTCCTCCTCTCTCGCTCAATCTCCCAAGTAGCTTCTCCGACTCGTTGGCCTCTCCAGTGCACTTTCACTGAAACTATGTTCTTTGATCTCAACTTTCGAACCTGCCGATCTAAAATGGCCACCGGCTCTAGTTAATAAGTCAAATTATCATCCAACTGCACTGTGCAGGAATCCAAAACATGAGACGGATACACTGGATGGACACCTGATAGATTAGGTGGCAATGCAAGTTCATAAACCACCTCTCTAATCTTCTTAAGTATTTCAAAGGACCCAAATATACTTAGGACTCAACTTGCCCTTCTTCCCAAACCTCATAACACCCTTCTCTCCTACCATGTAAGCAACATCGCGAACCTTCCGGTCGGCATAACTCTTCTGTCTATTGCGCCATGCGAAGTCAATCCTGAATCAATTTAACCTTTTCCAGAGCAATCTGAACTAAATTAGTACCCAATAGCCTAGCGTCTCCCGGCTCAAACCAACCCACCGGAGACCAACACCGCCTCTCAGATAAAGCCTCATAAGGAGCCATCTGAATGCTTGATTGGTAGTTGTTATTGTAGGCAAACTCTGCAAGTGGCAAAAACTAATCCCAAGAACCTCCAAAATCTATAACACAGGCGTGTAACATATCCAAAATCTGAATAGCGCTCGGACTGTCCTGTCCGTCCGTCTGAGGGTGAAATATTGTACTCAGCTGAACATGTATACCTAATTTTCATTGTACTGCTCTCCAAAACTGTGATGTAAACTGTGTGCCTCGATCTGAAATGATGGACACTGGCACACCGTGTAGGCGAACAATCTCGCGAATATAAATCTCAGCCAACTGCTCTGAAGAATAAGTAGTACCAACTGGAATAAAATGCGCGGACTTGGTCAACCTATCTATAATCACCCAAATAACATCAAATTTTCTCAAAGTCCGTGGGAGCCCAACTACGAAATCCATGGTAATACGCTCCCTCTTCCACTCCGGAATTTCAAGTTTCTGAAGCAATCCGCCCGATCTCTGATGCTCGTACTTCACCTATTGACAATTTAAACACCGAGCTACAAACCCAACTATATCTTTCTTTATTTTTCTCCACAAATAGTGCTGCCTCAAGTCTTGGTACATCTTGGCGGTACCCGGATGAATGGAATACCGCGAATATGGGCTTCTTCAAGAATCAAGTCACGCAGTCCATCTACATTTGGTACACAAACTCGACCCTGCATCCTCAACATCCCATCATCTCCAATAGTAACATCTGTGGCACCACCGTGCTGAATTGTGTCCTCTAGGACAAGCAAATGGGGATCACCTTCGGTAATCCCGGTATCACCAACGTCACAAAAGAAGCAAGTTCTAGACCACAAAAGAAGTAAAAACAAACTCACAAAAATCCCGATCACTCATGGTATATCCAAAGCTCAAGTAAAATATGTCAAGGTCCAATTGAAACAAAAAAAACTCAAAATATCACATAATAGCCTAAAAGATTATTTAATGAATCAAAGAGCTAAAATAGAACCTAAACGTTACAACAAAGCTTCAATCATTTTTCATTTCAAACTACCAACAATTCATATATCAAAGTGTAAATGTGTTGGTACCAAAACAAGCCACACGTTTGTTTAGGGACGAAAAGATCACATCCAATAATCACATTATTCACTACTAGCTACTAAACCAACTAAAGAATTTTTTTTTTTTAAAAGAGAAAAACTAAACAAGACTAATTCCTTTAAGAAAGTTGTTGTGCCATCCATCATAGGGAAAAGTCATCCGGTTCAAAATAAATTATTTCCTTGAAAAATAATCGCGGCAAAAAGTAAAATCTAATGCTAACTTGATCAAAGTAAACTACAATAGATTATCAATCTGTCAAGTTCAAAAAATCAACATCCACAATAATCATGCTCGAAGATACAACCCACATTAATGTATCACAGATAAACGCGCTGCCCACAATAGAAAGTATTACGTTGTCCTCAATGCAACAAAACAAAGCAAATTAATATAGTGAAGGGTGCTCCTTGAAATATGCATCACTCGGAGCTAGAGATACTGGAAACTGTGAGCTCTAAGTCATCCGCATCACCATCCTTCGATCCACAAAACTTCCTTAGTTTGTTCATCATCCTTGTCAGCAACTTGCTCTTTTTCTTTTCATGTTTTTTTGCTTTAGTTGCCTCCTCTCAATCTTACCTAGTTTGGATTTAATAGCCTGTTGCTCTCGGACAAGATCTATTAAAGATGGACCACTCTCTATCCCATATCGACGTATAGATGTGCTCTCTCCAAAGGGGCCACAAGGGAGACCAGCTATAAGCTGGCGGATCTGTGTCTTCATGCCATAGACATGGCGAGAGATATACTTTGAGTGTTAGAGGTTCCTGCTCAAATGGTCCAATGGAAGTGGACATCCCTTTTGTAATCGACTGTGAAAGGATCATCTCAGTCGTGGTGTTAGGAAACTGTCCAAATGAGGGAGATGCTACATCAATTTTTTTTTCCTTCTATGCATTCCCCGCTCCCTTCCTAAACAAGGGATGAATAATCTTATTCGGGTTCTCTTTTTCTGAAGGTCACTTTTCCACCCGTTTCGTAGCATATGTAGGTGATCAATATGGAAGAATAAGCTTGTGATCCTTTCTGCTACACCCTTTGTTATTTCATCAATTATAATCAGCCCCACATTAACTAGTATGACATCCATGATAGCACAAATTACTCTCCTTCTCAAGTGTAAAGGCTTAAGTCGAGCACAAAACAATGAGAGCCAAGTCTTGGCTTCAACAATGAACTCGGAAGACTCGACCCTTAATTGATTTTTGATACAATTTGGCATCTTTCCCCGTGCAAATAGTCCACAAACATTCTGTGTCTAACTCATTATCTCTTTCCCTGAACACCTCATTATCGACATTAGGAAGGTTGTAATATGCATTTATCAATTCTGGATCAAATTTGATTTTCTTGCCCTGACAGTGACAACCAAATCATGCTTCAAGTCGGTCTCCAAGGCGTTAGCATAAAATTCCCTTGTTACTTTGTAATTGGCCTATCTTGGTTCCTCAGCAAAGCAAGTCCATCTACTCGATATCAACCTTCCATAGAAATCGAGCCATCTATCTTCAAGGTCAGCCAAAAGAATGCAATTGTCCTTAATAATGTTTCTTTTTGACTGTTTGTCATAATGTTGGGCATACTTTAGTAAGGAAAATGTATCGCAATCAAAGTACTCCTCTTGGGCAATTTGGTCGACATGTTCCTCAACAATTTCATTTGATATCAAAGTCATTTTCAAGCTTAAAGTACCTAAAAGGAGTCAACATGTTAAACACTTGTATGGAGACTTACGACACAATATTATGAGGTATTTAGGCCATAGAAAATTATCAAAAATTATCAGGATCAAAATCTGTAAGCTAATGTTTTGTTGTCTGGGTTATTGAATTGCGATCGCTAAGAGTAAAATTTCTTTGCATCAAAATATGACCTACGCGATCACGGAATTCAAAGCTCATTTTTTGCCTCATAAACAAGTTTTACCTTTCTCCTCACCTAAAATCTAATAATCCATGACACTTATCTCCACAATCCACACACATACATTATCCATCATATTGATGAAAGGGAATAAGATTTTTTTTTTTAAAAAAAGGGAAAAAGGGGTGCAATAGTGAAGATGAACTTAGGTGTGAAAGGTTGAAGTTTTAGCTAGGCTAAAATTGAGTTTTTATTGTTTGAAATTGATTTTTTTGATTGTTAAGATTTGTATGCTTACTTGCTGGGTGAGTTCGATTGAGTGATTAAGTGTGTATTCTCTGATCATTTTGGGCAAGAATCGAGCTTAATTGTTGTGAAATGGGTAAAAAAATTGAATGCCCACTTTTTGTTTAATGAAAAGCCTGAACCGACTCTGTCTAGGCGAGGAAGAAGACCTTCACGATCGCGATGTCCATTTCTGCGATCGCGTAGGTCCAATTCTGCTTCAAAGTAATTTTACTCTTCGCGATCGCGATGGTCAATTCAAATTGTGATTCAATAACCCCGGACAACAAAATAGTAGCTTTGCAGATTTTGATCCAGATGCTTTTTTGATCATTTTATTTGGCCTAAATACCTCATAATACAGTGTCCATACGAGTGTTTAACATGTTGACTCATTTTAGGTACTTTGAGCTTGAATTTGACTTCGACATCAAATGAAATTGTCGAGGAACATGTCGACCAAATTTTCCCAAGAGGATTACTTTGATCGCGATACATTTTCCTCACAAAATTATGCCCAACATTATGACAAACAGTTAAAAAGAAATATTGTCAAGGAAACATGCATTCTTTTGGCCGACCTTGAAGATAGATGGCCCGATTTCTATGGAAGGTTAATGTCAGGTGAATGGATTTGCTTTGCTGAGGAACCAAGAAAGGTTGATTACAAAGCGACAAGGGAATTTTATGCTAACACCTTGGAAACCTACTTTAAGCATGCTTTGGCTCACTGTCAAGGAAAGAAAATTCGATTTGATCTAGAATTGATAAATTCATACTACAACCTTCCTAATGTTGATAATGAGGTGTTCAGTGAAAGAGCTAATGAATTAGACACAGAATGTTTGTGGACTATTTGCACGGGGAAAGATGTTGAATTAGATCAAAAATCAATTAAGGGTCGAGTCTTCTGAGTTCACTGGCGAAGTCAAGACTTGGCTCTCAATTATTTGTGCTCGAGTCACTGCTTCACATTTGAGAAGGCAAAAATGATTTGTACTATCATGGATGTCATACCAGTTAATGTGGGGCAGATTATTATTGATGAGATAATAGAGGTTGTACCAGAAAGGATCAAGAGCTTATTCTTCACATCCTTGATTACCGACCTATGCTACGAAGCGTGGTGGAAAAGTGAACTTCAAAAAAAAGAGAACCCATATTCATCCCTTGTTGAGGAAGGGAGCGGGGAATGCACGGAAGGAAAGAAAAATTGATGTAGCATCTCCCTCATTTGGACAGTTTCATGATACCACGATTGAGATGATCCTTTCACAGTCGGCTACCAAAAGGGACGTCCATTTCCATTGGACCACTTGAGCAGGAACCTCTAACACTCAAGTATATCTCTCGTCGGGTCTATGGCATGGAGATACAGATCCGCCACCTTATAGGTGGTCTCCCATGTGGTCCCTCTGGAGAGAGTATATCTACACATCGATATGGGATAAAGAGTGGTCCATCTTTGACAGATCTTGTTTGAGAGCAGCAGGCTATTAAAGCCAAACTAGGTAAGATTGAGAGGAGGCATCTAAAGCAAACAAAACATGAAAAGAAAAAGACCAGTTCCTAACAAGGATGATGAACCTGAGGAAGTTTTGTGGATCGAAGGATGGTGACGCGGATGACTTGGAGCTCATAGTTTTCAGTACCCCCAGCTCCGAGTGATGCAGATTTCGGGATGCGAATTGATGAAGGAAGGTCTGGTCAAAGGCTAGTAAAGTGCCCCAGAGCTTTATGGGCAATCACGTTTCTTTGTAGAAGTTGTACACCGCGATCGCGTAACATAAATGACATTTCACGTTTTTGGATCCTAAACCACTTAAAACTCGGTCTAGGTCATTTTGGGAGGCCGAAAATACAAGTCTTGAAGTTAGGGTTCTTACTGGGATATGAGTAGCGATGGTGTGAACTCCTCCCCGGCCTGAGAAACGGGTGCCATAGGAAACATATCGACCTGATCCATACTCTCCTTAAAGCCACCATGCGGACCAAGATGTCCTGAAGCACTAGGGTAGCAATGAACCCCTAAGTTGGTCCTAGAGGCTCGACCTGAGCGGGAATCACACCATCCGGAGCTAGCTGAGGCTCGACTGTAGGTTCTACTGCGTGCGCTCTGTCCTTGCCCCTTCCCATGGCCCTTCCCCGACCCCTACCCCTGGTAGTGGTTGCAACCTGGGACTCCGGCTGCTGATCGACTGCGGATGAAGAACTCATCCTCACCATATGTGAGAGAATAAGAGCAAAAAGATTCAAACTTTAGGATAGAACAAAACCGCAACTGGGCTATGATGTAGCTGATTCCAAAGCCTACGAAACGAGAGTGCAACTCTATCTTGAGCCTCCTCAACCGGCAAGCTAATCTATCCTCTGGGTACCACTGAGGCCAACACCAAAATTTGCACGAGAAGTGCAAAAGTATAGTATTAGCACAACGTAAGTGTCGAGCCTAATCACGACGAGATAGTGACTGGGCTACATATAACCTGTGCAGCTAAATAAGAGAGAATAATGAGAGATATAACAATATGACGTCAAGTAAAAATAGCAAGTAAAATGAGAAGATAGATAACAAAAGAGATAATAAGTATAATAGCAAGAAGATATAGAATAAAAAAATAATCAAGGAAACTACTAAGCTAAACAACAGTTTATGCTTCCACAAGCAACCTTTCAAAACAACCACGGAACAACATAGCCAAGTCCTCAATTCGCATAGTAAAATCAAGGGATATAAGGTAAAAATAAAATAGCACGGGAACATCCGTCTTGCAATATCTCTCAACCTCACAACATGGAAACACTCGCCGTGCAATATCTCTCAACCCACAGCATGGGAACACCCGTTGTGCAGTATCTCTCATCCTCAGAGTACGGAAATACCCGTCGTTCATAACACTTATCCTCACCAAGAACACGTAACATCAGTACCAAACAAGGTGAGGAGCAACAACAACATCGACAAGAATACCAATAGCCAAACCAGCATTTCAAGAACTTCCAACGTCCAATATTCCAATAAATAACATCAACAAATTTTACGATCTAAGTAAGACATGATACATAAAAACAACATAGTTCTACACACATGTTTATCCCATGGCAAACGCATATACACTCGTTATCTTGCACATATGTCAACCAAGACACTTACCTCTTTAGCGCAAATCTAACCCTTCAATATCGCCTTTTCTATAGCACAAGCCTCCAAACCACTCGAATCTAACCAATTAATACTAAAATAAGTCAAAACGAACTTTAGAAACTACCCTATTATAAAAAAGGCTCGATCTTGAACATATTTGGGAAAGTCAACAATAAGTCAACCCAGACTCACTTGGTCGAAATCCGAAATCAAGATCAAATACCGAATACCCATTAACATACGAGTCCAAATATGTGATTTGTTTCGAGATCCGACCTCAAATCGAGGTCTAAATCTCTAAAATACAAAATCTTAAATTTCTACCCAAAAACCTTATTTCTCCACTACGAAAACTTGGGATTAACGGATGAAAATCTATGAAAAGTAAAGGAATTAATCAAAAACAAGTTAAAGTTACTAATCATACAAATCTCCCGGAATCATCAAAACATCGATCTATGGTTGTTTACCAACAATGCTAACCGTAGTCAATTCCAATCACTTCCAAGTTTCAAAATCAAGTTCTCTTTGAAAAATCACATTTAAACTTTTCAAAAATCAAAACAAACCGCGCACACAAGTCATAAATCATCAAATTACACTATGTAAGGTCTCAAATTATGAAATGGGAAGCTAGAACTCAAAATGACCTATCGGGTCGTTACACCAGAAACTGGTAGAACTTTGTTCATATATCTATGAGTGATGGATAATTCCTTGGCATGTATTCTGGGATAATATGATGCCACATAGGAAGGAACAAGAAATTTATTACTTGAGCAATAAATTCACTTACTATAGAGCAAGATTGCTTCAGTTTTGTTCGCAACTGTCACCAATGCCAGATTCATGGCGACATGATTCACTTGCCTCCATCGAAAATGCACCCCATACTGTCAAACCTTCGTTGAAAAATATTTTGATCGAACCTTTTGGAGGTTGCCTACGAATCATGTCGCCGCATAAATCAAATTATTATGTAGTTCAGGGACATGACCAATTTTTTTTTTTTCATATTTACAAAAACAAAAATCTTTTTGGTTCATTTTCGAATTTTTTTAAAACAAAATCTTTTTCATTAATTATCATTTTTTTTATACAAGACTAAAAAATAAAAATTACATAAAGATATACATTTAAACAAGACCAGACTCGACTCAAACAGACATTTTAAGAAAGAAGGCAAAAACAACAAGACTCAAAACACCAAAAGACTCTTACAGACTCAAAGACAACAAAGATTAATCAAAGTGGACTTCTAACTAACAGAAGGCTCTGATCTCCGCAGGAGAATCCACCGGCATCACTATAGTCAAGGCACTTATTCCTGCATCTGACCCCTAATATGGCGCTATATCCTCTCTAAGTCTGCAGATATGTGAAGGGCGACGTTCAATGATACTTCTGCAAATCGCTCAGGCGTCATTCCCTGGAAACTCATGCATGCTTGAGGGGTATATGTGGCTACCTCGAGGATCTTTACCTTAATGTGCTCCTGAGCTAAATGCAACTCTTGATTTTGCTGACCACGGGTTTCGGCTAGATCCAGCGCATCATGCTCGCGCTCCAATGCCATATCTCTGGCGTAGAACTTCTAGTGACTCCCCCTCTAACCGATCAATCACCTTGTGGTAGTGATGTCTTTATATTTCAAACTCGATGATCTGGCGCTCCTTACTTGACTCAACCCCCTATCTGATCCCTTAGACATTGGATTAATGGAGCAAATCCTCTGCGCTCATGATCACATACCACCTTGTTGCTCAACGGTAGTGACTTTGTATTTCTGCCTAATCTAGGCCTTGAGTGCTTGCTTATCTCGTTCCCACTGAGCATTCTCTTCCTCAAAAGCATCATACTACAGACCCCTGTCCACTTTAACGATGTTGAGCTCTTCTTGTAAAGCTCCAAAGGTAGATTCATAATCCATTTTCATCTCTTCCGTAGGCAGCCCAACTCTATTTCGAATCTCAGCCTCCCAATCAAATGCATTCCTTATGGATCTTTCTGGCCTTTGCTCCAGGATCGCCTGATTGTGAAACCACTCAAGATTCACGATTGGCTACCATCTCGTCCAAGTCAGAAAATCTACTACCGAACCAAACCTTTTGTGCATATGACTCCCTTGGAAGTTCATCTCCCTTGAATTCCCTCTTTTGCTCGCTCCCTAGCTGGCGCATGAAACGTAGGGGCGCGTAGGGTTGGAAACTTCTGAAACCCATGAGTATAAAGAATAAGCGATACGTCAACATATGCGTGACCCTAACATAACCCAATAATAGTTCTAAGTGATTATATCAGCAATCAATGGACCAAGTAATGTCCGCCAGGCCCTCACCCCGTCTGGAAGATTACAACTCATGGCCCTATTCGGGCGACATCCAACATGATAAATGTGCTCTATGAACCACACCTGCAACAGAATGTTGCATCCCTCAAAGTAATCTTTACCCTCTTGGAAGAAGGTCAAAGCTCGAAAAATATCTCCCAGAACCATGGGAAGAATGGTATGATCCTTGCTACTTTGCAGAAATGAGACAACCGCAACCAATCAAATTCTGATGCGCCCACCACGCTCTGGAAAGACCATGGTTCCCAAAAATGATATCATAAACGTGAAGATTCTCAACTCCCTCCAGGCGTCGTAACTTAATTGGTTGACGAATTCTAAGCCCGAGAAGTTTTCAAACCCTTTCACAACCCCAAATTTGTCATACAAATATTCCAACGGAACCCAACCTTCGTTCAAGCAGCCTATTGGAATTCGACGGAGGCATAACCTCTTCAAGAAATTGTTCACACCAACTTTTCTAGGAGCCACAGGCTTTTTCCCACAAAATTCTCCCCAACACTATAAATCCCCTAATTCTTCCAATGTATGCGTCATTTCACAATCTTTGAACTTGAAGACATTGTTCACAGGGTCCCAAAAACCCACCAGGGCCTCGATTAAATCTCTATTAGGCTTAACTCCCACTATGTTTGTGAGGAACTTGAGGTGTTTAAATACTTGATTATGTTCCCATGTGGCGAATCTAGCCCACCAATTACTGAGACTACTCGGCGTCTTATCTCTGATTAAGAACATCGAGGTGTCTCGTCCTTTACCCTTTTCTGACTGCTTATTTGTCGAGAATTCATGGTGAAACCTAAGAATAAGATAAAAAAGGGTCAGAACTTACCTAAACTATATGCAACTTCCGATTTTTTTAAAAGCCAATTTAGGACTCAATCTATTTTTTATTATTATTACTTTTTGAAAATACTAGACACAAAAGGTGAAATGATAAAAAGTAGAGAAAATGGCTATTATTATGAAAATGACCCTTTAATACTCCCGAGAAAGGTTTAAAGGCTACCTCGGCAAAAACGGCCAAACATAGGGACAAAATGATAAAAAGTGGGCAAAATAAATAAAATGGCTATTTTTATGAAAACAATCATTCGTTACTCCCAAAAGAGGTTAAAAGTTTGTCTCGGCAAATACAACTAGACAAAACTAGATAAGATGTGGCTATTTTTACGAAAACAGCCTTTCGGTACTTCCGTAGAAGGTTTAAAGACTGTCTTTGATAAATATGGCTGGACAGAAGGGCAAAATGGTAAAAAGTGAACAAAAATGGACAAAGTAGGCAATCTTACAAAAACGGCCTTTCAGCACTTCCAAGGAAGATTTTAAGGCTATCTAAAAAATTGGTCGGATACAAAGGCAACACAGCAAAAAACAAACAAAAACAGACAAAATTGTCATTTTTACAAAAATAGTCGTACAACACTTTCGTGGGAGGATTAAGGTTGTCTCGGCAAAAATGGTCGGACAGAAGGGCAAAATGGTTCAAAGGTGACCAAAAATAGCTATATTTGGTTTTTCAAAAAAAATCATGTGCATGTGTAATTAATATATTTTTGAAAAATGGGGGTCGAACTCGATGGAGGTTGCCTACATATCTCATCGGTAGTGAGAATCAGACCTGCGTAGTTCAATGAAATCGACCATAATCTTTTTGCATTTTGTGGAAATTAATCTTTAACACCATACGCACTAGACCATATCAATTATTTTTAGAAAAACAGACATTTGTATAAAAATCGAGAGCAGTTCTTTATTTCTCTCTGATCATTCAATTGATCTACCCTAAAGCCGGTCAACATGCAAGCCTCTTAAATAATGTAACAGGTAGCACATAACATGAATATAATGGTCTCAACAAGGTACATGTCCTAAAATAGAACTCGACCCTTATGTCGAGCCCTGCTAAGTCAAATGCACGTGATGCAAATAAAGTGAACCTACTAGGGATATCCGACATGAGGTTTGTTCTTCTAGGTTTAAATCCTGATGGAGAAGGTATCTAGACTGGCTTATTCGAGCGGACAACTCGAGTCGAACAGGGTTAGTGTACTAGTGGTAGCATTACTTTCTAGCTTAGCTGGTGGTGCTCCCCGCCTAAAACTTGTGTGACTAAAATCCTTCACCGAGTGGCAAGCACCCCGGTTGTCTCAAAGAAAACGGGCTATTTCAAGTTAATGCCCAATTTTAATTTCAAGAAGACTCAGAGGGGTGCTTGAGAAGACAGTTTATAAGGTAACGTTCAACAATATCAAAGCGGTAAAAATCATACAAGTATGCACATTAGGCCTAAATAAATCACTGTAAATACAAATTTAATAAAGTCAAATAAAAGTAAACATGTACAAGCTCGAATTCTTATTAGTTCCCCGGATTGTGAAATGAAACCTTCGTGGGAAAAATCTTGCAGCTCCGAGAAAAGTTGGCGTGAAATATTTCTTGAAGAAGTTATGCCTCCTTCGAATTCCAATGGGCTGCTTGGATGAAGGTTGAGTTCCGTTAGAATATTTGTATGACAAATTTGGGGTTGTGAAAGGGTTTGAGAACTTCTCGGGCTCAGAATTCGTCAACCAATTAAGTTATGACACATGGAGAGAGTTGAGAATCTTCACGTTTATGATATCATTTTTGGGAATCATGGTCTTTCCAGAGCGTGGTGGGCGCATCAGAATTCGATTGGTTGCGATTGTCTCGTTTATGCAAAGTAGCGAGGATCGTACTATTCTTCCCATGATTCTTGGAGATATGTTTCGAGCTTTGACCCCCTATGTTGAATGTTGCATTAATATTTCAATGAACATTCAATGATAATTGGCTGCATTACATTAGATGTCACCCAAACAGGGCCGCGAGTTGTAATCTTTCAGAGGGGGTGAGGGCGTGGCGGACACTACTTGGTTCATTGACTGCTAATTGAATCACTTGGAATTATTATTGGTTCCTTTCTAAGGTCATACATATATTGATGTATCGCCCGTTCTTTATACTCATGGGTTTCAAAGGTTTCCAACCCTACGCACCCCTACATGTCATTGCTAGCTAGGAAGAGAGCAAACGAGGCCCTAAGTTGAGGACATTCGTCCATTTGTGTGGGAATTCAATGAAGAAGAACTTTCCAAGGGAGTCATATGCACAAAAGGTTTGGTTCGGTAGTAGGTTTTCTGACTTGGATGAGATGGTAGCCGATCGTGAACATGGAGAGGTGAGCCTCGCGTACCTTAGTGGGTTCACAATCAAGCGATCCTGGAGCAAAGTCCAGAAAGATCCATAAGAAATACATTTGATTGGGAGGCTGGGATTCGAGACAGGGCTGGGCTGGCTACAGAAGATATTATGAATCTACCTTTGGAGCACTACAAGAAGAGCTCAACATCGTTAAAGTGGATAGGAATCTGCAGTATGATGCTTTCGAGGAAGAGATGATCAATGGAACGAGAGAAGCAAACACTCAAGGCTTAGATTAGGCAGAAAAACAAAGTCACTACCGTTCAGCAACAAGAAGAAAGAGAAGCGCAGTTCAAGGTGGTCCGTGATCATGAGCGCAGAGGTTTTGCTCCATTAATCCAAGGTCTAAGGGATCAGATAGGGGGATTGAGTCAAGTAAGGAGCGCCAGATCGTCGAGTTTGAAATATAAAGACATCACTACCAAAAGGCAATTGATTGGTTAGGGAGGGAGTCACTAGAAGTTAGGCGCCAGAGAGATATGACCTTGGAGCACGAGCATGATGCGTTGGATCTAGCCGAAACCCGTGGTCAGCAAAATCAAGAATTGCATTTGGCTCAGGAGCACATTAAGGGGCAGATCCTCGAGGTAGCCACATATACCTCTCGATCATGCATGAGTTTCCCGGGAATGATGCCTGAGCGATTTGCAGAATTATCATTGAACGTCGCCCGTCACATATCTGCAGACATAGAGAGGATATAGCGAGATATTGGGGGTCAGTCGTAGGAATAAGTGCCTTGACTATAGTGATGCTGGTGGATTCTCATGTAGAGATTAGAGTCTTCTGTTAGTTGGAAGTCCACTTTGATTGTTCTTTTGTTGTCTTTGAGTTTGTAAGAGTCTTTTGGTGTTTTGAGTCTTGTTGTTTTGCTTTGTTTCTTAAAATGTCTGTTTGAGTCGAGTCTGGTCTTGTTTTAATGTTTGTCTTTATGTAATTTTTATTTTTTAAGTCTTGTATCAAAAAAAAAAATTAAATCAATGGATTTTGTTTTAGAAAAATTCAAAAATGAACCAAAAAGATTTTTGTTTTTGTAAATATAAAAAAAGAAAATGAAAACAAAATCGGTCATGTCCTTGACCTACGTAATGATCTGATTCATGCGGCGATAAGATACGTAGGCAACCTCCAAAAGGTTCGATCGAAATATTTTTCTACGAATCTAAATGAGGAATCAAAATAAGGTGAGTGAAAGAAAAGTGAAAAGAGACAGAGAGAGAAAAATAAGAGCGTCAATAAGCAACAACCTTATAAGCCGGAATGAAATATGAAGCCTTCCAAAAGCATGAAATATGAAGCCTTCCAAAAGCATGTTAGAAATGGTGATAATGTTAGGAGCATGGCATATTATGTATGATTCATATCTGTAAAATTCTTAACCTTAAAAATAATGGTCATGCTTAACCTTAAAAAAATAATAATATGCTTCATGCGGCGACATGTTACATAGGCAACCTCCAAAAGGTTGGATGGAAATATTTTTCAATGACTCTAAAATGAGGGATCAAAATAAGGTGAGTGAAAAGCAAAGTGAAAAGAGAGACAGAGAGAGAGACAGAGAGAGAGAGAGAGAGGAAAAAATAAGAGCGTTAATAAGAAGCAACCTTATAAGCCGGAATGAAATATGAAGCCTTCCAAAAGCATGTTAGAAATGGTGATAATGTTAGGAGCATGGCATATTATGTGATTCATATCTGTAAAATGCTTAACCCTAACACGTTTTGTTGTCTCTTATACAGTAAGCTTAAGGTGGTTGGTTTGTGGTAAACCTGGCAACACATCATTACTTCACCACATCTAAGGGAAAAGTAGCAATGGCTAACAATGATGAAATCGAGTTGGTTAGTGAAGACCCCAGGGTCAGTCAGTTGAGCAAGAGTCGGAGGAAGTAAGAAGATTGAAACATCAACTATCTGATGTGTATTAGGCTTGGGTCTCCGGTCAGCCTCCACCTCAGGGTCCCTCAGAGGGAACTTCGATCGTACCCCTAGATACTCAACCACCACTCCATGCTACGAGCGATCACATTCTACCACCATGGTATGTGCCAAATTACAGCTTCCCTGTTGCCCCTGGTACCTCTAATGTGCGACCCCCAACCGCACTGGTCAGGAACACCCCCTCGTCGTGTCTGGAATGCCGGCATATACAATCCCACCACCACTTCCTTTAACGAGGCCAAACAATAAGCCACTATCACATGCTTATGATGACCAATACTACTCTCCAGATATGGCTTTTAGGGTCTCGGTTCCATACAATCAGACTTCTCAGTACGAGTCACTAATGGAAACTGAAAAGGTTACCAAGACGGGTGAGCCAAATGAGATGGCCAAAACAATGAAAAGTCGCAGAACATGCAAGGACTAGGTGGTCACAAAAGTGTTTCTTTCAGTGATCTATGCATGCTCCCTCACACCTATTTGTGACTAGGGTTCAAGACCCCAAAATTTGAGAAATATGATGGACACGACGACCATATCGCCCACTTGAAAAGGTACTGCAACCAGCTGAGCGGTGCATGAGGAAAAGAAAAATTGTTGATGGCTTATTTTGGTAAGAATCTGGTGGGGGTAGACTTTGAATGGATCATTGACCAAGATATCTCCCTGGATCAAGTTAAGTGTATCAAAGATGAGAAAGGTAGAGTTTTGATTGAAGAGGCTTAGATTAGACGAAGATGGCAGACATATTTTCATAAACTCATGAATGAAGAGGGTGATAGGGACATTGTGTTGGGTGACTTGGAGCACTTCGAGATGCGCAGGGATTTCAGGTATTATAGGCGCATAAGATTAGAGGAGGTCTAGGGGGCTATGCATCAGATGCAACGGGTTAAAGCTACCGGGCCAAATGAAATGCCTGTGGAATTTTGGAAGAATGCGGGTAGGGCAGGATTGGAGTGGCTCACTAGGCTGTTCAACGTCACTTTTAGGACGAAGAAGATGCCCGAAGAAGGTGCTCGATGAATGAAGATTCCTCTGTATAAAAACAAGGGCGATATCCAAAGTTGCAATAATTATAGGGGATTAAGCTACTAAGCCATACTATGAAGGTTTGGGAGAGGGTGGTTGAAGTAAGGGTGAGGACCAGTGTGTCCATTTCTAAGAACAAGTTCGGTTTCATGTCGGAGCGTTCGACTATGGAAGCCATTCACATTGTGAGGAGATTGGTGGAACGGTATAGAGAGATGAATAAGGACTTGCACATGGTGTTCATTGACCTAGAGAAAGCATATGACAAAGTCCCAAGAGAGGTGCTCCGGCGATGCTTGGATGCTAAAAGGGTCCCAGTAGCCTATATTAGGGTGATTAAGGACATGTATGATGAAGCTAAGACTCGGGTTAGGGCAACGGGAGGAGACTCAGAACACTTTCTGGTTATGATGGGGTTGCACCAGGGATCAGCTCTTAGTCCATTCCTATTTTCCTTGGCGATGGACGCATTGATGAGACACAATCAAGGTAAGGTGCCATGGTGTATGTTATTTGCTGATGACATAGTTTTAATTAACGAGATGCGAGGTGATGTTAACGAGAGGCTGGAGGTTTGAAGGCAGACCCTAGAGTCTAAGGGTTTCAAGTTGAGCAGGACCAAGACGGAATACTTGGAGAGCAAGTTCAACAACGATACCTATGAAGGGGATATGAAGGTGAGGCTTGATATGCAAGTCATCCCCAAGAGAGGTAGTTTCAAGTATCTTGGGCCAATATAATACAAGGTAACGGGGAGATTGATAAAGATGTCATGCATCGTATCGGAGCAGGATGGATGAAGTGGAGGCTCGCTTCTGGTGTCTTGCGTGATAAGAATGTGTCGCTGAGACTTAAAGGTAAGTTCTACAAGGTTATAGTTAGACCGACTATGTTGTATGGAGCAGAGTGTTAGACGGTCAAGAACTCTCATACCCAGAAGCTAAAAGTAGTTGAGATGAGGATGTTGATGTGGATGCGTGGGCATACCCGATTGGATAAGATCAGGAATGAAGTTATTAGGAAAAAGGTGGGAGTGGCCCTTGTGGAGAATAAGATGAGGGAGGCGAGGTTGAGATGGTTTGGGCATGTTAAGAGGAGAAGTATAGAATCCCCAGTTAGAAAGTGCGAGAAGTTAGCCTCAGTGGGTAGTAGGATGGGTAAAGGTAGGCCTAAGAAGTCTTGGGGAGAGGTTATTAGGCGGGACATGACGCAGCTGGAGCTGACTGAGGACATGGCCCTAGACATGAAGGTATGAAGGTCAAAGATTAGGGTAGAAGGTTCGTAGGTAGTCAAGCATTTTTCTTTGTCTTACTCAATTCGCTAGCATTAGTGTTAGTATGATATCTTTTATCAATAGATTGCTATCACTACCTAGAGTTTGACTGCATTCTCGGATTCAATCTTATTTCATCTTGCTGTTATTCCTACTTGTTGAAAGTACCTTTTCTTTTTCAGTTGTTCTCTAGTCGAGGGTCTATCGGAAATGGCCTCTTTGTCCTTCCAGGGGTAGGGGTAAGGCTGAGTACATCTTACTCTCCCCAGACCCCACTTGTGGGAAACTATTGGGTTTGTTGTTGTTGTTGTTGACCAAGATATCTCCCACTAGCATGTTTGGGATGACATGGCCCGGGCCTTCTTCAAATAATTTCAGTACAATATTGATATTGTGCCGGATTAAAATTCCATGTCCAATATGAAGAAAAAGCCAACTGAAAGCTTTAGGGAGTATGCCGTCAAGTGGAGAGAGCAAGTGGTTAGAGTTAAGCCACCCATGGATAACCACAAGTTGATCACTGTTTTTCTGGAGGCTCAAGATCCTGATTACTTCCAAAAGATGATTACCGCAATAGGTAGACCTTTTGCAAAAGCGGTCAACATAGGGGAGATGGTCGAAAATAGCCTCAAGACTGGCAGAATTGTAAGTCAAGTTGCTCTCAAAGCCACCACCCAAGCAATCCAAAATGGGTCGGGAAGTTTGGCAAATAGAAAGAAGAGAGATGAAGGGTCCATGATGACTTTGGGATCCAGGAAATTTCAAAGAGGGGCAATACACCCTTATATGCAAGTTCAGCAGAGGCAGTCCAGCTACCCTCAACATTATTATTCCCTGCCAATTCCTAAATACTCTATCGTCCCACCACAATACACAGTGTTTAATGCCCAGTCTTATGCTCGACCTCCCAATCAACAGGTACAGACACCAGCTCCTAGGATCCCCCGACTTCAGCAATAAAATTTTTGGGCACCCCTACAATGCTCGTCCCAAGCAAGATTATGGTCGAAAGCGGAGGCCGGTTGAAAGATTCACTCCATTGACTGAATCATACTCTAGTCTGTTCCAAAAGTTCAAGCAGATGGGTGTGATTGGACCCATCGTCCCCACTATATGTATCCTGATTCACATGGATTTCAAGAAAATGCTAGATGTGAATATCATTCAGGTGCCCCGTGGCATAGCATTGATGACTGTTGGACTCTGAAAAGGTCCATAGAAAAACTCATCGATGAAAAGTTGATTGTGGTAACAAATGGCGAGGACCCTCCTAATGTGACAAATAACTTGTTGCCAACATACAATGATGTTAATTTTGTGGGAATGATTGGCGGAGATCAAGAATACAAGTCGGTTGGTCGAGCAGAAATGACAGTGGGAACAATTCAAGAAGGAATAGGACTGGAAGTAGGTCCAAGACGAGATGTGCCATTGATTATGAAAGGCACCCAGATTTCAGAGAAGGCAACTTTATTTGCTCCAAAAATCTCGAGGTTGGAAGTGCACTCCAATATCCCAAGCCCAAGGTTGTATGTCCTGGGAGGCCACCCCATCATGAGGTAGAATCAAGGTGGTACAAAAGGTATAGCAGAGCTGATCATAATCAAACCCGTCGTGTAACCCCGTGTGACAAACACAAAAACCATTCTTTGAAACTACAACAAAACTGTGGTGACCTACAAAGGCAAGGAAATCATAGAAGAAGTGGGGAAAACTGGAGGTTTGACTCGATCGAGAAGGTGTTACTCTCTAGAAGAGTTGAGGAAGGCCATAAAAATCAGAGAAGGCCAAATGTTAATAAAGAAACCAGTCACTGAAGAAGAGGCGGAAGAGTTTTTGAAAAAGATGAAAGTTCAGGATTGCTCAATCATTGAATAGTTGAGAAAGACTCCTGCTCAAATCTCTCTATTATCTCTTCTCATACCTTCAGAAGAGCATGCCCATGTACTAATCAATATCCTGAACGAGGCATATGTCTTAGATAAGACATGGTTAATAGATTTTTTGAGGTGACAGAATCTCCTCTACCGATGATGAACTCCCCGAGGAGGGAGCCGGGCACAATAGGGCTTTGCACCTGATTGTCAAATACGAGGGGCACTATGTAAAGTGAGTCATGGTTGATGGAGGCTCGAGTGTAGATGTATGCCCTATCTTAACCTTGCAAAGCATGAAGATAAATGCATACATAATCTGACCCAGCAATGTCTGTATCCGGGCTTTTGATGGCTCGGTGAGAGATACCATTGGGGAGATCAACTTCACCATGACAATTGGGCCGGTTGATTTTGAAATTGTCTTCTAAGTAGTGGACATGGAAACTTCTTATAACTTTCTTCTTGGAAGGCCATGGATCCATATGGCCCGAGTTGTGCCATCCACCTTGCATCAGATGCTCAAGTTTGAACATGACACGCAAGAAATTATTATTCATAGAGAAGACGAGTCATCCATCTATAAAGACCTGTTGATTCCGTGTATTGAGGCCAAGGAAGGGTGCTAGTCCATTGCCTATCAGGCTTTCGAAGTGGTTGTTGTGGACCATGTTGAGGAAGGAAAGCACATTTTGCATCCTCGTATTTCCGCCATATCTGTAATGGTGGCTGTACTAATGCTGAGACAGGGTTATGAGCCAGGAAAAGGCTTGGGGGCATCACTGCAAGGAATTTCGGAACCCATTTCTCCCTTTAGTAACGAGGTTACTTTTGGCTTAGGCTTCAGGACAACACGGGCAGATGAAGACAAAGCCAAGCACCGCAAAAGGCATGGTTGGGTCTTGCAGATATCGATCCCTCACATTTTCTACACTTTTGTTAGGCCACGACTCCAAGAGGCTCAAAATTCCTCGGCGTTGGAAAATATTGATGAAATTTGCCATGGCCTCAACAAGATATTTTCTGAAGTGAATATGATCCAGGCTAGTGAAGGCACTAGTCGTGCCGATGTGCAACTAATTGGCCTAGACGCCATGCTCAACAACTGGGAAACAACTCATCTCCCCACAAGGAAGGAATCTTGGTAGTTTGCTTTTGCAGCTTCTTTTTTGTATTTGAGTTACTTTCAGGGTTGTAATCCAAACATCTCAGTATGATTGTTTTGTTTTGATTTTAACCCTTCTATTCGTTCAAATTCAATGAAATGCAGTTTAGTTTCGTATTAAGTTCTGTATCTTTTCCTTTTCCTAATTCCTATCATTTTGTTTCCATTTTAGTTTTGTTAATGTCGGCTTTAATAACGTGACATACATGTGGAATTCACGCCTAGATCTTAAAAAGATGTCTAATTTCGAAATATGCATCAAGAGGTTGAATATGATGAAGATGAGCCTGTTGAGGAAGTAAAAAGAGTATTAGAACAATTTGAAAACAAGCCTAAGCCAACCTCAATGAAACTGAGCTAATTAACCCTGGAAGTCATGAAGAAATTAGAGAAACAAAAATAAGCATTCACACTGGAAAAAAATCAGAGATGCCTTGATTCAAATTTCATTTGGAAAAAGAGATGTGTTTGCTTGGTCTTATGATGATATGCCGGGTTTAAGTGTTGATCTAATGGTTCATAAGCTTCCTACGTATCCTTACTTTCCACCAGTCCAATGTAAGCAACGAAATTTTAAAACAGACATGAGTCATAAAATCAAAGAGGAAATTATGAAGCAATTAAGCGTTAATGTGTCAGAGCCGTCTGATACACTACCTGGGTGGCAAATGTTGTGCATGTGCCGAAGAAGGATGGAAAAACTAGAGTCTGTGTTGACTATAGAGACTTGAACAAAGCGAGTCCAAGGGATAACTTTCCATTAGCAAACATCCACATCCTTGTAGATAATTACGCAAAGCATGAGATACAATCTTTTGTGGATTGCTATGTCGGATACCACCAGAATCTAATGGATGAGGATGATGCAGAAAAGACCGCTTTCACCACTCCATGGGGTGTGTATTGTTACAGGGTCATCCCATTCGGTTTGAAGAATGCAGTGGTAACTTACATGAGGGCCATGACCACCATTTTCACGACATGATGCACAAAGAGATTGAAGTGTATGTCGATGATGTCATCATAAAGTGAAAGACACGGGTTGATTATGTGCGCAATTTAAAAAAGTTCTTTGAATGGCTGCGAAGGTATGACCTTAAGCTCAATCCAACCAAGTGTGCATTTGGGGTTCCACCTGGGAAGCTCCTCAGTTTTATAGTCAGTCGGAGATGCATCGAATTGGATCCATCTAAGATAAAGTCCATTTGAGATCTATCGCACCCGAAAAATAAAACTGAAGTCATGAGTTTGCTCGGGAGATTGAACTACATCAGTAGGTTCATTGCTCAGCTCACAACCACGTGCGAGTCCATCTTTAAGTTTCTGAAAAAAGATGTTGCTATCAAGTGGACGGACGATCACCAAAAAGCTTTTGACAGGATCAAAGATTATCTATCAAAACCCCCTGTACTGGTCCCACCTGAACCTGGTAAGCCTTTGTTTTTATATCTATTAGTGATGGATCATTCCTCTGGATGCGTTCTGGGGCAACATGATGCGACAGGCAAAAAGGAATAGGCAATCTATTATTTCAGCAAGAAGTTCACCAATTATGAGGTTAAGTATACCTTTTTAGAAAGGACATGTTATGCCTTGACTTGGGTTGCTCAGAAGCTGAGGCATTATCTTTTGGCCTACACTACTTACCTCATATCCAGAATGGATCGTCTATGTCATTCGCACCGCAATGAAAGCACAGGCTTTGGCAGATCATTTGACAGAGAATCCAATCGATGATGATTACGAGACAATAAGCACATACTTCCCTAACGGACATGTCAACTCAATAGAGGAAGTAGTTTCGGACGGCATCCATGTATGGAAAATGTATTTTGATGGGGCTGTCAATATCAAAGGAGTTGGGATTGGGGAAATCCTTATCTCACCTATTGGATAACATTACCCTACAACAGCAAGACTTAGATTCTCCTGTACCAATAATACTGCAGAATACGAGGCTTGTATCATTGGTCTAAAAATGGCCCTCGATTTGGATGTGCATGAACTATTGGTTATGGGAGATTCTCAGTTGATTATCCGGCAAACCCAAAATGAATGGGAGACTCGAGACATCAAGCTTATTCCATACAGACAATATGTGCAAGACCTAAGCAAAAGATTCAAGTCCATCGAGTATAAGTACATTCTAGGTTTCACAACGAGCTAGCCGATGCCTTGGCTACCTTAGCCTTGATGCTCCCTTATCCAAGCAACACTCATATTAATCCATTAGAAATCCAAGTTTGGAATCAACAAGGTTACTGCAATACAATTGAGGCATAACTAGATTGTGAACCATGACATCATGACATAAAATAATTCTTGAAAAGAAAGGAGTACTCGGAGCATGCCAAGGGAGATAAAAAAAGAACGATAAGGCGGCTCGCTGGTGGTTTCTTCCTGAATGGGGAAATCTTGTACAAAAGGACCCCAAATTTGAACTTTTGAGATGCATAGACACCACAGAAGCGGAGCAGATCAAGAGTGAAGTGTATCGGGGTATGTGGACCTCACATGATGGATACGTTTTGGCGAAGAAGATTTTACGGGAGAGTATTATTGACTTACTATGGAGCGAGATTGCTTCAGTTTTGTTCGCAAGTGTCACCAATAACAAATTCATTGCGACTTGATTCACTCGCCTCTGTCGAAATTGCGCCTTATGTGAGCTTTGGCCTTTCGTTGCATGGGGAATGGATGTTATTGGGCCAATCGAGCCAAAGGCTTCAAATGGGCATAGATTCTTTTTGGTCGCCATTGATTACTTCAACAAGTGGGTGGAGGTAGTTACTTTCAAAGCAGTCACCAAGAATGCAGTGGTAGACTTCATTCATTCCAACATCATCTGTCGTTTTGGTATCCCAAAGACCATTATCACTGACAGTGCAACCAATCTGAATAGTCATCTAATTGATGAGGTATGCGAGCAACTTAATATTATGCAACGCCATTCTACCCCTTACTGGCCGAAAGCCAATGGAACTGTTGAAGCGGAAAACAAGAACATCAATAAGATTCTTAGGAAGATGATCTAAGGGTCCAGGCAATGGCATGAAAAGTTGCCTTTTTCTCTTTTGGGATACCGCACGACAGCTCGCACTCTGTGAGTGAAACTCCTTATGTGTTGGTATATGGAACTAAAGCAGTAATACCGGCTGAAGTCCCTCTCTCGGAATCATTGTGGAATCGGAGATTGAAGACACTGAGTGGGTTAAAACTCAATTAGAACAACTAATGTTGATTGATGAAAAACGGCTAACAGCAGCGTGTTGTGGTCAGTTGTACCTGCAAAGAATGGCACGTGCTTATAACAAGAAAGTGCGACCAAGGAATTTTGAGGTAGGCCAGCTCGTTTTGAAACGCATCCTTCCGCACCAGGTAGAAGCTAAAGGAAAGTTTGCCCTGAATTGGAAAGGACCCTACATCATCAAGAAAGTGTTACCAAAAGGGGCATTGCACTTGGTAGATGAAGAAGAACGGGGACCCGACAATGACTATTAACGTAGATGCAATCAAAACATATTATGTTTGATATATACCTGCTGCAGAACTTTCACGCTTGATTTTCTCTGATTAAGATGACGAATGCTATCATTGCTCACTATCCCAAATAGGTGTCACCCTTTTGTTAATCCTTTTGAGTCGTATTTGTCTTCTTTGTTTTTCCTCTTTTTGGAACCTGTGTACAAAAAAAAAAAAAAAACAACAAATCTTCGGAGTCAGTAAACTACGTTAGACCTGATTCCGAAAGGATACGTAAGCAACCCTACCCTGGGTTCGGTCCCATCACAACAAAAAATCCACATTCCTAATATTCCAAAACTAGGGCAGAAGTTTATTTATTTCTTACGGCCATTCTGTGAAAACGGTTCCAAAAGTTGTAATTCAGTTCAAGGATCTTTTCACCTTTTCCCGTTAAGAGCTTTTGATCGATCTCTGAAAATGTTGAAGTCATCGTGCCAAGGGCATTGGACAACCTACTACATGTAGTATCTTAGTCAAGGGTGATAAGTGGGGATTTTGACTAGTTATTAGCATCTTTTAGCTTTTGTTTTAGTCTAAAAGTATTGAATTGTGTTCCCGAAACTGATGAAATGTGCTAAATTGCAGGAATATTGGAAGATGGACTCCCGAGATGAAATCTAACTCAAAAAGGAGTAATCTAAACTCAAGACAATAAAAGGGCACATGAGCTCACAAAGTGCGGACCGCAGATGATGAAGGAAATACCAACAGACATTGACGCAAAGTGCGGACAAAGTTCAGAGAATGCAAAAATTTCCAAGTTTCCAAACCCCTCGAAGTGCGGACCGCACAGGAATTGTGCAGCCACAAAAGAAGTGTCTTGCGGCCGCAGACGTAAAAATGCGGACCGCAGAAGACCAAGTTGTGACCGTACTTACAAATTTGCGGACCGTAGAAAGAATGTCGTGCGGCCGCAGATCAGAATTATGCGGCCGCAGACCTCTAGTTCCTGACAAGTTGAAGAAATCTGTGGACCGCACATGGAATTGTGCGGCTGCAGAACCTCCCGAAAGGCATTTTTGTTCGAAGTTTCCAGCCTTGTATAAATAGACGAGTTTCACAAATTTAGGTCAATTTTTGACATCAGCAGCTACAGTAGCCGCTTCTCTTTGCTTCTTTTAGTATGTTTTCATATTTTGGGATATTTTAACATGGATTATATCATTTTAATTTTACAATATGAGTTTAATTATCATTTTTTCTTCTATTTCTTCAATTTCAAGCATGAGTAGCTAGATGTTTACTAGGGTTGTGACCCAACCCTAGTATGTAAACCTTATGAGTGTTTAATTTACTGCTTGTTTATGGTTGGGTATTTATTATTTCGCCTTGTTCATGCTTTAATTTGTGGAATTAATGGTTGCAAACATTAATTCATGCCTATTTGACTTAGTCTCTTCTTGAGAAAGAGAGACTTAGTCTAAGAAAACTTGGCTAACAAGAAATTGGATCAATCGAGAGATTGATAATCCCAATTAAAGGGTTCAACCTAGAGATAGTAATAACCCGACTTGAGCTTTTATCAACCGTTTTGTGCAATACTATTTGTACTTGAGAAAGCCAAATTGGGCAAAATCACTCTCTGACCGAGAGGTATTGAGTGGGTAATTGAGAGTTGATAGCTGTAATACACCCCAATCAATAAAACAAGCATTAAGATTTATATCCCATTAGGCAAACACCTAGGTGATGGTCATAGCCCTAGGCTTTTTACAAAACTCAAAAAATAACAAAAACAATTCTCTTTGTTTTATTTTTCAACTTTGCAATCTTAGTTTTAAATTAGACATAGAAATAACCCAAATTTATGGAAGTGTAAATTAAGATAGGCAACTCACGTAATATAATATATACTCCTAACTCCAATATCTAGCTCCCTGTGGAAATCGACCTCGACTCTTGTTAGGTACTATTATTGCAATCGACCATTTCATAACCTTGAATTGAGGTGTGAAATTGGATGAGATCAATTTTTGGCATCGTGTTAGCTATATATTTAGGTGTGTTTTTGGAATATTTTCTTTTCATTCCTTGTTACTAACGTGTTAAGAAATTATAGGTGCAATCATGGCAAACAATGAGCTTGGAAACATAGCTTTGGGGAATGTGGACGTTGAGGATGATCAAATGGATGGAGTCCCTCTTGAACCTCAAGCCAATAGCCGAGGCTGAGTGCCTCCTGACAATGTGCCCGCTCCACCCGCACCTCCACTACGAGCGGCTCCATACCGGGTGTTGCCGAATGAAGGGTATGAAAGTGCTATAGTCCCTCCTCGTATTAGGGCGGGGAAATTTCAAATAACCAACATGATGCTCACTTTGCTCGAGCAACGAGTGTTCTTCACCAGTGCACCGGGTCAAAATGCATACTAACACTTGAAGGGGTTCGTCGATACGTGTTGGGAGAGTAAAAAAACAAATATCTCCGAGGATGCTTTGAGGCTAAGGCATTTTCCCTTCTCTCTACGGGGGAAAGCCTTAGATTGGTTGGAACGTTTGCCAAATCATTCCATTCATACTTGGGATCAATACAACCAACCAATGTGTAGTGAATCAACTTGCCGGTAGGAACTTCATGACTACGCCTTATGTGGACTTGTGGAGGCGTGTGATATCTTGGATGAGATGGCGGATACTTCATCGGCATGGCAATCTCGGGCTAATGTCCTATAAGGCGATCCCAATGTGATTCTCCTTCACAAAGAGCTGCATGATCATGGACAAGACATAGCCGAGTTGACTACCACCATGAACCAATTGGCAAAGGCTTCAACTTCAACAAGTGCAAAACCCGAGGCAAGTCAATGCAATAGAGGGAGTAAGTATGATGGTGAACATGCGAAGAACGAGAAGTCCACAAGTGCAACAAAGAGCGGACAATTTTATGTAAGATGATAGTGGATTTGATCGAGATGACTCTTACAATGGCCAAGAAGAAGAGGTCCAATATGTGAACAACTTTCAAGGGCAAAGAAACAACTTCCAAGGCCCTAGTCGGCGACAATGGAGACCTCAAAATAATCAAGGCAATTGGAATTTTCACAACCAAGGTAATTGGAGTGGTGAAAATAATCAAAGCAATTGGAATAACAACAACAATCAAGAAAATTGGAGTGGCAGAAATAATCAAGAGAATTGGCATAACAATAATAACCAAGGCAATTGGGGAGGCAACAATCAAGGTGGTTGGAGTAACAATCAAGGAAATCGGGGGCCGGGTTTTCAAAATCCCCCGATGTATCAACAACCGAGCAACCCACCTCCTTATCCTTCCCATGGTCCTAGTTCTTCCAACAATGAAATGGGCCATATTGAGAACATGTTTAAGCAAATGATGGAGAAGAATGCCGATTTTGATTCCCAACTTGCTTCACACAACACATTGATTCGAAATTTAGAAGTGTAAATGGGGCAAATCTCACAATTTTTAAATTCTCATCCTAAGGCGGCACTACCAAGTGACATGGTGGTGAACCCAAAGGGTGGGAACAACACGGGGCATGCCATGGCCATTACTACAAGAAGTGGAAGAGGTGGGCATGCACCCACCTCAAGTCAAAAGTAACTTGTGGATGATGAGCAAGTGGTAGAAGAAGATGAGATATCTAACAATGTGGTGCAAGCAAATGATGAAGTATGGATTGATATTGATGATAATGTGGGAGAGACTCAAGAGGAAGTGAACTCGTCTAGGGATCAGGTTATTGACATACTAGAACTGGTAGTGCAAAAGGCTAAGGCACCTTTGCCTAAGTCTCATCCTCCATATCCTTAAAGGCTTGCCAAGCAAAATGGAGAGAATCAATTCAAAAAGTTCATTGACATGATGAAGAGTCTCTCAATAAATATGCCATTAGTTGAAGCCTTAGAGCAAATGCCTGGTTATGCAAAGTTTATAAAAGATTTGGTGACAAAGAAGCGGTCGATGAATTTTGAAACTATCAAAGTCACTCATCAAGTGAGTACAATTGTGCATTCGATGGCTCATAAATTGGAAGATCCCGGTGCTTTCACAATCCCTTGTACCATTGGAAGTGCTGAGTTTGATAAAGCTCTTTGTGATCTTGGGGAAAGTATCAATTTGATGCCCTATTCAGTTTTCAAGACCTAGGAAATTGGGCAACCAAGACCCACATCTATGAGATTACAAATGGTCGATTGTACAATGAAGAGACCGTTGGGAGTGATTGAAGATGTATTGGTCCATGTTGATAAGTTCATTCTTCCGGCGAATTTTGTTATTCTTGATTGTGAAGTGGACTATGAGGTGCCGATTAATCTTGGAAGACCTTTCCTTGCTACGGGGAAGGCTCTTGTTGATGTGGAAGCTGGAGAACTCACTTTCCGGGTGGGTGATGAAAAGGTGGTGTTTCACGTGTGCAAATCTGTGCGGCAACCAAATAGCAATAAAGTGTGTTCTTTCGTGGACTTGGTGATCGATATGATTATTGATGATACAAGTGCCACGATTAATGTGGGTGATATGTTGGAGGTCGTCTTGCTCAACTTTGATGATGACGAGATGAATGGCTTCATGGAATGTGTGAATTGCTTGCAAGGAATGGGGTCATACAACTATGCACCCCGGAAACTTTTCTTGGATCTTGAAAAAAGTAATTCTCCTCCTGCAAAGCCTTCAATTGAAGAGCCTCCTACCTTGGAGTTGAAGCCATTGCCTCCCCATATTTGGTATGAATTTCTTGGCCCTTGTTCTACTTTACCAATTATTCTTTCCTCTTGTTTGACTAACGTGTAGGTTTACTCCATATTAGTGGTGCTCCACAAGAGGAAGAAGGCTATTTGGTGGACTTTGGCAGATATTCGGGGAATAAGCACCGCATCTTGCATGCACACGATTAACTTGAAGGAGGAT
This sequence comes from Nicotiana tomentosiformis, assembly GCF_000390325.3. Taxonomy (NCBI): domain Eukaryota; kingdom Viridiplantae; phylum Streptophyta; class Magnoliopsida; order Solanales; family Solanaceae; genus Nicotiana; species Nicotiana tomentosiformis. The sequence continues at coordinate 150,549,683 of NC_090812.1, forward strand.
GCCAAACCATCTATTGAACATCAAAGGAGACTCAATGAAGTTATGCAAGACGTGGTCAAAAAGGAGATTATCAAGTGGTTGGATGCCGGGGTTGTCTACCCCATTTTTGATAGTTCGTGGACTTCTCCGGTGCAATGTGTCCCAAAAAAGGGGGCATGCCGGTGGTCACCAATGACAAAAATGAGTTGATTCCCACAAGAACGGTGACTAGGTGGAGAGTGTGTATGGACTATCGCAAGCTTAACAAAGTCACGAGGAAGGATCATTTTCCACTACCCTTCCTTCACCAAATGCTTGATAGGTTGGCCGGTCGTGCTTTCTATTGCTTTCTAGATGGTTATTGGGGCTACAACCAAATCCTTATTGCTCTGGAAGATCAAGAGAAAACAATTTTCACATGTCCCTATGGCACTTTTGCTTTCAAGCGGATGCCATTTCGTTTATGTAATGCACCGACGACATTTCAAAGGTGTATGATGGCGATCTTTATGGATATGGTCGAAGATTACCTTAAAGTCTTCATGGATGACTTCTCGGTAGTTGGGGATTTCTTTGATGATTGCTTGGCAAATTTGGACAGAGTATTGGCAAGGTGTGAAGAATCAAACTTAGTGCTAAATTGGGAGAAGTGTCATTTCATGGTCGAGGAAGGCATTGTTCTTGGCCACAAAATTTCAAAGAATGGCATAGAGGTCGACAAGGAAAAGATAGATGTGATTTCTAAACTTCCACCTCCAACTTTAGTGAAAGGCGTGTGAAGTTTCTTAGGTCATGTGGGGTTCTACCGACGCTTCATAAAGGATTTTTCTAAAGTGGTGAACCCGTTGTGCAAGCTATTAGAGAAAGATGCTAAGTTTCATTTCTATGATGATTGCATGAGAGCCTTTGAATTGCTAAAGTTCAAGTTGGAAACCACTCCCATTATCACCGCACCTAATTGGAGTATCACTTTTGAGCTCATGTGTGATGCTAATGATGTAGCGGTTGGATCAGTTTTGGGGTAATGCATCAACAAGATTTTTCATTTGGTCTACTATGCTAGTAAGACCATGAATAATGCCCAAGTTAATTACATCATTACAGAGAAAGAACTCCTTGCCATTGTATTTGCAATTGAGAAGTCCCGTCCATACTTGATGGGTGCAAAGGTTATTGTTTATACAGATCATGCGGCACTTCGCTATCTTATGAGCAAGAAAGATTCAAAAGCTCGGTTGATGAGATGGGTGATATTGTTGCAAGAGTTTGATATTGACACCCAAGATTGAAAAAGGAGTGAAAATCAAGTGGCGGACTACTTGTCTCATTTGGAGGAGGAGGGGAGGCTTCATGATGGCCTCGAAATCAATGACTATTTTCCCGATGAGCAACTCTTGGCTATTTCAATAAAGGAGGTGCCATGGTTCACGGATCTAGCAAACTTCCTTGCGTGTGGAATCAACTCGGATGAGCTCTCTTCAAATCAAAGGAAGAAGCTCAAACGGGGCTTTCAAGATTATTATTCGGATGAGCCATACCTTTTCCGGATTTGCATGGATGGGGTAATTAGAAGATGTGTACCGGACGAAGAGCAAAATGTTATTCTTGAAGCTTGCCATCCTTCGCCTTATCGTGGGCACCATGGCAGAGCAAGAACGGTGTCCAAAGTGCTAAGTTGCGATTTTTATTAGCCCGCTCTTTACAAAGATGCAAGTGATGTGGTTAAAAGATGTGATGAATGTCAACGGGCCGATGGAATCTCGAAGAAGAATGAAATACCTCTCACTATCATTTTGGAGATTGATATCTTTGATGTGTGGGGTATTGATTTCATGTGTGGAAACACCTACATCTTGGTCGCAGTTGATTATGTGTCTAAATGGGTTGAGGCCATTGCTCTACCCAACAATGAAGCGAGAAGTGTGGTGGCATTCTTGAAGAAGAATATTTTCACAAGATTTGGTACTCCGCGGGCTATCATAAGCTATGGGGGGGTCGCATTTTTGTAACAAGGATTTTGACACTTTGTTTAGCAAGTATGGTGTCACTCATAAAGTTACGACTCTCATAACCCATAAGCTAGCGGTCAAGTGGAAGTCTCCAACTGGGAGATAAAGAGTATTGTCCAAAACAGTGAATGTTAATCGGATGGATTGGTCAAAGAAGCTTGATAATGCACTATGGGCTTATCAGACTGATTTCAAAACTCCTATCGGGATGTCTCCATACCGGTTGGTGTTTGGCAAAGCTTGTCACCTTCCGGTAGAACTTGAGCACAAAGCCATGTGGGCTTTAAAGAAATTGAATCTTGATTGGGATGTAGCCGCTAACTTGCGGGTTGTACATTTGAATGAATTGGATGAGTTCCAGTATCATGCCTATGCAAGTTTGTCCTTGTACGAAGAGAAGATGAAATACCTCCATAACAAATACATTTGGAACAAGGAGTTCAAGGTGAGCGATCTTGTTTTGTTGTTCAAATCACGGTTGACGATGTTTCCCGGAAAGTTGAAATCTAAATGGAGTGGTCCCTTTGAAATTGTGGGTGTGACACCTTTTGGTGCATTAGACTTGAAGAACAATAATGAGGTATTCCGAGTCAATAGTCACCGGGTGAAGCGTTATTTGGGAAAGGTTGATGATGGCCACGTGGTGGCAGTTTTTCATTTCAAATAATGGTAATCCGCGTCGTGCCACGGCGTTAAATCATGCGCTTCTTGGGAGGCAACCCATGTTTCTTTTTCTTTTCTTTTCTTCTTTTGTGGATATGTGTTATTTTTGTGCTAACTGGATTTGAAGTGTGTTGCAGGAATGAGTGTACTTTACAGGAACTGTGCCAAAACAATTGGCTAAGTGTAGAATAAAGTGCGGACCGCAAGTGTATTGTGCGGACCGCACAATTTTGGACAAAAAGGGGCTCTGCGTCCGCACAATTGCATTGCGGACTGCACAAGTTGAAGGTGAAAAATGTCAACTCTCTGAAGTTGATCTGTCAGAGAAATAGCCAATCTGCGGCCATAACCCAAATTCTGTGGACCGCAATTGAATTTGTGACCGCACAACAAATTTTGCGGACCGCAAAAACAATAAGGGCTTCTGAACCCCAATTAACATAGTGCGGACCGCAATCGGAATTTTACGGTCGCACTCAACTCTTTTTCCTCAGTCAGAACCGTCTAGTATAAATAGAAGGCCTAGGGTTACTGTTATATTTTTCCCTCTCTGAGTATTCACAAGTCTAAAACATTGAAATCGTCTGGTAAATCATCTGCCACACACACTCAACATGTGTGATCACTCATTTGCAGTACTTCATATCTAGTATGCCTCAATTACTTGTAGAATTTTTCAATTTTTAGTTTAATTTACAACTTGTTAGCTAGTTTTAGGCCATTTGTTACTAGAATTCAACTATACCACCATGTGGGGTTAAAACTGTAGTGGGTCAACTAGTACTTGGTCTATAGGGAATGGGTAAATAGATTTTCATGATTATACACTGCCACCATATCAAATTAGTGCAAAAATTGTAAACCCTAGAACTCTGATCGTATTTGTTTTGAAATCTACAGGCGCACAAGAAATTGTGTGGTCCGCAAAAGTTGAAATTAGGGTATTTTAGTCAAGCATGATTTTGCGGCCGCAATGAAAATTGTGCGGACCACAGAAATCCCATCACGGCCTCAGAACAACTAGTTTTATACTATCAGAGAGTTGTCAATTAGATGAGTCACATGTGTGGCCGAAATAGAAAATCTGCAGAAAAGTGATTGCGACCGCAAAACACCCCCACTGTCTGTTATCAGGGAATTGGCATATTGGTAGTATCTCAGTTGCGCCCGCAATGAAAATTGTACAGACCGTAATCCAATTCTGAGGTCGCACTGACAATTGTGCGGACCGTAAATCCAATTATGAGGTTGCAAGATTAAATTATGCGGTCTGCAATGCCCAGCCTGCGGTCGCACTGATAATTTTGTAGACCGCACTCCCCTACCCTTCAAGCATGTTTTACACTATGTTGTTCATTTTCTCTCTAATGTGTTCTTGTATGTTGCACTTGAATTACAACTGACATTTGTTGTTGCTTGTTACAGAAAGTGGTTAGATCTCGAGGCATAGGTGATACTTCAAAGGGGAGGGGTGAACCTTCCAGGGGTCGAGGCAAGAGTGTTTTACCCCTCGCCCTCCAGAAGATAATCACAAAGAAGGCTACAACCAGCCGAGGGAAAAATGCAGAGCCCTCCGAATCCAATTCTTATGTCCCGTCGAGGGAAGCATTGGAGGGTAACTCAGTTCAAGAGCAGTCGGTTGTTCAATCAAAGCCACCAAGAATGTACCAACACCGGGACAAGTCATCATCATCACATAGCACCTCCGAGTGGTCGAAGAGTGTCAGTTAGGCTTCTGAGCCCTCCACTACACTTGTCCCCCAAGCACCCGAGACTTCAGTTCAGGACATCCTACATGATTGCCGAGAGGGAGATAATACAGTTGCCGGCCTTGAGCGGTCGAAGAAGAAAAAGGTCTGGGAGGACCGGTTCGTCAGTCTAGCTACCTTCACTAGCTTCCGCGACTGGTGGCCAGTGAGATCGCTCACTCTTAAGCGACAGTTCCAATTGGAATATCTTGAAAAGTACAATCTGGCAGTCTTGAGGCAGTTCCGAGAGCGGAAGGGGTGGATGTGGTTCACCCAGAGCGTAATGGATGCAAAGGAATATCTTGTCTGGGAGTTCTATGCCAATATGGCACATATCAAGAAATGGACAAAGATAACTAAAGTGAGGAATCTGAAGGTGCTTTTTGACCAGCACACATTGAACACTTACTTGGGGTTTGATGATGTTGATCCCGGCAGTATTTGGAGAAATTGGCAATAGAAGATGCAGCTCGCCCATGGCTAGCTGAGATTCTGGCATCACCGGGGCCACCACCACCATGGATCACAACAGAGGTTCCTATTCAGAGGGACATCCTGAACTTTGAGGTGAAGGGATGGCAGACCTTTGTCTACAGCAGATTAGACCCGTGCCAGAATGAGACAAATCTTCCTATCCCGCGGGTAGTTCTTGTCGCCTCCATCATGGCCGGGTACCCAATCAATGTTGGTGCCGTGATGTCGGTCAACATATCTGTGGTCGTCAGGCAAGCTGATACCTCCTACCCATATCCCAACACCATTACTGAGTATCTTATAGATGCACGGGTGGAGCCGAGAGATTTTTATACGAAGGTGCGGGCGAAGAAGCCCTTGTCGTGGTATTTGTTGATGGATGCACACAACCCTAAGAAAAAGGGCCAGCTTACTACCACCATAGGCCAGTCTGATGAGCCATCAGTGGTAGCTATAGAGGCAGTCGACATGCCATCTACGTCAACAGAGCCTTCATATAGTGCAGCAGATATGCCCCCACTTTCAGCCTCAGTTCCTCCAACAACCCCCATTATAGGTTCCACCTCGGCTTTAAAGTCGGTGTATGTGCCTACTGCTTCACTGACTGCGCTACGAGTCTCCCAGACACTGGCGAGCCTCAACAACTGGATGCAGACAACTACTACAAAGTTGTCTAACATATCCAGTAATGTTGCAGCACAATCCTCCATTCCGGCACCTCAGATACCCCCATCACTGAAAGAAACATTGAAGAAGCTTCTGGAGAACCATAACATAATTATGGAAACATTGGTGCAGCATGGGTCAGTGATCGAAGAGTTGGGCAAAGAGGTAAAGAAGATGAGAAAGCGCCAAACCTCTAAGAAGCCAGTAGACGAGCTCCAGAGGCAGGTTACTAAGCTTGCGGCAGCAGGAGACATTTCATTTGACATGTTGATTGGCCCGCACCACCCAGGCCCTATAGCACATACCGCACCAGCTGGTTAGTCTAAGGAGCCAGACCTTGATGTTGACGCTGCCGAGGTAGTACGTCAGATGTTCACCAACCCAGCCACTCCCGGAGTTGAGGTTGATGAGATCCAATTGGATGAGGCTGAGGTCGGTGACACTGGTGTGGACACAGAGATGGCCAAGGAGCCGTAGGGAGTTTTCTTTACTCTTACCCTTCCTTTACTCTTATTTTGTTAAGCATTGGGGACAATGCTTATTTTTATTCGGGGAGGTAGAGTTTATTTGATATATTTTGTTGATTCTGAGACATTTGGCCTGTAATTAACTTGATACTATTTTCTTCTTCTTTCTCATTATGTATATATTCTCTCTACTCTCTCATTATGTATATTCATTACGCTTTCAATAGTTTTTGCTTTGTAGCTTCTTTATGTTTGTTTTCTTATTAGTTAGTATTGAACTAAGTAGCTTCTTTTTTATTTAATAGCTTTTTTATGTTTTAGTAGATAATAAGCCTTTGGTTTTCTTAATGCCACGGTTCTTTCCAAAGGTAGTTTTTGTGTGAACCGGGTGACTCTTCCCAACGATGGATGGCGTGACAACCTTCTTAAGGGATTGCATCCGCTTTTGGTATTTAGGTAATAATAATAGTATTAATAAATAAAAATACCTAACTGAGTCAAGTATGCTTCACTTGGTACCAACACACTTAACTACGTGCTTATGGTTAAAAATAAGTTTTGTTTTGGAAAGAAATAGCTCTTGTTAGTGACCTTGTGACTCTTGTGTTGACTTAGGCAATTATCGAGTGATTCAATCAAACTATAGTGATTTTCAATCTTGAATATGGTCGTTGTGGGCCCTCGACTCTATCCTCTTTAACAATCCAGTTGCGTGAGAGGTGAGATGTTTTTGTTGCAAGTCCAAATACCCGTGCTAATGGTCTAGAACTTGCCACGAATATGTTTCAAGAAGAAATCTTAAGTTTTGCTTGGCTTGAGAAGTGATTGTAGGCTTTCTTTTACCCACTTGAAGTTTTCCATTGCATGCCAATGTTGTTATCCCTAGTCAACCCATTTGAGCCTCAAACCTTTCTCATTTGATAACCATGTTACAAGCCTCTACCTGTTTTGTCGTGACCCTCTCTTGGTACCCGAGCTTTCCTTAACACTCTTGTGAAACGATTAACTAAAACAAATTTATGTTTAGGGGAGAGACGAGGAACTTGAAAGAGGTATCAAGGCACAAAAAGAGAAAAGAAATGATGAGAAGGAAAGGCAAGAAAAGGAATGGGCAAAAAGAAAAATGCAAAAACAAAAATGAATAAGTGGAAGAGTTGAAGGGATTCAAAGAAAAGTATTGATGCAAAGTATGGAGAAATCAAAGAGGGGGAAAATGAATGTCATAATCAAGAAAGAGTGATGTTAAGTCTCTTTATTTCCCCCAAAGGAAAAGAAAATGCCTTAAAGAATTTGCAAAGCATGAGCCGAGAACAGAAAAATGAGTGCTTAAGGAAAGATGAACCCGCTCTATCATAGCATATCCAACCTTAGTCCAAAAGCCTTCATTGCATTCCGAAAATGCCCTACGTGATTTCAAGCCGAGTGAGCTTACATTAGTGGCGATCTACATGAGGGGCAAGCCTATTGTATTTAAAGTCGTACTTGCGACATTCTCTTGAGAGAAATGAGTGAATCTTTTGCAAATCTTTGGATTGAGTGCTAAAATTCTTAAGCAAGATAGGCAAACGGAGAGTAGAGGAGGAGGAATTTGAGATCCACAATGACCTACATAAAAAAGCGATCTTCCTTGATGAATAAAGTCAATCTTGATACTCAAGTGTCACATTAGAACTATATGTGCATAAAAGTTTAACTTGTTGATAATACATAAGTGATATGGGTAATTGTTGGTCCCAATTGATGTGTGAGTGACTCACCTTTGATTAGCTGGAATGGCCCTTAACTTGTGGAGGTGGAAACTAATTTATTTGCTTGAGGACAAGCAAAAACTTATGTTTAAGGGAGTTGATAAGTGGGGATTTTGACTACTTATTAGCATCTTTTAGCTTTTGTTTTAGTCTAAAAGCATTGAATTATATTCCCAAAACTGATGAAATATGCTAAATTGCAGGAATATTGGAAGATGTACTCCCGAGATGAAATCCAACTCAAAAAGGAGTAATCTAAACTCAAGGCAATAAAATGGCACAAGACCTCACAAAGTGCGGACCGCAGAATCTCATATGCGGCGTAGATGATGAAGGAAAGTCCAGCAGACTTTTGTGCAAAATGCGAACCGCACATGAATTGTGTGGCCGCAAAAGATGAGCTAGGAACAAAGTTCAGAGAATGTGAAAATTCCCAAGTTTCCAAGCCCCTCAGAAGTGCGGACCGCATAGGAATTGTGCAGCCACAGAAGAAGTGCCTTGCGGCCGCAGACGTAAAAATATGGATCGCAGAAGACCAAGCCGTGACCGTACTTACAAATTTGCGGACCGTAGAAAGAATACCTTGCAGCCGCAAATCAGAATTATGCGGCCGCAGACCTTCAGTTCCTGACAAGTTGAAGAAATCTGTGGACCGCACATGGAATTGTGCGGCCGCAGAACCTCCTGAAGGGTATTTTTGTCCGAAATTTCCAGCCCTGTATAAATAGACGAGTTTCACAAATTTAGGTCAACTTTTTACATCACTAGCTACAATAGTCGTTTCTCTTTGCTTCTTTTAGTAGTTTTTTATATTTTGGGATATTTTAACATAGATTTTATCGTTTTAATTTTACAATATGAGTTTAATTATGATTTATTATTTTATTTCTTCGATTTCAAGCATGGGTAGCTAGATTTTTACTAGGGTTGTGACCCAACCCTAGTGTGTAAACCTTATGGGTGTTTAATTTAATGCTTGTTTATGGTTGAGTATTTATTATTTTGCCTTGTTCATGCTTTAGTTTGTGTAATTAATGGTTGCAAACATTAATTCATGCATATTTGACTTAGTCTCTTCTTGAGAAAGAGAGACTTAGTCTAGGAAGACTTGACTAACAAGAAATTTGGTCAATCGAGAGATTGATAATCCCAACTAAAGGGTTCAACCTAGAGATAGTAATAACCCGACTTGAGCTTTTATCAACCGTTTTGTGCAATACCCATTTAGAATTGAAAAAGCCAAATTGGGCAAAATCACTCTCTGACCGAGAGGTATTGAGTGGGTAATTGAGAGTTGATAGCTATAATACACCCCAATCAATAAAACAAGCATTGAGGTTTATATCCCATTAGGCAAACACCTAGGTGATAGTCATATCCCTAGGCTTTTTACAAAACTTGAAAAACAAAAAAAGAATTCTCTTAGTTTTATTTCTCAACTTTACAATCTTAGTTTTAAATTAGACATAGAAAAAACCCAAATTTATGGAAGTGTAAATTAAGATAGCCAAACTCACGTAATACAATACATACTCCTAACTCCAATATCTAACTCCTTGTGAAAATCGACCCCGGCTCTTGTTGGGTACTATTACTGCAATCGACCGTTTCATAACCTTGAATTGAGATGTGAAATTGGACGAGATCAAAGGGCGGCAAAGAAAAAAAGAAAAAGAAATGAGAGAGTTTAATTGGCGAAAACATGTATAGGCACCATAATGCGACAATGAGTAGAGAAATGAGAGAGTCTTATTGGTGAAAACTCATAGCGGCACTATAAGGCGATTGTGAGTAGAGAAATGAAAGAGGTCAGTTAGCGAAAATCCGCAAAGGGCGCTACTGGCCGAACGAGGGCCTTCGATACTCTGGCATGAGCACAACCAAGAACTCAGTTTCAAGACGAACATTTGTAACAGATTTTGAGAATTAGACAGCTCAGACGGATCAAGCGTCCAGTCCAAAATGCATGTCCTGATTCATTGAAGTTGGCACATACCTCCAGATAAGTCTCCCTATTTCTTTCCCCGAAAGGGGACACCTTTTGTTTAAACAAAGTTCTTTTTCACTTTCAGTTACTCTTCTATTTTTACCCATAATTTTCTTTGAGTCCCTTTCGGTCTAATCTTGCATCAAAAGCGAAGCAAAGAAATGGTTGCAAAACTGGCTACAATTTCCCCGTAATACCGAGCACAATTTGGGGCATATACGACATTGATAAAGGCACGAATATTTGTGATCTCTTTTGATAAGCTGAACAAAGTGTCTCAAATAAACTAAAAAGGTCGCCTAAGCAAGACTTGCTTCACGGGAAAAGTTGATAGCACTACGAACACAAACTGGTACTGGGCGTAAGACAACTAAGTTTGATTTTAAAGGGAAAGATTATCTTTCCTTAGGGACAAGGATTAGCGGTACCATAGACATCCGGATATGAAACAGTTAGGGGTAGCGTCAAAAAGTCAAGGTCTCTAGAAAGCAATACGTAGTATTCGAGCACCTCGGTACCATAGTGACAGAATCAGTTCTTCGACAGCGGAATGGCCGTGTATTCAAACTACTCACTTTTTAGTTGAAGAACCTAGTGATCCAATTCCTACTCCTTTGGCAGGGCATCAAGACCACAAACCAACCACCGCTTTGAAAACTCACAATTTTTTCTTTGTTTGAAGCAGGAACAAAGCGGCGCAAAATGGCAATTCTCAAAAGACGAATGTCGCCAAAGGTAAGTTCCTCAAAATCTCCATTTTCTTTTATTTTCAGCATGCATCACTACTGTTCATACCTCCCATTTTCGTAGCTTAACTTGGGTAGAACCTTTTCGCCTAGGGGGATCCAGCTCATATTTTTGGGTAGAAGCACTCTTCGCTCAGTCCATTTTCGTAGCTTAACTCGGGTAGAACCTTTTCGCCTAGGGGATCCCGCTCATATTTTCGGGTAGAAGTACGCTTCGCTCATGCTGTTTTACTAGCTTAACTCGGGTAGAACCTTTTCGCCTAGGGGATCCAACTCATATTTCCAGATAGAAGTACTCTTCGCTCATGCTATTTTTCGTAGCTTAACTCGGGTAGAACCTTTTCGCCTAGGGGGGATCCTGCTTATATTTCTGGGTAGAAGTACTCTTCGCTCAGGTTGTTTTCATAGCTTAACTCGGGTAGAACCTTTTTGCCTAGGGGGATGCATATCATATTTTCGGGTAGAAGTACTCTCCGCTCAACAGATATTGGGCAGATATCTTCAGCAGATATCACTTGAGAATAGTGATATTGGGCACACACCATCAACTGGAGTAAAGTTGAAAGGAAAAGCAGCAGTGACACAAATATAACTTCATCAGATTAGAGGAAAAAAGGTCACCCGGACAAGGTCAAAAGCTGCATAGTTAAGTCAAGGAAGCTCCACAACACAGTCTTCACTACCAAGGAAACCTTAAATACATCTTGTGTACTTGGCAGACTATTATGAAATTTATGATATATGGTTATGTAGAGTAGTTACTCCTTTGTGTTAGCAACAGTGACTGCAATGATGCACTCTTTTATGTTAGCAGTTGTGACTGCAATTATGCAATCTTTTGTATTAGCAGCTGTGACTGCAATCTTTTGTGTTAGCAGCTGTGATTGCAATATTAAGTATTATGTGACTAAAATGCTTGGAACAAATGTTGTTCTTTATGGTAATTATTGTAACTAATGAATGGTGTTATTAAGGAGCAACAATGACTGCATTTTAGTGGTGATTATTGACTGCGATTATGCCTATTTCTATAAGGATCTTTCAATACATTTCAGGGATTCAATAAGCTTGAACAAATCAATTTAGATTCAAAACAACAATCAATTTCATTCCAAGAAGAGATAATACAACAACAACAACAACAACAAAAAACTAGTGAAATCTCATAAGTGGGGTATGGGGAGGGCAGCGTATACACAAACCTTACCCCTACTCTGGAGGAGAAGAGAGGATGTCTCTGATAGACCCTCAGAAAGGATTCACCAACATTGAATTGTATCATACACCAACAAGTTCAACAAATGTACCAAATGGATAAGAGAAATAAAGAGCCTATGGCAACTTCAATTCATCCTCATTCACTTGAATCCTACTACTAACACCGATAATTAAACAACATAAAATGCTAAACCAAAGAACTTTCTCCCTTTTCCTTGATCGAGCAACTTTGCTCCTCCATTTCTTCTCCCTTTCTTACATCTTCTCCATTTCAATTTTCAAGTAATCTAGTTGAATGTCTATCTTATCAATCTCATGTTCATCATTCTTTGTTGCCATCAGATTGTCTAATTTTTCAAAAACTTCAACTTGGCTCTCAAGTTTTCCAATCTCCTCTTTCAAGTAACAAACTTTGATCTAGGGTCAATTTCTCCATCTCTCCAACGCTAAAAATCACATGCTCTAGCACCCTATCATGAATAACAATAAAATTAGTATTTTGGAGTTCAATTTCTTCATATCTTAACTGATTTAATCTTGAAAATTAAATCAACTTACCTCATATTACGAACAAGCCAAATACCTTCTACCAGGATTCCTAGGGGTCCAAGAAGTCAACAATGGCAGCAAATATTAATGATTACATCGCACTTTTTTAGTAGATGCATGATCGTCCTCTTCCGTACAAAGCCCACTCAACCTTTTTGAAGCCATTATATACCTTAACTGCAGTTCAAAACACAAGAAAAATAGACATAAATTAAGTAGAAATAAACGGAATTTAACTCAAATTACCAAAAATTACCTACTTTTGCCTTAAAATATCGAAACTTGAACGTTAGTTGTGACTAATTTGGTAGTAAAAACAAATTAGGGTTAGTGAGTTTGGTACGGTGGAAGAAGAAATAGGGTGGGTCGGGTATTAAATTGGAGGAAAGGGGAATATAGTACTGTTGGGGGTTGTAATTTTGTTTTTCTTTTTCACGATTATACAATAGCAATAAACGCGCCCCTTTGTAATTAGGCACAACATGCCTGAGAGATGACTTACAAGGGTGCAAAAAAAAAAAAATCAGTTCTAATAAGTATATGATGGTATTGTAACACCCGTAAAAATTAGATGTGTATTAGAATAGAAGGTTAGGTGCGAAACTCATTTATCGGGACAAGTTCAAGATCCATTTTATGCATTATCTCTTAACTATAAGACTAAAAATCTTATCATAAATTTAAGGATCAAGAGACCATATTAAGATCCCGTTTGGACATAAAATTTTTTTTTCTTTTCTTAAAAAAAAAATTACTTTTTTTCGAAATGAGCGTTTGTTCATAAAATTTTTAATTTTCGCTTGAAGATGCATTTTGAAAAACTCCAAAAAGTTTTTTTTCAAAATTTTTACTAAGATTACTCACAAAACTTCAAAAACAACCCAAAATTATATTCATGTTCAAACACAAGTCTAATTTTCAAATAGTATCATTTTGGCTTGAAAAGCTTTTTCGTTTTTTTTTTGGAATTTTACAATTTTATGTCCAAACGCCTACTAAACATAAGGGAATATTTTGTCATTTTCTCTCGAGCTGGTTATACTTTCCTTTTTCGTTTCATCAGAGCAACATAGAGTGTGAAAATGGCGTCGGCTAGAGAATGGATAGAAGGAGACGAAACGGCGAAGCAGTTCCTAACAAGGGTTCTCTCGGAGCGGCCATTCTTACCACTACCTCCACCTCTTCATCGCATCCCTCTCCGCGCCGGCAACGTTGTCGAAATCGTCGGCCCTTCTCCTTCTTCCAAAACTCGCATTCTTATTCAGGCAAGTCACAAAATATAAACCCTAATTCTCTTTTTCGTCTACGACGTTTTACATACATAGTCCAGAATTTAAAGTAAGTAGTTCCGAGTGTGTACGTTTTGTTATTATATAAATTTATATTCTACTTCTTTAGCTCCTACATTTTATTGTCTACTCATAATAATCAATTAAAAAGAATAGATATATACGGTATTTTTAAAATGCTCTCAGGCACAGGTTCCTAGGTATCCAATCTTCAAATCTGTCCTTAGTCTTTCCGACGACTTTTGCCACCGGAGAAACTGAGTTTCTTCCCAATCACAGATGATTGAGTAAAAACTAGTTTATAAATTATAATAGTATTATGGAGAACAGAATCTATTTCAGGACGGGGGACAAAACATACGACATCACAGAGAATCAAACAACATCAGAAGCTTGGTTTGAATGGGTGGAGAGAAGAAACCAGCTGCTTAGAAGAATGACCTTAAGTGGGAAGGCACTTTCGTGGGTTAGTGAAGTGCTGCAGAAAGCATCAAGGAGAAGGGGAAACACGTACAACAGATGGAACATCAGAGACAATATCACCACCTTTTATTGCACACAAAAATACAACGTATATGGCAGATTTCTCAGCGTTATAGCAGTGCATGGAACTAACCGATCAGTCATTATTATTCCAGAAAAGGCCTTTAATGTGGGATGGGGAGAGCTAGCTATTAAAATAAAGAATTTCATGAATAGAAGAGCAATTATTACAGATCCACATATGCCTTTATTACAAAACACCTATGCTCATACAACTCGTGAATGCAAATGGTCCAAAATGAATGGGGCCCAGATGATCAATCAATCTGAGGAGGGCATTATTAAAATACAGGGGACAAAAATCTCGGATGATAAACTCTTGAGCAGGTGTGTGGTTGGCAGATTCTCCAAGGAGCTTGACGAAATTCCCACTAGAAACGAAGTCCGAAAATGGATCAGCAACAAGTGGAGCAATGCTATTGGGGTATACGAGTTGAATGGATGTCAGTTCCTGTTCGAGTTTCCAACCAGACGAATGGCGGAAGAAGTATTAGAAGGCACGTGGAGATGGGGGAAAGCAATATTGAATCTGAAATGGTGGACTCCAACGGCGGCTTGGGTTCCAGCAGAAATTAAACCTGCTTGGGTTTGGGTTAGAATACTCGGCCTTCCTCTACATCTCTGGTCTGTTAACACCATGAAAGCCATTGGTGATAAGTGTGGAGGTTGGATTGAGACAGAAGAGGAAACAAAACTTAAAAACCACCTCCGTTGGGCTCGTATCAAAGTCAAAGGGCCACCAGCAATTATCCCGAAGGAAGTAGAGGTGGAGAACGACGGTTTAATCTTCCAATTGCCGCTGTAGAGCGAACATCCTGTGGCAGTTAAAACCCAGCGAATATCGATGAATGATGTTGATGGCACAAAGACCTTAAAAAGTCACTCTAGGTCTGTTGTAGCTGGGATTGACAGGGTAGAGCACATGGAGGCCAAAAAGTCTCCTATAATTCAAAAAAGGGACAGTTGTATCACACCATCTTTTGAAGTGGGGCAAACTTCTGGTCTTGGAGGAAACAAGGAAAAAGGAAAGCAAACTATTGGGCCTCCCTCAAGGGGCCCAAATTTTAAAAGAAGTTGATAGCCCAATAGGTCTTGATATTATTCCTCTTGCTTCTGTGGAAGATCCAAAATGTTTTGATAACATTTTATATGCATCAGACGAAGGCCCATATCTAGTTGGACCAAGACCCGATCCAGTAGGTCTTGAAATTGAAGCGAACTCATTACTCTCATCAATCTGTTCGATGACTTCAAAGTTAACGCCTGCTGAATACATATCCAAGGGGGAAAGCTCACCAGCACCTGTCCAAATTCAGAGCTCTATGCATGAGACACAACACGATGGTTATGTTACTAACCAGGAAGAGGAATTATGTTTGGAGAATCAACTGGTACAAGTACAAAATCAATACCAGCCTCTACTGTACGATGGCACACAATGTTGGGAGGAAGAAGAGGTCATACCTTTAGACATACAAAATCAGATGGCTGAAGAAGATGCATCCTTATGGGTACATAAGAACGTTATCAAGATGAGCAAACAATACGGGGTTGATTTCCACGGCTGCGAATTGGAGGCTCTCTCTTTATTCTTGAAAATTGACAAAAGAAGACTGCAGAACAGAGTAGAGGAGACACTTGCAATATGTGATACACCAAAGCCAAAAATCAATAGAGAAGTTAAGAACCTGGAAATTGGGATGAAGTTCAAGGAGAGTGGATCGAGGAGCAGGGGGAAAAACAACATCACTGTTATCCAATGAAGGTCCAAATTATATCGTGGAATGTTAGGGGATTGAATAAGAGGAGAAAAAGAAGGGTTGTGAAAGCACTTGTTCATAAATGGAATGCTGATGTCTATTGCTTACAAGAGACAAAGCTGGAAGGGTACATGACAAGGGAAGTTAAACAATTATGGGGGAAAAGATGGGTTGATTGGGCTTGTCTAGAGTCTAACGGGAGAAGTGGGGGGATTTTACTACTGTGGGACAAGAGGGTTTGGGAAGGGTCAGTAGAAGGTTACGAGACACAGAGCATATCTTGCAAACTATCCTCTGTTTCTCAAAACTTTACATGGTTTATCACAGGGGTGTACGGATCAAATAGCAGAAAAGAAAGGCAGGACCTTTGGTGGGAATTAGCAGCTTACAGGGGGGTATGCGAGGGTCCATGGGTGGTTTGTTGCGATTTTAACACCACCAGATACACACAAGAAAGAAGAAGTAGGGGGAGATACAATAGTGCTATGCAGGAGTTCTCAGACATGATAGGGGAACTAGAATTGATTGATCTTCCACTGGCAGAAGGTATGTATACATGGTACAAAGGAAATAATCATATTGCAGCGTCAAGAATAGATAGATTCTTGATAACGACTGAATGGGATGAAGAATTTAGCAACATCAAGCAGTCTTTATTGCCTAGGCTAGACTCTGATCATCTACCTGTCTTGCTGCAATGTGGAGAATGGGAGCAGAAAAAATCTTACTTCAAATTCGAAAACTGGTGGCTGGAAGTAGAAGGTTTCTTTGAGATGGTTAATGGATGGTGGAGCTCTTTTGACGTCACAGGTGCACCAGACTACATTTTAGCAGTTAAGCTAAAAATGTTGAAAGGGAAACTAAAAGAGTGGAATCTTAACAACTATGGCAGTTTGGAGAACCGGAAAACAAAAATTTTGAATGAAGTTCAAAGCCTAGACAGGTTACAGGAGCAGAGGAACTTGATTGAAGATGAACTTGTTCTCAAGACAAGCTTAGAGATAGAATTTGAGGAGATTGCTTGGAGGCAAAGGTCCAGAATACTATGGCTAAAAGAGGGAGATAAGAACACAAGATTCTTCCACAGAATGGCAAATTCACATAAGAGAGCTAACAACTTGGACAAACTCGAGATCAATGGAGAGCAAGTTTCTGACCCAGAGGTCATCAAAGATGAAATTCTGCAGTATTACACCAATCTCTACACTGAAACTGAGACATGGAGATCAGATTTCAACTATCTTGACTGCCTAAAATTGACCGATGAGGAGGCTATATGTATACAAAGACCTTTTGAGGAAGAGGAAGTTCTGGCTGCTATTAGAATTTGTGCCTCTGACAAGGCACCAGGGCCTGATGGCTACTCTAGGGGATTCTTTCAAAAATGCTGGGCAGTAGTGAAGGAAGACATCATGAAAACTATTGAGAATTTTCATTCAAAGGAATTCTTCGAAAAAAGCATTAATGCAACCTACATTGCACTAATTCCAAAGAAGAAAGGAGCCAAGGGTTTGAGGGGCTTCAGACCTATCAGCCTAATTGGGAGTGTGTACAAAATTATTTCTAAGATGTTAACAGAAAGGCTCAAGTCTGTAATGTACAAGCTAGTGGATGAACAACAAATGGCATTTATCAAGGGAAGACAGATTGTAGATGCAACTCTAATAGTAAATGAATGTGTGGATTCTAGACAGAAGGGGCAAAAACCCGGAATCCTATGTAAACTAGATTTAGATAAAGCTTTTGATCATGTCAATTGGAACTTTCTAATCAAAATAATGAAGGACATGGGATTCGGGAGCAAATGACTGAAATGGATATTGTTATGCATTAGCTCTGTTAGGTTTTCTATTTTGATTAATGGCTCACCTGAAGGATTCTTTCCCTCGCAGAGAGGCCTTAGGCAAGGCGACCCTCTCTCCCCTTTTTTGTTTATCTTAGTCATGGAAGGTCTAAATTGTATGATAAAAAGGGCAAAGGTAAATGGTTGGATTAAGGGATTCAAGGTATCCAACAAACCTGACTCTGTGATGGATATTTGCTATACGCAGATGACTCTTTGATTTTGTGTGACGCTGAGGTAGATCAACTGAGGCACATCAGACCGATTTTAACTGTGTTTGAAGCAACTTCTGGGCTCCATGTCAATTGGACGAAAAGTCAACTCTTCCCCGTTAATGTGGTGTCTCATATGCGCATATTAGCTGGAACTCTGGCTTGTGAAATTGGCAGCCTACCAACTACCTACCTGGGTATGACTTTGGGGGCTAAAAATAAAGCATTGGAGATATGGGACAGGGTAATTGAAAGAAGTGAAAAGAGATTGGCCAAGTGGAAAACTCAATATCTTTCGCTTGGTGGCAGAGTGGTGCTAGTAAACAGTGTGTTAGACTCTATACCAACATATGTGATGTCTCTGTTCCCTTTACCAACTAAGGTAGAAAAGAGAATGGATACTACCAGAAGAAAATTTATCTGGCAAGGTAACAAGGAAACAAAATCTTTTCACCTAGTGAAGTGGAAGAATGTCATCTCAAGCAAAGTTAATGGTGGCTTGGGCATCAGAAATCTGAGACTACATAATAGAAGCTTACTATTTAAGTGGCTCTGGAGATACAACCATGAACAACAGGCTTTATGGAGACAAGTAATAGAAGCAAAATATGGTCAAGACTCCCAATGGTGCACTAAGAGAGTTACTTCCTCTTATGGGGTTAGTAACTGGAAGGCAATTAGGAATCTGTGGCCTATTTTCCTTCAGAACACTGAAGTAAAGCTAGGAAATGGTAGGAAGGCTGTTTTTTGGGATGATAACTGGACAGGACATGGTCCTCTAAAAGACCAATATCCTGATCTAAATTTGCTAGCTTCAAATCCTCACGCGAAGGTGGAAGAAATAAGTGGACAACAGGGATGTAATTTGAACTTTCGAAGACTGCTGAATGATTGGGAAGTGGATAGAGTTGCTACACTGATAAACCAAATTGACCAACTGCAAGGCCTCTCAAATTGCGAGGACTCTTTGGTATGGAAGGGGTCAAGCACCAGATATTTCTCGGTGAATTCTGCTTACAAAAGCCTAATGGGCAATGTTCATTCTGACAGGAGTTGGCCTTGGAAACAAATTTGGAAGATAAATGCACCCACAAAGGTGCTATGCTTTGTATGGTTGGTGGCCAGAAAAGCTTGCTTGACTGATGAAAAACTTAAAGGGGATATCAACTGACCTCCAGATGCTATCTCTGTGGAAGGGAAGCAGAAGACAACTCCCACCTGTTTCTTCACTGCATTGTTACCTCTCAACTGTGGCACATGTTTCTAAGTATTGTCAGAATGAACTGGGTCATGCCAAAGGATACATCCGACCTCTTGAGATGCTGGGCTGGTGTGACGGGTGGGGTCAGACAGAAGAAATGGTGGCAGAAGATCCCAGCCTGCATTTGGTGGTCAGTCTGGAACGAGAGGAATTCCAGATGTTTTGAGGATGTTAGCAACTCCATTCAGAAAATCAAAATGAACTGTTTAGTACTTTTTCTTTTTTGGTGTAAAGAATGCCCTTTAAATGATAGTGACTCCTTACTTGATATCATAGAATCCTTGTAAGTTTTTGTAGTGGGGGATTCTTTTACTTTTTTGGGGATGTATTCTGTCACTTTTAGCAGCACAAACTTTGTGCTGTTTTATATTTATAAAATGTTATCATTCTCAAAAAAATAATAATCAATTAACTAGGTTTCAATCCGGAATAGTTGGGTCCTAATTTTGTAGGCTCCTTGAGTTTTTAGGTAGGAGGATAAGTAATGTATAGGAGCTAACTAAGTTTTTGTACTGATTTACATCCCCTGGATGCCTATTGAATGAAACTCAGCTTACCTGATTAAAGAAATAAAAACTAGTTGCGTCCTACTTGTAAATTTTTTGTGACTGTTCTGATCTATTTCATTCCGCATTTGGACCATATTTCAGATGAAACAAAAAAAAAAGAAGAAGATTATTTGAAGTTAAAATTGAGAAAACGTTTGTGGAAGTCTTTCCCATATGCCTAAGCTTTGGTGGGCAAAATTTCTTGTGCTGGTGGGAGTTAGCAACCTGTGCCTAGGGGCGGATGGAACTTTGGGATACCAGGTTCATATGAACCCAATACTTCTATGAGTAATAATTCTCTAAATTACAATAAATAGTAGATATGAACCTATAACTTTAAAATATAATGAGTTCAATGCTAAGAACCTTGAAGATTGTACCCATAAAGCTTAATCTTGGATCCGTCTCTGCATGTGCTGGTTGGTGTGAGGTAGCAGGTAGCTGGTAAATAGTTGAGGTACGCGAAGCTGGACTATACCTTATCAAAAAAAAAAAGTTTATAGGAAGTGTTTGGACATGAACTTAACTTGAAAATGGTTTGTGAAGTTGATGATTTAAAACACTTCACTTGAAATGCACATTTTTACCGACCTTTCAGTGGTTCACTTGAAGTTCCCCAAATGACATGACCAAACGAGTGTTTGCAAATATTGGAATTATTCTTCATGGCCAAGAAAATAATTTATCTTGCAAATTAGGAGGTCTCTAAAACTCTCACATATCCCTACACGATGTCTTACACGTCCTTAACTTGCTTAAAAGGATTTCTAACAAATATCAAACCTAATGTTAAGTGTGAAAAAAAAGCATTAATACCATAGTTTTTGGATTATATGACTTCAATTTATAATAATGTTATTTTTTTTGGTTCAATGCTAGGCTGCTATTAATTGTATTTTGCCTAAGGCATGGAAGGGCATCAACTATGGAGGCTTGGAGCGATTAGTAATGTTTATTGACCTGGATTGTCGTTTTGATGTGTTAAGCCTTTCACAATCACTGAAGCAGCGGATCATTAAAGCAAATGGTAGATGTTTACTCTTGAGCTTATTTATTTTGTATTTTGGAATTTCCTCGTTGTTTAGACTTGGGGGGCTTTAATTTTATAGTTTAGTCAACTGCTGGAGATGTATGGTTACTTTTCTTGCATGTAGTTTCAAAACTTTTTTTTTTGTTTTTCTTTTGCGATTAATCAAAGTAATTATTGATAGTACAAGAAGTTGGTATTGACTTTACAGAATTATATAGTAAAAACACACATTAAGCCTCCCAAAATGGAGCCAATCATCTATACATACAAAGTAGACCAACACCTCAATTATTGTAACAATGAACCCTCTTTCTAAATTAAAATAAAGAGCACGTAGCAATGAACTCCTGGGCACTTCAAAAGTTTTTATTAACACTCAGATACTGCTTTTTAGCAATTCAGTTGAATCAAACAAAAAGATTACATTGCCTTGAAGATTCAGCTCGTAATCTATCTTTGAAGAACTTTATGTAGTCCCTTGTACACATCACTCTTGATAGGAGGGTATGGAGGTCGAGGATTAGGGTAGTAGGTTAGTAAGTTGTCAACCGTATTTCTTTTCAAACATGTACTTCTTTTTCCATATCTGTAGTACTAGTGTTATCCTCGTATTCCCTATTTTTAGATCTCTATTATTACCTTATTACCTGATGTTTCTTTTGCTTGTTTATATTATTTTTTTGATTGTTGTTATTGTTCTTTCCGTTGTTCTTTGTCATAACTGTTGTGAGTTTACTTTCATTGAGCCGTGGGTCTACCGGAAACAACCTCTCTACCTTCACAAGGTAGGAGTAAAGTCTGCTTACGCAACTTCCCCAGATCCCACTTGGTTTTTGCTTTTTTTGCTAAAATATTTTGAAAAAGTATTCAAAGAGCCATCTTAGGTTGTAACTTGATCATGAGCGAATTTATTGATGTTGCACCCATTAAGTATGGAAAGTGCCAAACATTGGGAACTACCCGGTGGGGAATACAACGGGTATGTTGTTGTTGTTGTACTTAAAATGTAACATGCTTCTGTGCTGAGTCTATTGATCGAATACTTGTTTTGAATTGGCGAGCCAATTGAGTGTTTATCAAAGTCGGTAACCATTCTGTTAGGTTGAGAGTTGACTTAAGTTTGTCAGGTCTGGATGAGTTAAAATGAGTTTTTAGAATGAGTGCGTGTTATGATCTTTTGGTGTTGCAATATTGGTGATATGCTTTGTTAATTGTTACCTTTAGTAGTCTACCGTAATATTGCATTTTTACACAGGCATTCTAACCAATGGGGGAGATAACCCAAGGGTGTGGCCTAGTGTCAACAAAGTGAGACGAGAACCATGTGGTCTCATGTTAAAATGCCAGCAGAGGCAAAAAGCAGTAGGTGATTTCTTTCCATTTGTCTAAGCTTTGGTCGGTGGAGTTATATGGTATTTATGTTGGTGGGATATAGCAGATACCCAATGGAATAGTCGAGGTGTGGGTGCAAAAGTTGGACCGGACACCACCAAAAAGAAAGGGCAGCCCGGTGCACTAAGCTCCCGCTATGCGCGGGGTCCGGGGAAGGGCCGGAACATAAAAAATGGGAGATAAATCAAGGTTGTGTCTAAGCCCTCTAACACGCGAGAATTGAACTCATGGGTGATGTGAGTTAATTCATTGTAATTGGATATTGGGTTTAATGAATTAGGTAATTATTTGAAATTTACATCCATGATGTTACGATCTTGACAAGCTGACTGAAGTAAATGGATATTATTGATTTTGGTGTTAGAATGGCAGAATTCATCGTACTGTAATTGAAGAAGCATAACCTAATTCGGAAAATGCAGTATAGTTCCATGAACTAAGCTGCTACTCTTCTGTTTGCTTTTGGAGCATCTTCTAATTGCTTGCAGAATCCAATCTTGAGTAACTTGTGTTGATCATAATTTCAAATGTTCGAGGTGTAGGGCTAGCTATTTACCTCTAAGCTCTACAGGTTAACATTTCTTGAAAAAAAAAAGTTTAAAACATTCAGTAACTGCACAGAAGATTCGAAAGCAAGATAAAATATATGTAGCACAGAATTAGTAGTGACCCTTTGGTGAAATCCAATAAAAAAACAGAATTTCAAGTGGAGTTTTATAATGATGAGTTGTTAGTGTTTGTGTAAGAAACAAGGGAAGGAGTCTAAACATTTGCTCCTCATTTTTGTCATGTTGTGGAGTTATGTATTGTGGTGTATTCCATGTTTAGTATATCATAGTTACTCGGTACTCCCTTAAGAGTTGCTGATACCCTTGAGACATGGAGCCTGAGCAGATTAGGGAAGGAAAGCAAGGAAGTCTGGAATTTGCACTGTTATGCATCTATTGGATGATATGTAGAGAATGAAACTGGAGGATGTTTGAAGGAGTTGACAGACCCATATGGAAGATCGACAGCTCTGTTTTCTGGTTAAACTTTTGGTGTAAATAAAAGATCCTTTTATGTGTAGATAGTTGATAGAATTTTTAGAGTTTAACACTGAATCACTTGTATCAATAAAATTTGCATCTCCTTGGTGCACATTGGTGACATTTCATTGACTTATCATCAGGAAAAATAATAAAAACAAAGCATTTAGGTATCACTTAAAAATTGGAAAGAGTTGAGAGCTATCATATGCTCCCTTGATAGTAGGGGCTGGCGTTTAACCAATAACCAGTGTCCATCTTCAGAATTTTCATAAGAGAAACTAGAAAGTAGAAATAGTAGTCCATGGGTGAGAAGCTTAGAAGTTCCAAATTCTGATAGGGTCTTCAGTGCAAAACTGCATAGGGCAATTCTACTGACTACCTCAAGGCTTAGCAGGGTAAGGTGCAAATGAGGCAGAATAGGGACTAACCTCCTGCAAAAAATGTTTCCTGACAGTTCGGGTAGAGAGAGAATGTTCTTACCATGTGCAGCCTTCTCTAAGCACTTCTGCGAAGAGGCTACTTTTATCCCTCAAGTCCATGTCCTACGGGTCTCCAAAGGAGTAACTTTGCAGATGCTCCAAGGCTCGCCTTGCACAAAATGGAGAATACACACACACATACTGATAAAAGGGTAGAAAAACTAGTAATTGTTTTTAGAATGAAAAAGAAAGTACTAGTATTTATTTAGTTATTTCATTACTAGAAAGCTAGTAATAACATATGTTGAAGGTCTCATACATTTGATGCAAGTAGTCTTTGGTTTAATTTGTCTAATCAGGCCATGACGTAGGCCACAAGCTAAATAAAGTGGATGATTCTCTTAGTGGATCAAAGGATGTGCACTCGGAATATGACCAAGAATTGTTCGCAGTCAGCATGAGAAGGTTCTTGTACATACGCTGTTATGATAGTTCTGAATTTCTTGCCACTCTTAAGGTGAGTTAGAATGTGTTCTAAGGTTTTAATTTCCGCGTTTTATTTTGTTACCTATTTCCCAAATAACAAAAAAAGAATCTGTGGTTTATCTATTTTTGCTTCTAACTTTTCCTACGTATCTTTTTCTCTCTTTTAACAAGTCATCTTTCCTATCGATTTACCTGGGAGTTCTCTTAAGATAGTTTTTTTCCTTGGACCTTGCTAATGCTTTGTTAAAATTATTACGACCAGCATTGTGGACAATTTACAATCTCCTTGATGTTAGGGATGTAAATAAAGTGAGTCTCTATGATTGAAAGAGGTTGATATGGTTCTACGTTGACATTCTCTTGTTAAAATATATTGGTATACAGCTTGGAAATATGTGCCCCACTTATCGTCCAGTTCTGAACTGTTTTTGTTTAAGGATGATAAATGTCCCTGTCTTAGATTTTACCGACAAAAGATGTCCTTATTCTAGACGAAGCTCGCTTGATAAGGCCGGTCATGTCCTACATCGACCTCCAGATGCTACGGTCCATAGATGCGAAACCATGCTTAGTGAATGTGTTAAAAAGAATGAAGTAGAGCTTAAATCATATGTGGAAAGAAGCTGTCTCAATAGACCTACAATCTCTTGGAATCTATGCATACCTAGCGAACAATAGGACGTAATGGGAAAAAATTCTATAAAGGTGATACCATCAGTTATGATTGTATTTTTGTCATGTTAGTAAGTTTACTTAGTTCCAATATCTGCGAGGTCTCATTAGAAATTTATATGCCAGTAGAAAATATAGAGAACTTCTAGTGATTGAGAAACTAAGTTTTTATGCTATTGGGCTGTGACAGGTTTAGATAGTGCAATAGGGACAATGAGGAGTCATATAGTCGATCTTAACTTGCTTTAGGATTGAGACATAACTGTTGTTGTTGGTCGCAGACTGCAGCATTATATCAGAGTATTCATCCTTGTTGTTTTTCTCAATGTTAAGACTTGATCTTACGTTATTCACATTTCAGATTTCCAATCTGTCTTGCAAAGAGGTGTTAGAGTGTCCAGATTGGTTAAGAATATGAAATGTAGTCTTTTTACATGGGTTTGACAATCCTCATATCATAACCTAATTTTTGGAGCTGCGTTAGGTTCAAGGTCCTTTTTTGAACTCTTTATGAGAATTAGACAAAGGTCAACAGAGGTCCCGATTTCAAGTCTCACCGCCATCCGCTATAAAAAAGAATGTCGACGTGCTTGACTCATGAAAAAAGAATCAGGCCCTACATATGAGGAGGCGTGTTGAAGATATAATTAAAGTAGATAAAAGTATGTCCTCTTTATCATCTTTAACTTTTAGATGAGCTGATCACATAATTCAACACTTTCCTCTGTGAATATATGCTGTTAATTTATTCTTATTTATCATTTTGTGTCTACAAAGCTTTCTTTTTGATTGGCGAAGTCCGTGAAATACTTCTTTATCTTTGAATATAAAAAATACAATTCATATATAAACATGTCGCTTATTCTTTCTCTCATTTCGTTGCAGACGATGCATCTCCAACTTCAAAAGGAAAAAGAGGCACATGGTACTGGTGTTTGTTTGCTTATGATTGACAGGTTTCTTCTTATGTTCTCTTCTCTGTGATGTTAACTCTGGTGTTTTAGTTTCATACAAATAACAAAGAGAAACACGTGATGTTTTTAATGGTTGATTACTATAAACAAGATTATCATTTGTGGCGAGGGTCTTACATTGACCTCTGTAGCACTGGATTCCATCGAAATGAAAAGCATTTGTATGAACATGTTCAGAAATTGAAGAAGATGTGTTAAATCCCCATGATAAGATGAAGAATACGTAAACAGTTATAGCAAAGAAGGAAAGGTATCTAAACGATGATAACATCCAGAATTGGGCTTAAAAAGGGTCAAAATTGTCCTTGTTTATGCGTGAAACATTTTCAGATCAACTTAAAATATAAAATTATTCTTAGGATAAGTATATGGATACATAAATCAAACATCTCCTCATAGTGCATAATTCTCAACCTTTGAAAACCAGTCATAAATCCAGACTTATCTTTGTTCTTAGGCATTTTGCCAATTTCTTCATGTGGCCATATTAAAACAACCAATCCTATGGTATGCTGATAGAAACCACTAGTAAGATAGTCTTCTTTAAAATGACATTTTCATCATGTTTTATCAGGGGAATGTCCAAGGAAATTACCCATTTATCAAAAGGTGCCTTGTTATTCGAAAGTTGTGTTAATTTTTATAGTTCCTTGTCCGTTTCATTGGCAGTGCACCTGGGGGCCTGGGAGTGGGAAATACATTCTTGTCCTGTTTTCACTTGGACTAGATTTTTTCTTGACTAGATTTGACATGTATGTTGCAAAGGACTGTATCCATTTAGCTGCTCTCTGTTAATGCACCAGATCTGTGTTCAGACATTAGGACTGTACTTCACTGTAAATTATCGATTTGGTGGTTATTGCTTAGATCATCAGATCTGTGTTCAGACATTCTCTGTGTTCCTTCTCCTTTTGTCTTCTTTAGGTCTTTTCCTTTTTCTAATACTCCTTAGTGGTTTAACTAAATTCTGTACCTTACTAAGATATGTTGCTTCTCTTGTATGACCAGTATTGGAGCTTTTTATTGGATGGATCGTGCTTCACCGTCTATACCACCAGGGAGCATTAACAGGTTAGAGTCCACTATGATGTCTTACATATAAAAGAGGAAAAATTAATGAAAGAAGCAATCTGAAATGAATCCCGAAAAGAATGAGTAATGGAGAAGCCTGAAAGCTTGTTTATGTCTCCATGTACCTTCCCTTAAGCACCTTGCTATGTAGCATTTTCGTGGTGTTATGTAAGGCTGCAGTTTCTGTTACCTATTTGTTTTTGTTAGTTAGAAAGTGACCATCAGCAGTCAAACATAGAGGATAAGAAGTGCAAATATGCAACGTTTTGCTGACAAAATTTGTATTCTATTCTCTGTATATCTTTTTTTACCCCTTGCATGTGCATAAAAACAATTTCGAGTTTATTAGGCACCGTGTCTGTTTGTGTTTATTAGCCTGTTTTACAATTTCATACTCTTGGATTCATCTTAACAAATGAACCTATTCTTGGTCATGCCAAAATGCTGGTTGTGTTGTACTAAATTCACATGCACGATAAATAGCTCTTGCAAAACCTGCCTCAGCTCTTGGAGAGTGCTTAAAAGATTTAAAAATAGTCTTTTAAGTTTGAGAATGGTGCTTCTTAAGAGCACCTTTTCTGCATGCGTTTTAGATGTATAACTCCATTCCTATAATGAAGGTTATAGTTAGTTGTCTTTCTTTATAACTCTATCACGTTGAATAAACCCCAGTTCAATTGTCATTTCTTTTTCTTCTTTTCTCATGGAGATGGGGAACGTCGCATGTTGTTAAATCAAGTGCATACTTCGAGCACTATATTAATGATTACGAGTTCCTTCTGCTTGTTTTCATCTGTTCATGTTTCCCACCCAACATTCTCTACGTTAACACTTATGTTTGGTTCTTAGGAGGGAAAAGGAATGGTAAGAAGATGGGAACGAGGATTGTATCTCTTTCATTTATTTTCCTATCTTATAAAATAATGTGAAGTAAGGACAGAGAAACTCATTGGTGTACTTCTCATGTATACATATATGCAGTATGCTCCTTTTCTTCCTGAATAAGTTGCACCTTTCTTTTGCGATTCTTATTCTTAAATTATAGTCTATGAATTTTTTAGCATTAGATAATCGTCTTATTACCAGGAAAAGTCTGTCTCTGCAAAGTGTGTCAGAGAGTGTTGTTCAAGAGATCCAGAAGATTCTTTTGGTGCATCCGATGCTTGTTCTAACTACAAAAGCAACAAGTTTACAGGATAAATATACAACACGCGAAGTTAGGTTGGTTTCATTACATTTCTTTTGGCTAAAGCGAAATAAAATAAATCTTGTATTGCATTTTAATTAGGGGTATCAAATGGGCCGGTTGGGCCGATTTTGGGTGGGTCAAAATAGGTTGAGTTGACCCGCCAAAAGTTACTTGGGTTAAGATGGGTTGGGTCAAGAGGGGTTAAATTTGCGTCATAACCCAACCCACCCAATTCTTACCAAGCTTTAATTAATATATGTTGTTTTCTTATGAATTGTATAATTACTAAATAAGGCTTTTTTCCTTTTGTTATAGTCATATACAACATACAACAACAACAACAACAACCCAATGATATCCCGGGAGGGTAGTGTGTACGTAGACCTTACCCCTACCCCGAGGGGTAGAGTGGCTGTTTCCGATAGACCCTCGGCTGAAGAAGGCGAAAAGAAGACTATGGTCATATACAACATATCAAACAAAAATGAATTATCTAAGATATTTCGGCAAAGCTACTCATGGCTCAATTTGGGCTAAAAATCAGTCCATTTTAATGGGTTGAGATAGGCTAGGTCAAGATGGGATGAGTTCAATAAATGAGTGGGTCAATAACTAGCCTAATCTTGGACGGGTTGGGCGGGTCATTTGGGCTTGGGCCATATTTGACAACGCTAATTTTAATAGAATCTGGGTACACAGGAACTGATAATATGATAATTTATCCTGCCTAGAATAGGTGGGGAAAAAAACCCTATATGTACTGTCTGTTTGTCAATGCGCAATGGTTTTAATTTCATGTTCTGGGCTCATTGGTTTGGACAGTTTAAAAGGGCAGCCCGGTGCACTAAGCTCCCTCTATGCGCGGGGTCCGGGGAAGGACCAGACTACAAGGGTATATTGTACGCAGCCTTAACCTGCATATCTGCAAGAGGCTGTTTCCACAGCTTGAGCCCGTGACCTCCTGGTCACATGGCAGCAACTTTACCCGTTACGCCAAGGCTCCCCTTCAATAGTGGGCAGTTTGTGTTCTGATTTTTCAACTAAACAAGTAACATCTAGTTGATCATCAATAGTGGTTTACGACCTTGAAAGTACCAGTTTAGGACCAGTGTGTGTACCATTTTTGAATTTGATCGAGTGAACTGTAATTTTATGGGTAATGCAAAAAGTCCTGCATACCATGTTTATTGAACTCTTCAGTTGCTCCAGATCTAATTGAAAGCTGATGCTTATTGTTGTCATAAGTTCATCTCTTGATGATTTAAAGCTGCTTAATTATATGAATAGTCTTCTTTCTCACATTTATCATTCTCTAATTTGCAACTACTCAAACAGGAATATAGGACAGTTGTCTGTTGAGGGTGCCTTGGACTCGAAGACCATCAGAAGTAGTGCTAGTGTTCAACTGTATCGGGAGTATATGCCTTCTGTGTGGCAGGTATTTTATGATGTCTCCTAAGTATCTAAGATGTGTGTGTTCGTGTGAATTAGATGATTGAAGGTGTGAAGGCATCATGATTAAACTGAATATTTGGACTTTAAGCAGCTTATTAGCCTTAATAATCTTTTCTGGTTGTTACAGTTCTTTGTTTCTCACAGAATACTTGTGCGCCCTTCAGGTATGGCTCCAAGTCATTTAGGCCAGTCATATTCTCTTGCTCTTTCCATGAATAAAAAATTGGCTTTCTCATTATTCTTCAGATGATAGTGGGAAATATCAAAAGCAGCCCATCTATTTGTCGGAATGGCTGTTGCCATCCCTGAAGATATCAGACAAATTCACATTCAATGATGTATGTACTATCTAAGATTTGAGTGTTTACAATGATGTGCTTCCTGTCATCGAGAATTCACTCTCCAGCTTCACTAATGTGGTTACCTAAAAAATGTAGGACGGTGCATACATCATATCATGAAGACATGTTTTTGGACTGGCTTTTGACATACCGATTCATGATTGCTCCCTCAACTTGAGGTCAGGCAATTAATTGAAGCCCAAGATGAATTTCCTAATGTCACTTGTTCATCTGGCAGTGGTACCAAGTATCAACTGTAAGTTAAATTTGGTTCATTTATCTCTGCACTTGCCAACACCCCCGCCCCCCCGCCGTCAATACTTTGTTTACTTGTAGACATAGTTGCTCTTCGTGGCATACTTTAGTTGTTGCTATGTACCCTGGAAAAAGAGTTACTATGGAGTAGAATAAAGCAGAAATGTGTTTAAATAGTCTAAAGAGCCACTTTATTTTAATTAGATTATAGTTGTAGAAATTTGACCACTAATTTTACTTCATCAGCTCTTTCATAGCTGAATATATTTGTGATGTACGGCTCTTTTCATAGTTGTTTGCTTGGAGCCTTAACACTCTGGCGAAAGTTGATTAATAACTACGGATGACCCTAAGCTAGCTAAAGGTTGACGTGACATGCGAAGTGGAGGTTTTCTGCCTATGAAGATTTTGGATAGACAATTCCTGGCAGAAGAAATTGCGAGTGTCCTCAATATTTGTAGGCATCTCATTATTAGATTTTGACATGTTCATTATTGTGTATCGTGTCAAGTGATGTAAAAGGTGATTTATAGGACTCACAGTGTTGCAGGTTCTGGGTACAGATAGACGATGATGTCCATCTTCTTTACATCAGCCGATGTGAACAACAATCAAAGCAAGAAAAGGAAAAGACAGATGTCAAAAGTTTTCTGAGTATTTATGGATTGTTCATATAATCTCTGAGTTTGGGACACAAATCTGCTCGAGAAGAGGAAAAATTGGAGTTGGACAGTGAAGCATATAAGACTTCTAAGAAAGTAAAGTAAAAGCAGCACAATTGGTAATTTCAGTAGCTAATGAGCTGAAGTTGGAGAAAAAAAGTTAAGGCTGCATTTGTTTTCAGTTGGCAATCTTTTGTGTTACTGCTGTGATATTTGCATGGGATGATAGCTAGGAGTAAGAGGTAAACCTCGTTTGGAGTTCGTAGAATATTTATTTTGTGTTTAGATAAATTAATGACATGACTTTTGCACAAGAGCTGTTGGAAACCTTGTTATGGAGTTCTCTTTTTTCTTTCGTTTGGAAGGTGTTAGAATGTATGTTATGTTGAATTGTTTTAATGACTTTGCACAAGGGTTGTCCACCGTTACAGCCGTACGAGGGGATTCATTAGGATTTAAACTTGATGGGTTTGACTTTTAAGAGTTTAGCACTCTAACTCATGGTCCTTTTGAATTTATTTGTTGAGATTGTAGTGGGCTTTCACACACCCGCACACATTTTACTTGGGGAATCTTATGGAAATGTACCAAAAAAGATACTATTTGCCGACAATTAGTCATTTAATCATGCTATCAAAAATAGCCAAAAAGATAATCAATGAAATACAACATTCAAAAAACATAAGCGGAAAAAAAAATTTCAATGGGTATTGTTGCGATTCGTTGAAAATACATAGATGAGGTAATATACAAAATTTGAGGAAGTTTGAAGGTGAATTAGATTAGTTTGGAGTCAAAATTAGGCAAAAAAGGTGAATTACAATACTAAAAAATATTAGGCAAAAAATGACTTTTTCCAATGGGTATGGTTGGAATTCGTTGAAATCATCTAGGTGAGGCAGTATACATTTGAGCAAGATCAAAGGTTAGTTGGACTGGTTTGATATCAAAATTTGTAGTTAAAATTGAGTTTAAAAATTCTTCCGCAATACATGTATCATGCATGAATCTCATATACAAGTATACATAGATATACATATAATACACATTAGATGCACATGATACATAAATGATACACTGTGTGATACACATATCTTTTTTCATGTTCATCTTCTACTTCGAATTTTCAATTCAAACTATCTCAAAACTCCACAAATAATCCGAAAACTGAGATTCAAACTCCTTAAGATGTACTCATTCCAACAACATCCACTCAAAAGAATGCAAAACTTTGACCTTTTTTGGCTATAAATAGCTCTTTGGCTAATATTTGTAATATTTTATGAATTAACCAATTTTTGTACTAATTTGCTTATGGGCGGACATAACTAGTAGTTCCTCTCTCTCTCTCTCTCTCTCTCTCTCTCTCTCTCTCTCTCTCTCTCTCTCTCTCACACACACACACACACACACACATATATATATATATATATATATATATATATATATATATATATATATATATATATATATATATATCGTCATCGGAAGAAGAAGATCCCGATTATGACTTCCTAGAAAAATAATCAGAATTACAACAGCATGACAACAATATGAGATCATCATAGCTGACATCACCCATGATATCAACAAGGTATTTTTGTCATATTGTTGTCAAGTTGATTATTAAACCTGCAGATATACAGTTAAAATGTAATATATAAAACACAGTTGACCATATGAACGAAATGCAATAAAATATATTAGGTGGTACAGCCAACCATAAGCACATAAAGAGTAATATAAAAACTTGATATAAAATAGTAAAAATATTACAAGCTAATAAAATCGAAAATAATAAACTAGAGGGAGTAAGCTCTAACCAATTCTTGAGGAAGAAAACTAAGGAAGAAGTGTTGTATTGTGTTATTACAAGCAGGAGCGTATTCAGAACTTTTGGTAAGCGCTGTCAGATTTGCATAAATAAACAAGTAATAAGTATTACTACCTCTATTTTAATTTAGATGGTGTAGTTTGACTTGTCACAGTTTAAAGGAAAAAAAGAAGACTTTTGAAATATGTGGTCTTAAAAGATGAGATAACACATAAGATAAAGGAAAGAATCTTTCTTTCTCTCTTTTCTTCTTTCTAGGGGCAAAAGCTTTATATAGCCATGACATTTTTGTTGCTGTAAAATCTTTTCATTAAGGGTAAAGTGAGTAAAATAAAAAATTAAAGTTAAATTATTTTCAAATATAAAAATGTGTCATTCTTTTTTTAACGAACTAATCAAAAAAGTGTGTCATTTTAATTGAACCAGAGGGAGTATCTAATATCATTTTCCCACAAGTTGAAAGCTTAGGCCCAATGATTTAGTTGAATGTTATTGCAAATGGAGGTGTAGGTTCAACTTTCCTTAGCCTCACATTTTTAACAAAAATGCTTGCTCACAGATATTTAAAAATAGAATGTCTAGGTCCAGCCTCGAATCTACAACCTTTACAAGCCCAAATATGAGTTTGACCAGTGGACCAAGCAATACTTTATCAGGAAGCGATGTCATTATTATATATTACTTTATTTTTGTAGAATATTAATAAAAATATTTAATATTTTTTTCTGGCAAAGCGGTGTCGGATGACACCACTTCTACCCATGTACGTCCGCCCCTGATTACAAGTGAGGGGGCTATTTATAGTAGTCTGCTACAGTGATATAATTGTTGATGTCATGGATGATTTTGAGTTCATATATATAGTACATTTAAACCCATTAAATATAAGCTCCATCTGCCTTTGGTTACAAACGAATAGCTATTGTAGTGTTTGTTGTTATTTGATAGGGAAATTGCATCCCAGGGGTTTGCAGAGTATTGTGAATAAAATATTTGGGAAATAACATTTAGACGTCTACTAATTTATCCACAGTAGGATTTTAGGTCATCTGAGAGAGCCTTTAAACTAGAGCAAGCATGCAATGAGATCGCATTTTGAAGTAAAGAGGTCTGTATTTAGCATCTTGTGTTAGTTCCCAGAACTCTATCAAACTCACACTAATAACAACACCAACAAATACTAGCTACTACATGATGTAAACTAAGGGTCCACCAAACTGTATAGAGAGTCTAGTTCTCTATCAGTTCCCACAGTACACAACGGTACGTAAAGAATACAATGATATTTACGTGAAAAACTCGCATCTCACGGGATTAAAAATCAGTACCTACACTGGTAGGAGTTCAACTTCACTAACTGAGCAAACTTTAGATTGCTACCGATTGCAAATTACGAATTAAACTCTTTATCCCTCACCTTCTTACATTAACTATATTGTAAGTTTCTTTGTAATAACTCTATTACAAAGCTACACACTTGGCTAACTCTAGTCAAAACAACCACAATGATAATGGTTTAAAAGATGTCCTACGAATGCTTCTGAAAAGTTGTATAGAAATTATAATGTAATAACATAAGACAAAGACACAACAATACTAAAGGACACACGACATTATCAATACTGGCATCTGACCCTTTGTCGTGTTGCTATTTTGTTCTTCAATGCCTTAGAGGAATTAAGGGTGGATGCACACTTGGGAGAGATCTTTGTTTAGGTTTTGCAAGTGTTAAGTGAAATCCCTTGCCTCATATTGATAATATATGTGTGTGGTCATCAAGGATGATGCAAGGGAGTGTCTAGTACACTGCACACTTCAACAGTGATATTGTACTTATTGTGTGTACAGTGCAGCAGCTTTAACAACTATTAGAGTTGACTTGTAGTGTGACTGGAGGTACTGCTCCTTATTTATCCCTGTTGCTGTTCCCTTAACTGATTTCATTGAGAGTTGAACAAGACATTTGATTAGTTGCTCTGCACACTAAGGAACCAATTATATCAGGTTCCCTATCTGGTTCTCAGTTTGTCAAATCATCAAAACAAAGGCATATAACTTATCAATTTTTCCATTTTTATGATGACAAACTCAGAATTGATATTCTCCTATGAGAATCAGATTTCACATTGTTCCCCTATGAATCATCCATATTCCCCCTGAGAACCTGTTTCCTCCCTTTTAATTTTCTTCCCCCTTTTGGCATCATTAAAAATATTAGACAAGTAAATGAAAGAAAAAGTCCAGTAAATTTAACTCATGCCACTTGTGTACATACAACATAGCTAAAAATAGAACGCAAGAGTATAACAATGCATTAAATAGACGAGGATTCTCATTAATAAGGGAAAGAAGAAAACCGTAGTAGTAGTACCATAATTACACACTTATACAATCCAAACAAAAACTAGAGTACCACAATCAATAAGGAAGGACAACAAAAAGACAAGGCAAGATTAAGAAGAAACTAGCAAATGGGTAGGATAGGGGGTATTGGATGGGGAACGGAAGGAATAGGGAGCAAGGGCCTGATGAGGCTATCCATACGAGCATTAGCAACCCTTTGATCGTTGATCAACTGCTCCTTTAGGTTCTCTACTTGGTTCCTCAACTCTGTATTTTTGGCTTTTAGGCGGACAATCTCTTCTCATTGAGCATTGCTGGAACCAGGTTCCTTGCTGGCCTGATTGAGCTTAGACTCAAGAATAACATTTTGTGCCTTCATATACTTGATTTCCTCATTTGCAGCATTTTGAGCATCGATGAGCTGAGAAATAGTGGAGCTGCTGCCTATACCTCCCTTCTTGTCCACACACTCACACTCCTCCAAGGTGGTCATGGTGAACATTTGCTTGGGAGTTCTCACTGATGCTCTTCCCAAAGGGACCTCAAAGCGTTCAAGTACCTTAGTAAACAGGAACCCATAAGGGAGACCATGATTTCCATCTTTGAAATCTACTACCTTCTTCATATGCTTAATCATAATTCCAGGTAGATTAATGGGAGTGTAGGAGTCCAGTTCTTCCAGAAGAACTAGGTACGCTATAGAGGCCATGGATCTCCTCTCAGCCCAAGGTAGCAAGAACTTGTTCACCAACTCAAATAACAGTTCGTATTCTGGCAGAAGTGCCTTCTTGTGCACTTATTCTCCTGTTTAAACAGCTCGAGGCTTGATGATTATTTTCTTAAAATCTGGGGAACAGGTTCCCTCTACAGTTGACAGCCCTTTAGTAGTCACCCCAAGAATCTCCCCAAGCAGAGCCTCATCTATCACAAAATCTTTCCCATTTGTCTTCAAACAAAATTGTGTCCCCCTCTACCATAAATATTTCAGCATAAAAACTGCAAACCTCCTCTGCATACACTTTTGGACTCTAGATGTCAAAAGGATGAGTCCACTTTTGGAAGTCACAAATCTCCACCAACTTCCTCTTGCCTAAGCGACCAAGAATCTCATAATAAAACACTCTCCCCTACAAGACTTTCTACTTCAAATTTGCTCTCCGTTACAACTCAGATAGTTCTATTCTTCCTCTCTTTGAGGAACCAGGTTCCTCATTGCTACTTGGCCTCTTTCTGAGAGGCTTCTTCTTTTCTACACTCTCCTTCTCCTCATCTCCTTCTTCACCAACTTAATCAGATAAAACCTTCTTTTGTTTCATAGAAATTGTCTTCTTTGATGTTTTCCTGACCAGAGGAGCAGGTTCTTGAGCGGTTTCCTTATCATCAACCTCTACCACATTTGCCGGAGGCACATCCTCCTCATAAATGAGCCTATTTTTCATAATACTTCTCTTTTTATTCTTCTCCTTATTCTCCTTCAACACACTGCCAGGAGCAGCCTTCTTCTGCTGCCTAGTGGTGTCTCGTTTAGGAACCAAATCTTTTGTGGCCTTCCCACCGCTCCTAGAAGCTATAAACTGGGCTACAAATATGTTATCTAGGTCCTCCTCACTATCACTATATTCTCCCTCTGACACCGGCTTCGTCTCAGGGCGCACAACTTCCAAAGGGACTGTAACATAGTGAGCAAAAGAGGTAGGGTCAGCACTATCCAGGGGCTGCCTTGTAGAGCTAGGAGTTTTATCCTAAGTAAGAGCAGAGAACTCCTCTTGGACAGAGAGACCAGGTCCCTCAGTAGGCTGCCCTGTAGTACTGATCGGTGCTTGGTCACCTTGAGACACCTGGTTCTCATTCCCCTATTATTCCCCCTGAGTCTCGTCACCTACATCATCAGTCAAAGAATCCCCAACTAAACTTTTCACAGCACCAACATGCTCTTTTTCAAGAGAGGTAGAGCATGTTTTAATAGCATCACTCCTATATGTCTCACCCTCATTACACAATAATGTTGTACCAGTAGAGGATGATATAATGTTACTTGATGTTGACAAGATATTCAAATCAATCCCCTGAGCACTTGGAGTATGAGAAATACCAGATGCAGAAACACCATCAACCTCACCAGGAACTAATATTTCATCCACGAGCCTTTCCTCAACACGCTGACTTGACACTTCTACTTATTCATCTCCTTCCACTGTTTCTTCAGTGGTTTGAAGAAAAGGATAAATAGTGCTAGTCCTTTATTATTTGACTTTTTCTGTAGTAGCAGACGGAGAAGGAGAAGCAACGAACGTTTTAGGATTTAGGCCTTTTCGGGTGTGATGGGGACCAGAACCGGATAGTGTAGGGGAGGGGACTGTGGATGGTGGTTGGTTGAAAATTGGGGCTTTTATGAGTGAGAGTTGTGGCTCCAATCCAGATGGATATACTTCGTGAGACGGAGACACAACAAAAGTTTCTTTAGTGGCTTTGGGAGACTTAGTTTGTGGTGAAGTCATGTTTGATTTTGTGAGAGCAAGAAGACACAAGAAGAGAGCTTGAGAGAGAAGAGAAGTTTGATATAAACAGTGAGGAGAGAGACTGAACTTTAGGGTATTTAGAGTGAAAAGAGGGATCAGTTACAATTAGGTGTGAATGAAGAGATGGGTAGTCTGGTTAGTTTGTAATGAGTGCATCATTTGTTTTTTTAAAAGGTATCGTAAGAGACGGAAACAGTTAATGATGTGACACTTTAGTAGTTCAAAATGCATATGAGTGTAAGAGGAACTACTAACCTAAGTCATGGGAACCAGGTGCCCCGACAAATTTTGAAAATATGAGCATCATCCTTCCAAATAATTGCAATGTCATTTTCCACTTGTTTGCTCTGTAGTTGACATGCGTGTTTACCTGTAACGGTATAGAATTGAGTTAGAAGTCTCTAGAAAATACTTTTTAGCAATTTACCTTACCATCCTTTCATATTCAATCATCGAGGGACCGAGTTCTCAGTTCATCTTAATCAATTCCAACTCCAGACGATTTCTTTCAAAATGCTCTCTGCTCAGTGCTTTGGTAAAGATGTCTGCTACCTGGTCTTTATTTTGCAAAACTACATACAGATGAGTCCTTTTTCAACACTGTCCCTCAAGAAATAATGTCGCACATCAATGTGATTTGTCCTTTTATGCTGAACCAGATTCTTTGCCATGTTGAGAGCACTTATATTATCACACAATAATGGTACACAACCAGAAAATATACCAAAGTCCTCTAGTTGTTGTTTGATCCACAACAGTTGGGCACAATAGGAAGCAACTGCCACATATTCAGCTTCTTCAGTACGGAGGGCCACAAAGTTTTATTTCTTTATACCCCCATGAAATCAAGCATGACCTTAGAAAGTGTGTCATTCCCTATGTACTCTTTCTATCCACCAGATATCCAGCCTAATCAGCATCAACATATCTAATTAAGTCAAAATTATCTCTAGAGGGATAATAGAAGACTAGGTCCTGCATTCCCTTGAGATACTGCAGAATTCTCTTGGCAGCCTTCATATGATATTTTTTTGGACTTGATTGAAATCTGGCACATAACCCAACACTAAACACAATGTCCGATTTGTTGGCCGTTATGTACAGAAGTGAGCCAATAATACCCCTATGCATAGTTTCATTTACAGGGGAATCGGGTTTGTCCATGTCTAGACGAGTGGCAGTAGCAATGGGAGTATCAATGGTTTTTGAGCTTTCCATTTCAAATCTTTTCAGTAGCTCCTTGATGTACTTCTGTTAACTTATCATAGTTCCATTAGAGGTTTGCTTTACTTGTAATCCAAGGAAGAAGTTTAGTTACCCCATCATGCTCATCTCAAATTCACTTCTCATGAGCTTTGCAAACTCCTCACAAAGGGAATCATTTGCTATACCAAAAATGATGTCATCAACATAGACTTACACAATCAACAGGTTCATCCCTTGTTTCTTCAGAAATAGAGTGTTGTTAATTTTCCCTCTAGTGAAGCCACTATCCAGAAGGAACCTGAACAATCTCTCATACCACGCACGAAGGGCCTGCTTCAATCTATATAAAGCTTTGACAAAGCTTAAAGATATGATCAGGATGTTCATGGTATTCAAATCCAGGTAGTTGCTTGACAAAAACTTCCTCCTTTAAATATCCATTCAGAAATACACTCTTAATATCTATTTGGAATAATTTGAATTCCATATGAGATGCAAAAGTAATAAGAATTCTGATAACTTCCATTCTGGTAACTGGAGCAAAAGTTTCATCATAGTCAATTCCTTCTTCTTGATTGTAGCCTTGGACCACTAGCCTAAATTTATTCCTTGTTGTATCGCTAGACTCATCAAGTTTATTTCTGAACACCCACCTGGTTCCAATCATTATTCTATCTGAGGGCTGAGGAACCAGGTGCCACACTTTGTTCCTTTCAAATTAATGGAGCTCTTCTTGCATATCAACAATCTAGTCGGCATCTTTCAATGCTTCCTTGATATATTTTGGCTCAATTTAAGACAAGAAGGCTGAGGGGGAAAACATGTTTCTTTCCTTGGATCTAGTCTGAATACCAGAGTCCAAATGAGTGATTCATTTTGAAGAGAATATGAGCTCTTGTGCTTCCAGTTAGACACTTGGGTTTCAGGACCTGAGGGACCGAGTTCCTCCATGTGTGACCCATCATTGGCATCAATGGAAATATGAGTACCATATCTTTTCTCTGCATCGAGAGTGCCTAATACATCATCAACAACTCTATTGTTAACTTCAGTTGTTGTTATGGAAGGACCAGGTTCCTCCAAATCAGTTGGAAGTTCTGTTGCATCTTCTTCACTAGTCTCCTTGACTTGACTCATTAGATCTACCTTCCCGTTTGACATATCTATAACCTCACCATGGACCTTTGAGACGTCACCATCTTGATCATCCTATCATGTGAATCTTTCCCACTTGAGTGGTGAGATTTATCAAAGATCACATGTATACTTTCCTCTACATATCGAGTCTTTTTGTTGTAGACTTTGTATGCTTTGCTTTGAGAAGAGTAACAAAGAAAGATTCCTTTGTCACTCTTTGCATCGAATTCCAATGCCTCCTTACCATTATTGAGAGCGAAACATTTGCATCCAAATGCTCTTAGGTAATTTAACTTTGGTTTTCTCCCATTAAGAAATTCATAAGGGGTCTTGTCAAGCAAGGACCTGATCATGTACTTATTAATCAAATAAAAAGCAGTGTTCACTGCTTTAGCCAAGAAGCTCTTTGGCACACCACTGTCAATCAACATTGTCCTAACCATATCTTCAAGAGTCCTATTTTTTCTCTCCGTAATACCATTTTGTTGAGGTGTTCTGGAAACAGAAAAATTGTGACATATACCATTTTCAACACAAAATTCATCAAACTTGACATTGACAAACTCGGTGTCGTGATCAGATCTGATGCTCACAATATTGTAGCCCATCTTCACTTGAATCTGCTTGATAAATGCAACAAAAATTGGAAAGGTTTGATCCTTGGTCCTGAGAAATAAGGGCTATGTGAATATGGAGTAGTCATCAACAATAATGAAGATATACTTCTTTTTTCCTCTGCTAGGCATCCTCATAGGTCAACACAGATTCATATGAAGAAGATCCAGTAGCCTTGAGGTGCTCACTTCCTTCTTTGGTTTGAATGAGGACATGACTTGCTTCCCTTTCAAATATGCATCACACACTTTGTGATCTTTAAACTTTGACTTTGGTAGTCCACGAATCAGGTCCTTCTTGATCAGCTTATTCAAAAGAGAAAAACTTGCATGCTCTAATATTCAGTTCCATAGCTCAGCATCATCAATGGCACTCAAGAATGTAATATCAATACCATTCAGAGAATCAAAGTCTGCAACATAAATATTTTGAACCTTTTTGCAATCAGAACCACTTCACCAGTTATGAGGTTGGTGACAGTACATGACTTTGACAAGAACTCCACTTTGTTTTCTTTGTTGCAGATTTGAGAGACACTCAACAAGCTATATTTCAATCCATTCACATAATACACATTTTCAATTGAGTGAGAGAGTGTTTTTCCAATCTTTCCAACTCCCAAAATATATACCTTTTTTGCCATTTTCGAAGGACACACTCCCACCTTGCAGGACCTTAAGTGGGAGAAAACCATCCATTCTTTCAGTCATGTATTTAGAGTAGTCACTATCCATGTACTATCTTTGACTGATTCCCCTCACTACTGCCTGCACAAAAAAATTAGAGATTAGACTTTGGAACCCAAACAAGTTTGGGTCCCATGTAATGATGGAATGGGTGAATCAGACTTCTTCTTTTTTTCTATACAAGTATCAAATAATTTTTTTTTCAGGGAACTGGGTTCCTTAGCAGTAGGTACCTTTTCAGAAAAAACTTTGTTTTTCTGCTGAGACTGAAGTTTGGCTTTACAAGAGGCCTTGTAATGGACAATTTGACCACAATGAGTACAAATCCATTTATTAGTCGCAATAACATATTTGCTTTGTGGATTATAGGGAGCTTTAGCCTTATGGAACCCGAGGCCTTGCATGTTCCCCCATTACTTTTATATATATAAGTGATTGTATCAGAGGGTCAGGTCCACTAAAGTGACTTATCTAGATCATTTTTAACCCTCCTGAAGTTGTCTATTCTTTTCAAGTTCAGCTACAAGACTTAATTTGACATTTTTGAGTTCATTTTCAAGCTTAGGTTTTGCCGCACTCGCCACTTCCTTTCCCTTAGGATTGTTAATGCAATTTTCAATTTGATTCTTTAATATGGTATTTTCCCTTGTTATTTCTTGCATTGTTTCCTTTAGATCTACAACTATAACCACCAAATCATCTCTCTTTTTCTACCTCACAAATTTCCTCAATTAACGTATTTTTATCATTAATGAGGTTATGGTAAGCATCAATCAAAATATTAGCTAAAGATACCAGCTTCTTTTGAGATTAAGATTTCAAATTTCTTTGAACATCAAGAAAGTTTACCTCATCGTCATCATTATCTTCATCCTCATCAGATTTTGCCATCAGTGCAAATATGGAGTCATACTATGTAGATTTACTTTCAACAGCCATCATGGAGGTGTCTCATTGGTCATCATCACCCTCAGATTCGCACGAGGAATCTCCTCATGCAGCCAGAGCTTGCTTCACAACATTATCAGCAACATCT
This sequence comes from Nicotiana tomentosiformis, assembly GCF_000390325.3. Lineage (NCBI taxonomy): Eukaryota > Viridiplantae > Streptophyta > Magnoliopsida > Solanales > Solanaceae > Nicotiana > Nicotiana tomentosiformis. The sequence continues at coordinate 150,591,746 of NC_090812.1, forward strand.
CTTCTCTTGAGCTTCCTGTCGGGGACTGGGTTCCTCTTAACCCCCTTGTCCGCATTTTGTTTGTAGTGGTTATGCTTGTGGAGAGGACAGTTTTTGATGAAATATCATGGATTTTCGCACTTGTGATAACAGTCATATACTTTGGTGTTTCTGCTGGAGCTGCCTTTATTGGGAATTCCTCCATTTCTACAAACCATTTTATGGAATCTCCAAGTAAGATAGGTCATGTTTGTGTTATCACCACTTGAGTCACTGTTGTCCGCCTTGAGAAATATGTTCTTCTCCTTTTTGGGTTCTCTTCTTTCAAGATCCTTCTTTTTTTTCATCTCATAGGGTTTCAGATTTTCAATAAGTTCATCAATAGTCAACTTCTGCAAATTCTTGGATTCCATGATAACATTAAATTTTCTCTCCTTAGAACCTGGTAATACACTGAGTATTTTTCTGACCAATTTGTTTCTCGGAATAACTTCTCCAAGGGAGTGAAGTTCATTGAGGTACAACGAGTATGCATATCCTGAATAGACTTATCCTCCTTCATCTTAAAGAATTCATACTCAGTAGTAAGCATGTCAATTTTGGACTGCTTGACTTGAGCTGTTCCTTCATATGCAGTTTGGAGAGCTTCCCAAATCTCCTTGGCAGACTGATAGGCTGAGATGCGGTTGTACTCATCTAGTCCGATCCCACAAATGAGAATCTTCTTTGCCCTAAAGTTTTTCTCGACGGCCTTCCGATCAACATCATTGTACTCCTTTCTTGTCTTTGGAACTGTAACTGTTCCATCGCCAATGGTCTTCATGGGGACAAAAGGTCCATCACAGATAACATCCCAGAGCTCTGAATCCTCAGCCATGATTAAATCATGCATTCTTGTTTTCTACCAGCCATAGTATTGTTCATTGAATCTTGATGGTGTGTAGGTTGATTGTCCTTCTTCAAAGTTTGGTGGAGCAGCCATATAGATCCTTTCTAAGTGTTAACCTTTTAGAAAGAACCTGCTCTGATACCAATTGATGTAAATTAAGAGTCCACCAAACTGTATAGAGAGTCTGGTTCTCTATTAGCTCCCATAGTGCACAACGATAAGTAAAGAATACAACGATATTTACGTAAAAAACTCTCAGCTCACGGGATTTAAAACCAAGACCTACACTGGTAGGATTTTAACTTCATTAACTGAGAAAACTTTAGATTACAACCTATTGCAATCTAGAAATTAAACTCTTAATCTATAACCTTCTTATAGTAACTATATTGTAAGCCTATTTGTAATAACTCTATTACAAAGCTACACACTTAACTAACTCTAGTCAAAACAACCACAATGATAATGGTTTAAACGATGTCTTATGAACGCTTCTGAAAAGCTGTATAGAAATTACAATGTAATAGCATAAGATAAAGACACAACAATACTAAAGGACACACGACATAATCAATGATGGGATCTGGTCCTTTGTTCTGTTGCTACTTTGTTCTTCAATGCCTCAGAGAAATTAAGGGCGGATGTACACTTGAGAGAGATATTTGTTTAGGTTTTGCAAGTGTTTAGTGAAATCCCCTGCCTCATGTTGATAATATATGTATGCAGTCGTTAAGGATGATGCAAGGAAGTGTGTACACTGCACGCTTCAACAGTGCTATTGTACTGTTGCGTGTACAGTGCAACATCTTTAACAACTGTTAGAGTTGACTTGTACTGTGACTGGAGGAATTGCTCTTTATCTATTCCCTGTGTTGTTCCCTTAACTAATTTTATTGAGAGTTGCACCAGACATCTGATTAGTACCTCTGCACACTAAGGAACCAATTGTATTAGGTTCCCTATCTGGTTCTCTCATGAAGTTTGTCAAACCATCAAAACGAAGGCACATAACTTATCATTACATCTTTCTTCTTCCTAATATTTTCAAGACATAACCTCTTATATTTTTAAAGTTATGGGTTCATATTTACTATTTATTGCAATTTATATATATAAATTTGTGTTCCACATTAAAAGTTATGGATTGTTAGGACCGAAATAATCATGTGCCATGTGGAAGCCAGTAAAGCAAACCTTGAACGACGATTAATCAAATAACAAATCAGAAATACACCAAAAGAGACACAAACATTTAACGCGGTTCGGTCAATTGACCTACGTTCACGTCGGATATGAGCAATCCACTACATAAAAGAGAGTACAAAATATCGAGAGAACAACCTCACGAAGCGGCAAACACAAGTGACACACTAACACTTGTCCCATAAAGTTCCCCCCTAAACAAGACTCTCATTAATCCCCTTATGGCTACATTGTGGATGCTACTGAATGAGAAGAAATGATCCTCAATTTATAGAAGTCCAAACCTTTTCTTACAAAAAAAGGGACTAGCCAAAGAATAAACATGATGCTCTTTCCTTCAAGAGATAGGAAAACTAAATATGATAAGAAAATTAGGACAACACATAACATGGATTCAATTGAACATGTTCATATAATGCTACATCCTAGGGACGTATCTATATGTTAAAGCATGGGGCACGTGAACATATGCTCATCTCTTTATACCAATGTATAATAATGTTATATTTCTTAAAAAGTTATTTAAATACATATGCGTGCACCCAAGCTAAAAGAACCCTATAATTCAATGATTATATTATGTGCACTTTTACAAGTGAAGTTAGAGGTTCAATTCTCAGTTTATAGGCATATCTAATGTTCCTTCTTGTATTTTAATTAAGTATTCTTTTTTTTTTTAATATTTGGTTTATTCATTCAAGTTCCCAAAATCTAATACACTGAAATCCTTGATCTTCCTTTGTCATCGCAAAATCTTATAGAATTAAAACTAATAGCAGTGGATGATGTAGCATGGTTTAATGATCTCAGCATTTTTGATATGAAGTATAAATATATATGTTAAAATTACTAAAATTATAGTAATTTTTTTTTAATCTTAATCTATAATTTCTAAATGGTAATAGATTTATGGTAAGAACTTAAAGGCTAAAGCCGTTAAATATATATTCTAGATTGACCTCTTTGTAACAGTGCACCCACCTTCTTGGAATTCTGAATCCGCCGATGTTACATCCGCCCCATGCTTCCACGATGCTGGTTTCTCGTAACGGCATCCAAGGTGAATGGCTGCTTGAAAGTATTGTCATATCTGCCATGCACAAGCAACTCCGTACTTGAGAGTATAATAGCAAGGTGTTATCTTTTATAGGTCAGATTTTGGCCGTTCTAATCTCTCACTTCCAGAGCGTCGTTGTTGCTATGATCAGTGGCCGAAGCCACCTTTGTCCAAGGATATTTAACTAAGCACCCTTTCGCCGAAAAATTAGCTGCAATTAGGTTAAAGTATTATTTCTTTCATATATATAATGTGTTGAATCCTCGTGACTTCTTTATGTGTTAGCTTTATATATATATAGTATAAATATATATACTATAATATTTCTTTCATAAATTTTGTTTTATACGACATAGGCAACATCACTTTCCGGCCATTAGTCCGATGCATGGTGTCCTCTTTTGGTGCAGTCCTCCCAGATGGAACCTTAGACCAAACTGGGGATACAACTCTAATACCTATTAATTAATAATATTTTGAAATTAGGACTATTCAGTACTTCGCAAAATTCTTATGTAACTGCCATATCCACATTAAAAAATCTATCAAATCCGGAATGCCAAGATTCATGTTTTTTCCAAAACTACCCCTTCTCGCATTTGGACATAGATTTTTGAGATTGTGTTGAAAAATAATTTTTGAAAGTTAAAGTTGTGTTTGAATATGCATTTTATTTGAAAATAAATTGAAATTTTATGAGTGAAAGAAAAATTTCAACCAAAAACTAATTTTGAAAAAAAAAATTCAATTTTGTTCAAAAATCATATTCCATGAAAAAAGATGTTTTTAATCTTTTTTTAAAAAAACAACCAAAATCTATGGCCAAACAGGAGAATGTCCCTTTTCATACTTCGCCAAATAAAACTCTTTTTTATACCATCCACTACGCATTACAATCTCCGTATGTTCTGACAACACCAATTACACCTCAGTCTCAAACATATTGTGGAATAGAAAGAGTTTGTTGCATCAAGACAGTGACTTTTAAGTCTTAAAACATATTTTGATGCTTGTATTAATAGCTTTGCTAAGCAATCTCTGCAGCTATAGAAATTCACAAAACAATTCAACCAAGTTTGATAAAAAAATTATTAGGGGGTATAGACTCTGAAACCTCAATTCTAAATTAGCCCAAAATAAAAAGAAGGGAAATTGTTCAGGCTATGGTTGTACTAGCTTTTGTAAAGAATATAAGTTTTTCAAGATTTGCTGACATTCCAGAAAAGCTTTGAGAAGCCCTCACATAGCCGCCGATGAGCCTCAAAAAAACCTTTTTTCCTTCAAACTTTCAACAGTCTCTTTGATGCTTTCTTCAAGAGGAGTGAATTTGACACCCAAATTTTTTGCCCTTTCCTTTGATACTTGATAGTTTTGCATCAACGGATTGTCATCAGCACACCTACAGAGGTTATTTGAAGAAATGCCGTTAAAAGCAATTTCAATGCAAAGCTTGATCGATTCATGCTATTTCAAAAGCTTCCCCCCCCCCCCCCCCGCTCGTAAAGTGAGCAAGAATCAATCTGCATGTCCAAAATAACGCACTACCAACATATTAATCTAACGACATAGCAAATTTGTGTGATCAAAGCTCAAGCAAAAACGAACTCATTTTTTGACGAGTACTTACTTTTCCGGGAGTCGCATAGTAGGGTAAAGATCACGTAATATCTTCAGTATATCAGAGTAGTGGGCAACTCTCTCAACCATTAAATATCTTCCATTAGCTGAAGGATTCTCAAATGCGAGAATATGTGCATTTGCAACATCTTTGACGTTAACCCACCCAAAGGTAGAATTTGGGTAGGTCTCGGCACCTATATAACATGGAAAAATAAGCATTCAAAATGACGAAAGGGATGGTAAAACATATTTAATGAATAAACAGATTGCAATATCATAAGAGGAAAAAAATAAGAAAAAGTAATTTTTACCAACAAAATAATTACATTTCCATGACTAATATTGTCTGCCTCAATTGTTCTGTTTAGCCTTTGATTGATATTTAAACTTAAAAGGGTATATTACTACAAAGTCCTCTCTAGCTTACAAAAACTAAGCTGATCTCCCATTTTGTTTGAAATATACAAGAGAATTCACCTCTAGTTTAATAAGCACATCACCCCAGCATTGTCTTTTGCAATAATTGTACTTACCATAGCCACCCCACCTAGCCCCTCAGCCTCGAGTCCTTCAAATTCCAGCCAAAGCAACAGGACAACACCCAACAAGAGCAAAATGATAAAAAGCCGAACCGGTATTTTGGACGAATTGCTCTCAATTTAACCCCATTATTTTAAGCCATAAGATAGAGGTGAGATTCTTGTCATATTCATTTTTTTTTAAGGTAAGTAATTTTATTAATAATGGGAAAAAGAACTCCCGTATACAATCTAGTCATATTCATACTAGGAGGAAGATCAATCTAGTTTTGTTAAAGTAGTCGAATAGGTCTAATTAGGTTGACCGTAAAGAAAAAGATGACAGAATTTTGTGTTTTGCCTTGGCATTAGAGACGGCCTTGGCATTGCACACAGCCTTGGTCTTGGCCTGCCGCGCGGCCTTTGATATTTCTATTTGTTAGATTTAACAGTCCTGTCCATGTTACTTCACTAGATTGATAAAGGTACTTAGCATAAGCTATAAGGTAAAGATTTAACGAACTTAAGTTTAGAAACATACCATTTACCAAGTTCAAGACTGCACCAGAACTGGTATTAAGTGTAGGCTGTAACAAAGGACCAATAACCATAGCAGGGTTTATTGCAACCATATCAATGCCTTTCTCTTTCACAAACTTCCATGCAGCATCCTCGGCCAATGTCTTTGAGAGAACATACCAGAGCTAAAAAAAAAAAACAGGAGAAAAGAAAAATGTCATAGACTGAAATCCAGATCGCGTGGGGTGGGGTGGGGGGGTGGGGGGGGGGAATGGTTGAGGGGGAATCAAAATAGTGGAGAGTCTACAATTCACACAAGAGAGAGAGAAAGAGAGATTCAAAATGGTGGAAAGTCTGCAGTTGCCAAGAGTAATAACATTATTCATATATTGTGTAGTTTTCCTTTCTAAGGAAGCCTGGAGACTGAAAACCGGAGATCTTCAGAAAATGTGACTGCTTTTTTTAAACATGCAAAGAACAAGGAGGTCACTTACAAGACTCATTGCAACTAATATCAAATATTTCAATCAAAACAAACCAACCAAAAGTATGTACTCACCAGACTTGATACGTCACAAATAAAACAGATAATATAACATGAGATGATTCTTTATAATTAAAAAGTCACTAAAACAGCATAGTTTTAAGCACATATGTCCAAAACACACGCTGTTCTAATTATATATCAACCAGAGAAGTGCTTGGATGAACACCTAAAAGTAAGAAATTGTCAAAACCTTCAATTAGCACAAATAACTTCAAAAATAGCAACTTGCGACATTAATCAGAATTAGTGCTGCGCATAACAGCACCTAAGAAATTCTTTAATCTGGATTCTTGTCATGGTTAATGAGTTCTTGTTGAGATCAAAATGAGAGAGATGCACACTGTTATGATGCTGCCTTGTCAATATTAGTGCCAACCTATCGTAAAAGTAACTTTAGGCAAAGTGCATTTAGTTCATCACATATCTAGGTAGCCCTTATACTCTTATAGAGTGTATATTGTGTTTACAAACTTTTAGGAAATGCGTCAGCTGCAATTTTAAACATTTATAAGTCCCTAACCTTCCAAATACACAACAACAACAACAACCACCCAGTGTAATCCCACAAGTGGAGTCTGGAACCTTCCCAATACACATACAAAAATAAATAGTTACACAACATTAGCACACTTTAATTTGTCCGTGAATGTGCTCAAAAAGAAGAAGAAAGAACTATAGGCGCACCTGCTTTTCTCTGCAATAGTCTGGACTGGTCCACCAGCTTTCATCAACCACAACCTCAGGTGTCCGAGGCTGACCACTATAAGCAACTGCAGCTATGGAAGATGTTAAAACCACTCGTTTTACTGATGGTGCTTTGGCACATGAACCAAGAAGATTGAGTGTCCCCTTGACAGCAGGATCAAGTAACTCAGCCTGAAATACGGGCAAATCTAGGGTTGAATGAAACCATCACTAGAAGTCCATAAAGCTAATTTACTTTGAGGGGTCGTTTGGTAAATGGTTACCAGGATAAGGATACTAATCCCGGAATAGAATTTGGGATTGTATTTATCCCATGTTTGGTTATGAGTATTAGCTAACACCGGTATAAATTTTACACCAAAATGATGGTATTAGCTATCCCATATATAGCTAATCTATGGGATATCCTTGTCTATCCCACAATTGAACCAAACGACCTCAAAGTGCCATAGTAAGCAAGTTGGCTATGTCAGTTTCATAAAATAATATTAACATCATACACATTTCAGTTTCTAGAAAACATGACTAATCTTATGTGCAACTACCAAATGTGAACAGTTCCACCATCAACTAGTAGAGGTCTATTACAAAAGCTCCATAATAACATTACAAAATTCTTAAGCTTCATACTTACACAACAATTACATTGAAAGGAGAAATATGTATTTCAAGAGTAGTATACTTTAATTTGATTTTCCCTCAGAGAGTTTTGGTGCCCACTCTGGCTAAGTTTGGTGACCTAGCGTAAGTCTCTTTCTTCATCCATTTGAACCTAATTGAAGAGATATTGGAACAGTTGAGGTTCATTATTGACTTTTTAAACATTAGATTTGTGTAATATCTATAAGTTGGCCAGTAGTCTACAAATAATCTTTTTCCGGATCACTGAAAAATTTTCATTTTTCACTTTTGTATGAACAATCTCAAAGACAAAACTTGGATCCAAATTCCAAAAAAAAAAAATGTATTGGCTTCGCCTCTTTTTAATGAAGTAATTATCTTTCTATTATACCGTTTATAATTTCTAAATTATTCACGAGTCCGAATTAGATATTACAAGTTTCTGTCATGTCATTCCATGCATGCAAAGCGAGTTAAGAAATTATGATAACACACGCTTCATATATAACTTTTATATTAGATGGAAAATAAGTTTCAAAATGTACAAAAGATGGGTTAAGTTTGGCACGTCGGATTATGACTCACTGTTTAGCCCACCTTGATTCAACACATCTCAGGCCAGAATATACTTTGGGAGGGTCATCTATTGATTTGGCCAATTTTAACCAGCCAAATTCCGCCTAACCCACCTATTTTCCACCCCACCACTTACTATAGTTAACTTTCCTCGGCCAACCATAAGTGTCTAGTTTTATAGCCATTAGACATGATCCAAAGCAGAGAAAGTTCTAGAGATAGATCAAGGAAAGATTGTTATCTTACGAACATGATTCAAACCATTCAATCACCATTTTTATAAGGTTTCATATTTATGTGAGAGTTTCAGTCTAGTAGGTGGTTAAAAGTAACTTAACTAACATGTGGGGACAAGTAATAATGGTGAATGAATATTTTCTTGCTCTTTTTTTTAACAATGGTGGTGTTCGAGCCCAACTTGCGCACACCTCGACAATTCCACCGGGTACCGAGTAACTCTGCCCACAAGTGCTTAACGCTTAGGCAGATGGGAAAAAATCACCTAGCTAAGCTTACCGTTTTTCCAATGGTGAGCAGATTTCTTGAAACTAAACTGTTAGAGTTTTCTATGGCAGTCTACTTTTGATACGAATCGTCAAGTTAAATTTATTTACAGCCAAGCTACAAAGGAGCTTGAAATAAGAGAAGAAAAGAGAGTGAAACTTCAATGTGAAAAAGAGAAAGATAGAAATATGAGTAGGGCCGAACAAATAGAAAAGGAACGAGGAGCAGAGAAAATGGGAATGCAAATTATATAGTATCTCATCCAATGAAACAGGATGTTTTCCAATGGTGAGCAGATTTCTTGAAACTAAACTGTCAGAGTTTTCTATGGTAGTCTACTTTTGACACGAATCGTCAAGTTAAATTTATTTACTAAACAGCCAAGCAACAAAGGAGCTGGAAAGAAGAGAAGAAAAGAGAGTGAAACTTCAATGTGAAAAAGAGAAATTTAGAAATATGAGTAGGACCGATCAAATAGAAAAGGAACGAGGAGCAGAGAAAATGGGAATGCAAATTATATAGTATCTCATCCAATGAAACAGGATGGTTCATCAGCATAGCATCTCTCTCCTTTCAAAGGCATCTGAATTTCTCCTTGTGAGATTAGAAGCGGTGATATTGATTCTGTAATGACTAAAGCTAACTTGATATTAACATAATAAAGATGCTGATTTCCATACTTCTATTGATTTCTGGATAACAGTCGAACACCATTATACTATGGGCTTTTCTCAGCACTACCTAGAATGAAGGATAAGCATTTCCACTATCAAATTTACGAGAATTAGGAAAGGACCTGTGGGTCTGTAACAGAGTAGTAAAATGGAGATGCTGTATGGAATACACCTTCACATCCATCAACCACAGCATCAAATGAACCTTCTTCTAACAGGTTTGCTTTGAACAAGTGAAGCCTCTCCTTGGCCCCACCGAGGGAAAGCAAATGCTGTGTTTTCTTGGGATCATCTGCAAGAAGAAATCACAATGGATTCAACACATATAAGCAGTAAATCCGACCTAATAACACAGGCAAAGAATGAAATATCTAATTTTTTCATAGTTCGATCTTAAATTAAGAGAGCTGAAATTTTTAGTCCCTGTGATAAGCGAAACAAGATCAACCTTAGTAATCTTTTCTTTAATAAACAAGATCAACCTTAGTTGTACATTTGAAGAAAAGGATCTGCAAAGGCACCATACCGACTAGATCGAGAGTGGGCTCTGGCTAATTGATTGGCAGACATTACTCTCTAACTGCTTGCAAGTTGGTTTTGTATAGAGATGTACCATATTTATCAATCAAGTAATCAAGTCCCAAAGCTTGAATTCTCTAAACAAAGGAAGGGGAGGGGGGGGGGGGGGGGTGGGAGAAAAAGCAAAAAAAAAAAAGACACGGGGAGGGTGAAGGTGGGAGAAAAAGCAAAAGGATAAGTGGAAAAAATTTTAAATCTCAGAATGCACTTTTAAAGGAGAATGCTAAATAACACATTTTCCCCTACATTGGTCGAGTAAGGACTTGGCCAAGTGTTCATAAAATATGTTCTCCAGGTTCATCAGACACTAACCAAAAATAAAGAGAAATTCTCATAACAAAAGAAAGTGGCCGAAAGGTCATGGATGAGATAAGATTTGGTGTACAGTGCGTTGAATCAAAAAACATATGTACCAGTGCCTAAAGGTATAATGTGTCAGTGGCTCATAATAGTGGTGGTGGAGTAATATTAGACGGCTTAACATGGAGAAGAGGCGGAAAGGTGCAGAGAGCAATCAAATAATCTAGACATATTAATCAGCCACTTCTTACTCAAACTTTATGTCTTTCGTACACCAACTTCTTTACTAATTTAAAGAGAATTTCAGCAGAAGATTTTGTGTTTTCTGCCCAACCAGGTAGATTTTCCCTTTTCCCTCATCTCCCATGAAAATGAATACATGACTGGCTTTATAAGGCAAACTGAGGCTACCATAATCGAAACATCAGTTTTATGTCAAATTAAAAAACTATCTTACTATAATCACATTATCATTCTTTTTTCCTTTTTGTATTTTGTGCGTGATAACAGAGAAATCCCCAAGGGCAAGTGGTGCACGGTTGCCAGCCCCTCTACCCATCTTCACTTAATTACCATGCTTTTGTCTTGGAAAGATGCGAACCTTGTGAGTATGCCTAACGCACACGTCACATGTCGCGCTCTTACCACTAGACCAAAGCCTGGGGGCACCATAACCAAAAGGTCATTTATATGTCAAATTGAAAAAACTAACTCATTAGCATCCATACCCAAAGCCTTCTATCAATGTATTTGACTACATAAGAAGCTTAATGAAATCAACTCAAAACATCCAATAAGATACTGCAGACCTTAGACAAATAAATATAGCTTAAATTTTTAAATCAAGTTGGCCATACAATTCAATATTGTATCTAAGCAGGTAAAGGTCCCAAATTCAAGTCTAACTGCCACCCATCAGTAATAAAAATAAAAGAAAGAAAAACTTCTCATTACAAAAATAAATTCACATGTTTGGTCCAAGAAAAAAATCAGGCCCCACGTGAATTAGGATAAATAAATAAAAGTGTATTCCTCCCTACTAGTTTAAACTTTTTGGATTAGGCAGTTTATACAATTCAATGTGATATCTACACATGTAGAGATCCTAAGTTCGAGTCTAATTGACACCCATCATTAATTAAAAAAACAAAAAAGGAAAAATTTCTCATTTCACTACTGTGGCCCAAGACAAAAATTGGGGCCCGGCACGTGAATTAAAATAGATAAATAAACAAAAGTGTATCCCTCTTTCTAATAATTTTTAAAACTTTTAGATAAATGTTCACACAATTCAACAAACAATCCTATGTCAAATAATAATGATATTTTAAAACCTGAAATTCCATACCGCAACAGCCCAGACGATCATAACAACAAACAAATCAATTGCATGGCAAAAAAACCCACATTTTTTCTCCCAATTTTGTCATTAATCAAATCAAAAAATCACAAATCCATGTTCCACATTTCTACATCAAATGAACAAATAAAAAAAGTGAATCGTTTGATTATAGAGAGAGAAAAAAAGAAGAGAAAAGGGGACAAACTGGGGTCACGAACGGAAGCCTTAACAGTGTAACCACGCTGGAGCAAGAATTTGACGAGCCATGACGCTATGTAACCTGAAGCTCCTGTTACGCATACTGTTTTCGCTGCTAAACTCATTCTTCCAAACAAGACACAGACACAGACACAGAAACAGAGGAATGGTGTTGAGAGAAAACAGAGGAATGAAAATGTGCGTATTTGGATTTTGGGAATAAAGAATTGAGAGATTGATGGAAAAGGAAATTGAGAGATTATGCTTAAAACCAGCCACGTGTGTTGTTTCCTTTCTTGGTAGTTTTTAGGTAATATGGCTTTTTCTAATCCCGACCTCTTTTAGAAACACTATCTAGTTCACAATGATCGTTTAATACATACTTTCATATTTTACTCTTAATAATTTTTATAATCACACCTTGTTTACTGTAACCGTACAAATAAAATAATCACATATTTAATACCGAAAATTTCAAAATCTTTATGTTTTTCTTAAATTTCATATCTAAGTCCAACTATACTATATAAATTAAAATGGAGGGAGCATATTTTCTTTTCTTTTTAAAGTTCTTTTTGAAAATAAAAAATCAGGAATAGTCTTCTTTTCTTTCTTATGCATTGTTTGATCAAATAACGGTAGTGTTTGTTTATTCTTAAAAAGGATAACAATTAAATTTGTACGCGGTTTTAAAGATATGTGGATTGATTCAACACAAATAATCAAAGATATTACATAAACGAATGAAAGACAAAATGAATAATCAAACCAGTTGTTATGTTAAGGCCCAACTCGAACTTAGGTTGAACAGTAATTTGGCTCTCGATCAGACCCTCGGTTCGCAACCAATAGTGAATGGATAACAAACAGCAAATTAATAGTTTTGCTATAGCTAGAGAGCAGAAAAATAAAATTGTATTGCCTTGATTTGCGTGTTATAATATGTATTATCAAAGAAAAACTTCCCCTTTATATAGTAGGGGAGTTTTATCCCTAGTACAAGTCTAAAAAAAATAAAAATCTCCCTTTCTCGTTAATTACCGATCTGTAACCGACATTATTCGCACCGTGATATCCAGTTAGGCATGGATATCACGGCCCTCCGTTAGTTGTTCGTAACCGTTTGCTATATCTCCGAGGTTCAAAAGCTCGTTTCGGGTCCGGGGAGCGTTACCTTATCACGCCCGGCGATGAGCCTATTGTTCATCTTTCATAGGTCTTGGTACGAAAGGCTCCCAGCCTTGATTTCATCCTCGTGCATTCGTGCCCTCCTTCCGTATTCTTCACCGGGAAATCGGGGTATGCATTACCCCCGATTTTACTCGTATACAGATAGTCCCCTCGTTTATTGGAGAGTAGGTTTGCCGGATCGATGGGAAACGAATAGGTGAGCCCCAGTTTCTTCCCTCGTACATTGTAACTGAGATGACGGGTAAGTCAAAAACGTTCCAACAGTCGCGTCGTTCTAACTTCGGACACGTGTCGGTCATCGGCTGGTTGTCTTCGAACATGAAACGTCGCGTATTGATTGCATTCTCCCCTATAAAAGCTTCAACCCTCTTCACTTCTTCTATTTTCCGATCCTAGCTTATACCTTCAAACTTTCTAACGCTTTCAACTTTTTCAAATCTTCATACCGCTTCTTGAACCATCATATCTTCATCTCTAACCTTCAAACCTTCACATTTTTTCTTGGATTTCCAACCCATAACTTCATATCTTCATCTATAACCTTCAAACCTTCATACTCCTTCTTCAAATCTTCATATATTTCACATATCCACGATGGCTAAAATTTCCAAGTCTGTACCATAACAAGCGACCCCCTCGTCTTCCCATCCGACCATGGGCATCGAGGCGACCGTCCCCAAGGTGGCTCATGAGCCTCCTATGAAGAGTTTTATACCCGGGGGCTGCGATGATTTCAAAATCGAAAAGTCCTCCGTCTAACAAGACCGAGGCGAGGAAGCATGGAGGTACACATGTTCCGTTACTGAAGATACCATTCCCATAGTTTGAGAGGACTGTAATAGGAAGGCAAAGACGTGGTCGTCCCCGGGCCTAATGACGATGTTACTACCCACGTGGAGGGGTATTTAAGTGTTTACACTTACCCCTTTACGCTGGGCCCAATAGATCTAGTAATCCTGGCCTTTTGTAAGCAGTACGAGATGTGTATCAGGCAAATCCACCCGTCCCTCTGGAGGATCGTGATCCTCTTACGCTATTTTATGTACAACATCGAATCTCTTCGATTCACCCTCGACCACCTACTCTGCCTATACAGTCCCCGAATTTTTTGAGGGGGTCTAATCAAGCTTGTTCGCTGAGCGAGCGAGGCCCTTTTCTCGAGCATCGACGAGGATCGAGATCGAGGTTGGCAGGGGCATTTTGTTCGGGTAAAAACCGAAGACCTAATACCTCCCGAGTTCCTTCCATTTCCCGAGAAGTGGAACACATCTCATAAGTGTAGTATTTCCTTAAGTGTCAATTTCCCTTTATTTTTTCTCGTATTTCCAGTATTTATGGTCGTGTAGCTGTTGCCCAGGTTCCTAATGTGATCCCCCGGCTCAAGGAGTAGCAGATGCCACACTCAGAGCGTATGTGGAACAAACTTTCGAAGGGAAAATGGGAGACCCGTTCTCATGATAAGGCTCTCCCCTAAATAGTTATTACTACATACCAAGTTTACATAATGCTGATTTTTTCCTTTCCCTCGTAGGTCTGCCTAAGACCACCAAACTTAGGCCGCTAGACGGGGACAAGGATACGTCCTTACCCATCGAACCCTCCATTTCAGGACAACCCGGGGATACTGCGGAGGAGTAGAAGAAGAGGAAAAGAAAGTCCTCGGGTTCCCCGATCCCGAGGCGAAGAGAAAAAAAAGGGGGCCACCCGGGTTCGGAAGCCAAAGAAGAATACTAAGTCTAAGGTACCAGACCCTAACTTCCTTTACCTACTCAGGGATGAGCCCGAAGAAGATGACATCTTTGTTGCCCATGGATCGACTCCTGCCGGGGAGCAGGCGATGACCGAGGAAAGAGGCCATGAGGTCGATACCCTTCCGATTCAAGAGGCCAAAGTGGAGATGGAGGCTGCAACCTCCCAAGAAGTCGTTCATGTTCTGAAGGAGGCGACCGATGTGATCGATATCATTGAGACGCCCGCTTATACCGAGTCAATGCTTGAAGAGGCCCAAGCGGGTAAAGAAAAGTCAAGTGAAAAAGTACAGGGTACAAATGATCCTATATACTCCTTCTTCGATGGCATGGACATGCCCACATTGGAAGATTTCTCCAGGTTAGGTTACCTGGAGATCCCGACAAAGGACGTGCCCTCGGGAGCTGGCGGGCCGAGTTCGAGCCCAAGATTGGGAAAGCAATTTCCCGCATCGAGTGTGGACTCCGAGCACAAGAGGGCGATTGTTCTCTAGTTCGGGAGGATGCCTAAGTCCTGTCTGCTCCGATAAGTGTAGCCAGCTGCCTCCGATGCCTAGTGACCGAGGATGACTAGGCAAAGATGAACGAGGTGGGCATGCCAAGTCTCTTCAACGAGGTGAAACAGACGCTGAACCGAGTAAGGATCTAATACTTTCATTCTCCCTTTATGGATCCCACATAAGTTTTCCTTTGATGTCTCTTACTAATTCTACTATTTTACAGGCTTCAGTGCTCCACCATGAAAGTTTCCTCCGGTACCGCTTGGAAATCAGCCAGCTCGAGTTCGAGCTCAAATAACAAGTCCAAAAGAAGGACATCTACGGGCTTTTTAGTTAGCAATAGGACGAGGCCCTTAAAAACCTCCCAATTCTCCAGGCCAAGCTGGAAAAAGCTCAAAAGGAAGCCTCGATCCTGAAACGGGAACATGCCAACCTGGTAGAAAAGGTAAAGGTCTTTGAATCTAGAAACGAGCAGCTAGTCATGGTGACTAACAACACAACTTCGCAGGTCCAATAGAAGATAGACCTGATCGACCAGCTGCGGGCCGAGATGGACGAGGTCAAGGCCTAGACTGAAGTATGGTAGGGCAGGATGGACCGGTTGGCCTCGAAGAAAGAAGCTGCTAAGGTGGAGTTGGATTCGGTCGAGAACCAACTTCAGGTGGCGAAGGACAAAGCCGACAAGTGGTCTAGTTTGAACGACGATCTCCGGGTACAATTGAGCTCGGCCATCGCGGAACGGGATGCCTTCGAAAGAGAATATGCGGCACTGGGGGCCAAATTGGATGCAACCTTTGTTGATGCCGAGGAAATGGTGGCCCAGTATAAGGCCGATGTGGAGTTGGCTGAGACTCGCTTAAATACAAAGGCCGAATATATGAAGTGGTTGTCCCGAAGAGAGACCCTCGCAGAGATTCACGCCTGAGGTTTTAACTTATCGGTCAAGATCGAGGAAGCTAAGAGGCTCGAGGACGAGGCAAAAGAGCTCTACGAGCCCGAGGGTGTCGAAGGCTCTGAGGGATCTGAGGACTCCGATGGTTCCGGTGACGAGTTGGACCCCGGTGAAGATAAGGCGTAGATGCCTTAGTACTTTTTTAGTTTTTTGTTTTTCCTTATATATATATATATATATATATTTTTTTTTGTTTTGAGGTCTATCGGGCCTTTTGTAAATATATTTTGGAATGTATATATGAAATTTTCCCTTTTTGACAATATCGCGTCATTACTTTTCCAGCGTCTTCTTGCAATACTATTCATGTATTATTTTTTATGCCTCAGCATAAAATTAGATGTAGTTATGGGGCGTTCATTTTTCGGAGGTTCGAACGAAGCCTGACTTCGATGCTACTTTGTTTGCTCGTGGCTTCGAGACCTCGGTGCGATCAAAGGTTTCCAAGATGCTTAAATGTTTTTAGATAATGCTTTTGCCGAGTGTAACCTTTTAGTAGGTTTCGAGTTTTTGTAGAGGCCTTACTTTCTTGCTTCGGACTTCGGACGTCTCCTAGCCGCTTTCACAGTGGTCGTAGCCTTTGGGCATTTCCTAATAGGTTTGGTGCCTTCAGGATTCGGTAGCCCGGGCCATCCGAATTTTCTTCGGGCGGGAGTCCCCGAGTAGGGCTAGCCCGTGGGCTAGATAATCCCTGAGTAGGGGTAGCCCGTAGGCTTTTAGGATTCGGGATCAAAAAATGCGTAATGATAAAGTGTAAAGGAAGTGGAAATTTCTTTCATTTCTTGGTATTCAAGGTACATGATTGAAAGCGGATAAAAAATTATGTCATGCCTAGGACGGACTATGTGGGCACGGTTCAAATGACCTTTTCACCCTTACAATTAATCCTAACCGCCAAGCCTTAGATTTTAGCACATTAATTTTTCTTCTTCCCCTGCTAAAGACCTTAATCCGAGGGTGATGGCCCACAGTATTCGAGGTCGAACTCGTGAGGGCTCGGATAATGTTGACCCGAATGCAAACGATCATCGATTCCGATTTGAAATAGGTCTTCAAATCTAAGTTCGCACGTTTTACTATTGCCTCGTTAAAAACTTTGCCGTAAAACCCATTTTGGGACAAAACAGGTTCAAGGGGAAAAGAGTGCAACGCATGCTTTCAGACCTAATAGCCACATCCGTCACCCGCCGTTTACCTACATATGTTAGTCTGATTCATAACATGATTAAAAGGTAATCGAGTTCGTACCTTAGCAGTAGTACCGCTTTAAGTATGCCACGTTCCAGTTGTTCGGTAGTTGTTCACCGTTTCCAGCTTCGAGATTATGTGATCCTTTGCCGATTATTCTGACAACTCGATATGGTCCTTACCAGTTCAGTCCCAGCTTTCCCTCGTTCGGGTTCCTGGTGTGTAATGTTACTTTCCTCAACACCAAGTCCCCGATTTGAAAGTGTCATAGGTTGGATCTTTGGTTTTAATACATTTTTATTTACTGTTTCTGTGCGGTCAACCGAACCAGGATGGCCCCCTGCCTTTCATCCAATAGCTCTAGGCTCGTGATCATGACATTGCCGTTTGAATCCTCTGTTGCATATTGGAACCTGAGGCTCAGTTCTCCTACTTCAACTGGTATTAAGGCTTTGGCCCTGTAGACCAACGAAAATGGTGTGGAACCGGTACTAGACTTCGAGGTCGTACGATATGCCCACTGGACT
Source organism: Nicotiana tomentosiformis (assembly GCF_000390325.3). Lineage (NCBI taxonomy): Eukaryota > Viridiplantae > Streptophyta > Magnoliopsida > Solanales > Solanaceae > Nicotiana > Nicotiana tomentosiformis. The sequence continues at coordinate 150,609,683 of NC_090812.1, forward strand.
TCAGGCAGGATTTCCTTCCATTTTCCTTTGGCATCGGTTAACCTCTTTTTCAGGTTTTGAAGTATGGTCTTGTTTGTTAATTCTGCCTGTCCGTTTCCACTAGGGTGATAAGGCGTTGATAGTATCTTTTTGATCTTGTCGTCTTTGAAATATTTATTTACATTGTTGCCAATGAATTATTTTCTATTATCACAAATTACCTTGGCCGGTATCTCGAATCGGCATATTATATGGTTTCAGATGAAGTCAATGACTTCCTTCTCCTGGTCTTTATCGAACGCTTGAGCTTCGACCCATTTGAAAAAATAATTGGTCATGAATAGTATGAATTAAGCCTTACCACATGTGGAGGAGGTTTGCCATTCAAGATATCCTTCTTCTTCTGGAGATTGTGGAGGCAGAAAATAGCCACCGATGACATGTGGAGGAGGCAAGGGCAAATGGTGATGTCTAGGTGTTGGTGTTGTCAGCAGCCCCAAGAGGAATCCATTGAGAATATATTTGTCACAAGTCCTACTGCCTCTAAGGTATGGAAATTGTTCATGGGGGCTGCTGGAATTTCTGTGCAATTGATTCAATTGAAGAAGATTATAAGGCATTGGTGGTATGCTCAGTGTTGTCCGAAATTAAAACCACTATTTCAAGCAGTACCAACTATCATCACTTGGGAGCTGTGGAAGAGAAGAAATACAGGTAAACATGGTGGTTCAATGTCCACAAATAGGGTGATTCATGAGATAAATAGGACATTGCATCAACTGGAAAGGGTGAGGTATGCTTGGATCCCTAATATTCCATTGTTATGGCCAGACATGATTCAATACTTTGAAGGATATAAACCTATATTGATCACTACAAGAGTAACATGGCAGCTTCCTTGTCATGGTGGGTACAAATGTAATACTGATGGAGCTTCAAAGGGCAATCCTGGACCTAGCTCCCTAGGATTTTGTGTGAGGGATGATGAAGGTGATGTGGTGTATGCTAGGGCAGTAGACCTGGGAGTTACAACTAATTTGGTGGCTGAAGCTAAGGCTATTCTTCAAGGGTTGGAATATTGTGTGGAGCATGATTTTCACCCTCTCATACTGGAGACTGATTCATTGGTAATGAAGAAGGCGATAGAAGGGGAATGGGATCCCTCTTGGGTAATTGCACAGGATGTGAAGAAATTTATAGAGATGAAGGACAACTTCAATGTGATCTTTCAACATGTGTTCAGAGAAGGCAACTCAGTGGCGGATTTTATAGCTAACATTGTGTTCTATTTTGCAGGTACATCTGAGTTTCATTCATTCTCTGAACTGCCTAGTGCAGGGAGGAGGTTGATCAATCTAGACAAATCTCAATCACCTAATCTTAGGATTAGGATAGCAAAGAGAAGAACCCCAGACTGATGGCTTCACAATATTGGACTCTGAAACTGATATGTCCAAATGCTAAGGAAGATGCTGAACCCATCATATGGTATTTTTGGAGATTGATGAATCATTTCTCAGTGGTATTAGCATGCTTTCAAGCTCAATCTGAGGATGGTTTAGCAATGTTTTGAATGATGTCTACATTAAAGGTTCTAGTAGGGAAGGATCTGTGCTTACAAGATCACAAAAAGGCACAGGCTGGCCTTTGCCTTGCAAAGTCTTCTTAAAGACAGATCATTCCTGGCTTTTGCCTTGTAAAGCCAGCCTAAAGCCAGCTCATGCCTGGCTTTTGCCTTGTAAAGCCTGGCTAAAGCCAGCTCATGCCTGGCTTTTGCCTTGTAAATCCTGGCTAAAGCCAGCTCACGCCTGGCCTTTGCCTTGTAAAGCCTGCCTAAAGCCAGCTCACGCCTGGCCTTTGGCCTGCAAAGCCTGACTAAAGCCAGCTCATGCCTGGCTTTTGCCTTGCAAAGCCTGCCTAAAGTCAGCGCATGCCTGGCCTTTGCCTTGTAAAGCCTGCCTAAAGCCAGCTCAAGCCTGGCTTTTGCCTTGCAAAGCCTGCCTAAAGCCAGGCTCCTCTTCTACATATTAATCTTGATGAGTGAGCACATGATTAATACTTGAACAAAATCAATCCACTGCATATGGAGATCATATAGTAGCGACACTTGGAGGACGATGCGGACTTCAACTCTGCGGTGGAGATGTTTGGAATTCATTTTAGACTATGGACAATATACCCTGGTGCCTGGTGAGAGCTTGATAGGTGCTGCTTGATATTTGCCAATGACAATTGGATTCACATACACTAATAGGAGAAGGAAGCATTCAACTTATCTTGTTGTAATAGTTAGTTAATTAGATTTTAGCTTTTCTATCATTTTTTTTAATAGCTAGTGGCTTCATGCAACTTCTATTTTGGTTTTTGGTTTGGATATCTTGTAAGCATTGGACCCATTTTTTGGATTTTATTTAAAAAAAAATAAAAAATAAAAAATAAAAATTGAGCCTTACCGGGTGCCCACGGTAGGGGACTAACGATATCCATTTCTCACTTTATAAATGGCCACGGGGATAAGACCGAGTGGATTAGTTCTCTCGGTTGATGGATCATCGGGGCATATCTATGGTATTCAGCGCATTTCCGTACGAAGTCCTTTGCATCATTCTCTATTTCGGTCCTGTAATAGTCGGCCCTAATTAATTTCTGAACCAAAGATTCTGCCCCTTAATGGTTCCCTCAAGTGCCTTCGTGAACTTCTCTCAAGACATATTCGGTGTCTCCCGGCCCCAAGCATCTGGCTAGCGGGCCGTCGAATGTTCTCCTGAATAATGTCCCTTCGACCAGGATAAATCTGGTAGCCTTGGTACGCACGACTCTCGATACCTTGAGATCCAAGGGTAATTTTTTGGTCTTCAAGTGATCTATGTACTTGTTCCTCCAATCCCAAGTTAAACTGGTCGAATTTACTTTGGTGTGGCCTTCTTCTATTACCGGCTTCATAAGCTGCACTGTTGTTCCCAAACTGAATTCATCAGCCTCGACCGATGATCCCAAGTTAGCTAGAGCATCGGCCTCGCTGTTCTGATATCGGTGTACGTGTTGCAGGGTCCATTCCCTAAATTAATGCAGTGTTACTTGTAATTTTTCCTAGTACCTTCACATCCGTTCCTCTTTTACTTCGAATGTCCCATTAAATTGATTTACCACGAGGAGGGAGTCGCACTTAGATTCGATAACCTCAGCCCCAAGACTTTTAGCCAATTCAAGACCTGTAATCATGGCCTTATACTCGGCCTCATTGTTAGTCAATTTCACAATTCTAATAGATTGTCTAACTACATTTCCCGTAGGCGGTTTTAATACGATGTCGAGCAGGGCCCCCTTTGGGTTCGAGGCACCATTCATAAAAAGGGTCCAGATTCCCGAGGTTAATAATAACTCCCTTTCGACTTCGGGTATTAAGGTCAGCGTAAAGTTGGCCACGAAGTCTGCCAAAATCTGAGATTTTATGGCGGTTCGGGGCCGATACTCGATATCGTACCCACTGATTTCGACGGACCATTTGGCTAACTGGCTTGAAAGTTTGGGCTTGTCCATGATATGCCTTAGTGGGTAAGATGTCACAACACATATGGGGTGACATAGGAAGTACGACTTTAGTTTTCTAGAGGCGTTTATCAAAGCGAGCGCCAATTTCTCCAGGTGAGGATATATTGTTTCGGTCTCGCCAAAAGTTCTACTGACACAGTAAATAGGAAATTGCATCCCTTCCTCTTTCCGGAATAAGACTCCACTTACCGCCACCTCGAAAACAGCCAAGTAAAGGTATAGTTGTTCATCCGCCTTCGGAGTGTGTAATAGGGGCGGACTCGATAGGTACCGTTTGAGTTCTTCCAAAGCTTGTTGGCATTCTGGGGTCCAGGAAAAGTTATTCTTCTTCTTTAACAGTGAGAAGAACTGATGGCTTTTGTCCGAATACCTCGATATGAACCGACCTAGGGCGGCTATACGCCTAGTTAGCTTTTGAACGACTTGACCTTGTCCACCACAATGATATCCTCTATGGCTTTTATTTTGTCGAGATTGATCTTGATCCCTCGATTGGACACCATGAACTCGAGGAATTTTCACGATCCGACCCCGAATGTGCACTTCTCCCGGTTCAGCTTCATATTGTATTTTTTCAATATGTCGAAGGTCTCCTGCAAATGTTTCAAATAGTCCTCTGCTCGCAAGGACTTGACTAACATGTCGTCAATATAAACTTCCATTGATTTCCCTATCTGTTCTTCGAACATTCGATTCACTAGGATTTAATAGGTGGCACCATCATTTTTTTAATCCAAACGACATTGCATTATAACAGTAAGTGCCGAATTTAGTGATAAAAGAAGTCTTTTCTTGATCGCCTGGGTCCATCCAAATTTGGTTGTACCTGGAGTAGGCATCGAGAAAACTAAGTATCTTGTGTCCGACCATCGCGTCGATCATCCGATCGATGTTAAGCAAAGGGAAAGAATACTTGGGGCATACCTTGTTTAGGTCATTGTAATCTACACACATTCTTAGCTTATTCCCCTTTGTAGATACTACTACTACGTTAGCTAACCAGTCCGGGTACTTAACCTCCCAAATAGATCTTATTTTAAGGAGTTTATATACCTCGTCCTTGATGAATGCATGCTTGACCTCGGACTGCGGCCTCCTTTTCTGCTTAACCGGGTGGAACTTTGGGTCCAAACTCAGCTTATGAGTGGTTACCTCCGGTGGGATCTCTGTCATGTCAAGATAGGACCAAGCTAAACAATCTATGTTAGATTTAAGAAAATTAATAAGTTTTTTCCTGAGCTTGGGGTTAACCCCGTGCCCAGGTATACCTTTTGATCTGGTAGGTGTTCGATCAATATGACTTGCTCCAACTCTTCGACCGTTGATTTGGTGGCGTCGGTATCATCAGGAGCTATGAAAAATCTCAGAAATCCGTAATCATCCTCCTCGTCTGCTCCTCGTTCCTCTGGTCCGGATGGGCCCGACATCAGTGATTGTTATTTAGTTTCTTCCTTGGTCAGCTTCACGTTCCTTGACGTCGATACTGCATGCACCAGGAGTATTTTGTTGACTACGAACATCTCCTTTGTAGCCGACTGTTCTCCGTAGACCGTGTTGATTCCTCCCGATGTTGGGAATTTCAACGCCTACTGTAAGGTCGAAGGTACCACCCTCATATTGTGAACCCATGGCCTTCCGAATAGAGCGTTATATCTCATGTCCCCTTCGATCACATAAAACTTCGTCTCTTGGATCGTCCCGGCGGTGTTCATTTGTAGAGTTATCTCCCCTTTAGTGTTTTTGCAGGCCATGTTAAATCTGTTCAAAACTTAGACTGCTGGCACTATTTGATTCTGTTGCTCTACGCCCCTCAATCTGATAATGTTGGCTGAACTACCTGGATCAATCAATACATGTTTAACTCAAGATTTATTGATAAGTACGGATATTACCAGTGCATCATTGTGAGGTTGTACGATGCCCTCGGCATCCTCGTCGCTAAACGAAATGGTTCCCTCCATGACATAATCTCGGGTGTGCTTTTCCTTCTTGATGGATACTTTAGTGTGCTTTATCATTGGCACTTGGGGGACATCGACCCCTCCAATGATCATGTTAATGACATACTGAAGCTTCTCTTGCTAGGTCTGTTTGTTGGCGTCCTTGTTCCTGAAGTGGTTTATGGCTCGATCACTCAAATATTCTCAGAGGTGCCCATTATTAAACAATCGGGAAACTTCTTCCCTCAATTATCGGCAATACTCGGTCCTGTGGCCATGAGTGCCATGATACTTACACATCAAGGTATGATCTATTTGGGTAAGGTCAGACTGCAATGGTCGAGACCACTTGGTATCCTTGATTCTCCCGATGGCTGACACGATGTTGGCAGCATCAACTTTGAAGTTATACTCTGATAATCTCGGTGCTTCCCTAACCCTAAGCGGCCTGTCGAAACCATTTTTGCTCATCAGACCTCGGCTACTGGGCCCTCAATCGCCCATCTTTTCATTCCTTGTAGAGTGACGCCTGGATCCATTTCTCCTTCATTCCGTGTTGTATGGTTGATACTAATCCAAGACCGTCCTTGGCTTATGATCGACAACCCTCTTAGACCTATCATCGGCTCTGATAGGATAAACAGACCCAGAAGGGATTCCGAGTTGGTCGTCCTCGACTCTGATCTTTGAATGGTACCTATTGTGGACGTCGACCCAAGTAACCGCCGGATATTCTACCAAATTTTATTTTAGCTATTGTGAAGCCAAGGAGCTTCAAGGGTTAAGTCTTTAAGTGAATGCCTGAACGGCCCAATTATATACAACCGAAGGCAGGTCCATCCGTTACATCTGGAAGCTTGACACGAACTCCTTGAGCATCTCGTTATCTCTTTGTTTAACCTTGAAAAGGTCCGATTTTCTGGTCTCGACCTTGATTGCGATGGCATGAGCCTTCACAAAAGCATCTACAAGCATAACAAATGAGTTCATGGAATTTGGGGTAAGTTGTGATACCATATCATTGCTCCTTTTGATAGAGTCTCACCGAACTTCTTTAGTAACACCGACTCGATTTCATCATCTTCCAAGTCGTTCCCTTTGATGGCGCATGTATAGGAGGTCACATATTCATTTGGATCCGTGGTTCCGTTATATTTTGAAATATCGGGCATACGAAACCTCTTCGGGATCAGCTTTAGTGCCGCACTCGGAGGGAAAGGATTTTGGATAAATTTTGTGGAATCCATTCCTTTCAATATGAGGGGTGCTCCCGGGATTTGATCGACCCTGGAATTATATGTTTTCACCTTCTTGTCATTGGCCTCGATTTTCTTCTCACCTGATTCCACATGTTTCGTCAATGCTTCAAGCATTTTCATTATCTCTGGGTTGACCCCGAGCTCAGCTTCACCCGGTCTCTCAGTAATCTGCTCATTCCTTCGGACGTTCTCCCGGGACGCTTCAGGCTCAACTCTGTTGGGGGCGTGGCTTTGATTCTGTAGCTGCTCTATTGGCGCTTGTTGAGCCTGCAATATTTTGAAGATACACCATAGGCTAACCCCATCACCTTTGTTGTTATGACCCTAAATCCTCTCCATAGGATGTCGTGACGGTACCTAGTCACTAAAACTTGGTAAGCCTAACAAAACATGCAGAATAATAATTTAAATCTCAAAACATCAATAACTATATGAAATGCAATTTGTAAGTCAACATGTACATCTCCCAAAACTCAGTATAAATACAAGTCACAAGCTCTAGATACTGTATTAAACACTCTTATACATCACTGTCTATAAAAATGTAAAGAAATAAGAAAAGAGCAGGGTAGAAGGGTACTCTAAGGCCTGCTGACGCGGGCAGGTGTATCTTGAAGTCTCCAAAGCAAGACACCCACGCACTAATACAGAGGCTGATAGGATGTACCAGGATCTGCACAAAATAAGTGTAGAAGCGTAGTATGAATACACCACAACGGTACCCAGTAAGTACCAAGCCTAAACTCGGTAGTATAGTGATGAGGTCAGGTAAAGACCCTACTGGAGATAATAAGAAACAAGGGAGAAGATATAATGATATAAAAAAATGATAGGGAAGTGAAACAATGAAGGGTTTACGGAAAGTAACAACACAAAATCAAAGGAAGCAAATACAACACAGAAGGAAACAAGAATTTACATGTTAAGGAACAACAACCAAACAATACAACAAAATAGAGAAGATCAACAGGGACACTCCCGAGGTACCACCTCGTAGTCCCAAATGATAAAATAACTCACAGTTTTTTCTTATATCACCACGGGAGCCTTTATATATGTATTTGAAAATTATTTTTCCGAAATAGCATCCCGCATTTTAGCCCACCTTATCACACTGCCTTCTAGAAGTTTCCCTACTAGCCACGTATATCAAGCCCACCTTATCTCACCGCATGCGTTTCAACACCCAGACCTTATACCATCGCATTCGTATCAATGATCACAACGGCACGGCATAAACCTCGTGCAAACAATAACAACCGCATAACAGAAACCTCGTGCAACAATAACTGTAGTACGATAGAAACCTCGTGCAAACAACCAAACAATCATCTCAATAATAGCATGAAAGCCAAATTATAACAGCTAAATAAAGGATATTTCACTACTTACACCTTGCCTCAAAAGAACCACGTCCTTGCAATTCAACACCAAACTCGATAGCAAGATATTTCAAGCATAGCAATTTCAAGTAAAGAATTCCACAGTTAAGTAATGAATACGAAAATCAAGAAAAACAAGTAATTCAACTAAACATGTGATACAAGTTGCAAATAGAAAATAAGACAAGTAGACATATGAAATTAGGCTAAACATGATGGCTATAACATGATAAAGTAACTCAATTAAGGCACGAAAAGGAAACTACGTAGCTAAAACCGGAATTCCAACATTTAGCCCATGTACACACTCGTCACATTGCATACACGGCCTTCACATATCACAAATTATCGCCACAGTACCAAATCCAAAGGGGAATTTTCTCACACAAAGTTAGAAAAGTCACTTATCTCAAACCACGCTCAATCAATCAATTAGAAGGCCTTTCTCTCGATTTTCCAACTCCGAACAGCTCGAATCTAACCAAAATAATTTCATATTATAAATATAACTATAGGACACTAATTTAAATAATGAAATAGTGATCTTAGTTAAGAATTGAAAAATTGCTCCAAAAGATCGACCAGGGCCCACATCTCGGAACCCGATCAAAATTATAAAATCCGAACACCCATTCGACATCGAGTCCAACCATATAAGAATTATTCAAATCCGACCTCATTTAGCCTTTCAAAACCCAAAACCTTGGTCTAAGAACTTCTCCACTCTTTCCCCAATTTTTTCGCCCCAAATCTCTAATTATATGATGAAATTAATGATAGATTAGTGGAATTTAATCAAAAACGAGTTAAGAATCCTTACCTCAACATTTCCTCTGAAGATCCCTCAAAATCTCACCTTAATCCGAGTTCTCAAAGTCCAAATGTGAAATAAGAGAATGAACCCTCGTTTTGAAATTTAAGTTCTGTTGCCCAGTTATTTACACATCGCGATCGCGTAAATCCACCCGTGGTCGCGTAAGACAAATTTCTCCCAAGCTCAACTTAGCCCTTTGAGATCGCGCAAAAGCACTCGCGAACGCGGATAACAACACTGCCTCAACATCGCGGTCGCATCACAAGCTACGCAATCGCATATCACAACTGCCCCAACCCCAGCTTCGCAAATTCTTCTTCGCGAATGCGAACTCCACCACGCGTTCGAGAAAAACTGTAAGCCAAACCTCTACGATCACATCCTCCTTTATGCGAACGCATAGAGTAAAAACCATAAGACCATGAAAACCCCTTCGCGATCGCGGTTCAAACCACGCAATCGCATAGAAGGAAACCAGAAGTACCAGATTGAGTAACTCCTCAACGATACGAAATGTGCCGAACATGGTCCGAATCACACCCGAGGCCCCCATGACCATAACCAAACATACCAACAAGTCCTAAAACACGATACGAAACTTAGTCGAGGACTTAAATCACATCCAACAACATCAAAAACACGAATCTCACTCCAATTCAAGCCTAATGAACTTATAAATACTACATTTGATGCCGAACCCTATCAAATCAAGTCCGTTTGACCTCAAATTTTGTACACAAGTCATAAATTACATTACAGGCCTACTCCAATTTACGAAATCGGAATCCAACCCCGATATCAAAAAGTCCACTCCCGGTCAAAATTTCAAAATCTTCAAACTTTCCAATTTTCGCCAATTAACGCTGAAATGACCTACGGACCTCCAAATCAATATCCGGACATGCTCCTAAGACCAAAATCATCTTACGGAGTTATTGGAACCGCCAAAACTCCATTCCGGATTCGTCTTTACACATGTCAAACTACGGTCAACTCCTACGATTTAAACTTTCAATTTAGGGACTATGTGTCCCATTTCACTCCAAACCTCTCCCGAATCCGACACCAAGCACCCCGATAAGTTACTTAACCACAAAAAAAAATAGAGGGAGCAATAAATAGGGGATCGGAGTTAATATTATCAAAATGACGGGTCGGGTCGTTACATTCGTCTCGGGTGCTTCTCGAGCCGTTGGTCGGGGTTCCCCGCGAACGCTGTTTTCGAGATCAGTTGGCAAGTTGGCATCGATGGCCACATGTGAGTTAGCATCGACCGGATCGGCAACTGGGAATCCGTTAGGATCAACAGGTGGCACCTCATTGCTAGGCACCAGATTGTTATTTTAGCCATGATGGCCAGACTCAGCATCAACGTTCAAGTGGGCAGACTGAGAATTTGGCATTTTTAAACTAACCTGAAATTAAGACTTTAAAGAACAATCGTAAAATAGAGTGTGTTATAAAGATTTGTATCCAATCACCATTATTATCCTTAGCCATACGGTGGACGCCAAACTGTTTACCCTTAAAACAGATAACAATTAAATTTGTACGCGATTTTAAGATATGGGGGATTGATTCAACACAAATAATCAAAGATATTAGATAAACGAATAAAAGGCAAAATGAATAATCAAACGAGTTGTAATGTTAAGGCCCAGGTCGAACTTTGGTTGAACAGTAATTTGGCCCTCAATTGGACCATTTGTTCGCAACCAATTGTGAACGGATAATAAACAGTAAAGCAATAGTTTTGCTATAGTTAGAGAGCATAAAAATGAAATTGTATTGCATTGGTTTGCGTGTTACAATATGTGTTATCAAATAAAAATTTCCCTTTTATATAATATAAGAGTTTCATCCCTAGTACAAGTCTAAAAAGGGTAAATATCTCCCTTTCTCGTTAATTACCGATCCGTAACTGACATCGGACGAGATTCCCCAGTGATATCCGGTTAGGTACGGATATCACGGCCCTCCGTTAGTCGTTCGTAATCGTTTGTTATATCTCCGAGGTTCAAGAGCTCGTTTCGAGTCCGGGGAGCATTACCTTATCATGCCCGGCGATGAGCCCATTGTTCATCTTTCACGAATCTTGGTACAAAAGGCTCCCAGCCTCGATTTCATCCTCGTGCGTTTGTGCTCTCCTTCCGTCTTCTTACCGGGAAATCAGGGTATGCATTATCCCCGATTTTATCCGTATACAGTGTTCAAATTAATTTGTGCATACATCCACTATTTGGTTCGATATCTGCTATTAATTTATCCAATGAACATCTAGACACCTTATGTTAGTTTCCAAAGACCTAAGTAGTCGTACATCCAATCATTTAAATTTAAAATAGTTGAGGATGCATGATATATGTATAATTCGTATATAATATGTGTATAATCAGCATATAATTTATGAATATCTGCTAGAAAAAGTAAATAATGAGATCGATAGACTATTTGTACAGGCAATTTGAGCGGTGAAACCTTAAAAATTGCTAGGCAAAGGCGTATCCAAGTTGAGGGATATAGGTTTACATGAACCCATACTCCTCTTCCTAAACCATAAATCATATATAATAATATTATATTTTTTTAAAATTACTTAAATATATTCGCGTGAACCTATGCTCAAAGATTATTATGATGCAATATTATTGGGTGTATCTCTACAAGTGAAATTGACAGTTCAAATCCCATTATGAACGGTCTTGTTTTCGGCACGGAGTATAAATATATATGTGAAAATTACTAAAATTTCAAAAAAAAATATAATCTTGAATCTATAATTTTAAAACTGTAGTGAGTCATGCTAAGAGACAAAAGTTAAACCAATCAAATATAATTTCTAGATACACCTCTTCATAATCGTATATTCATGCTTTTGAAATCCTGCATCCACCCCTGCCTAAAGGCACCAATTAACTGCCATCAAATAATACAAAATCGCCGGATTGCACCACCAATAAACACCACCATTTAATAGTTAATACTACTGCATCAGAAGAAAAGGAGAAAAGGGGAGATGAGGTGGAGAGCTTTCTGATAAAGATGGGTATGTCAGCTTTAGCTAATTTTGGAGAAGAAATTACTAATTTTAGATTGAAATCCCATTTCATCGACATAGTCAGAAGCAATGATGTTGTAAACGCACAAGTGAAACAAGAATGAGTATAGGTTTTGGGGATGTAATTTCGATCTAATCCGAGAGGGACGAGCAAGTGACAGATTGGGGGAAAAAATAGGTAGGCCTTCTGAGCGGTCATTTAGGGGCCTCGTTAGCGACCCATCATTCTTTCCTAAGTAGTCAGAGTCCGGTCGAAGCGAGCAAGAGATAGAGGAATCCTCGCTCATAGATGTGAATTGAAAAGGCAAGCCCGAATTCTTTTAATTAGGCTCTATAATTTGGTCCCTGTCGATTGTTATTCATAAGTTTTGTTTTGACCGCGGGAAGGTGAACTTTGCAAACACTAGAACTCAATCTTTTGAAATTTTCTTTGACTTTAAACAGTCCAACTTGATAATTATAGAAGCTCTTCGATACAATTAAATAAAAAGCCTCAAGGGCGTCATATTGTAGGAGCCCGAATTATGTGATTGAATAAATTCTCCTGCCACGTCAAGGACTGTAACTTAGAACGCCATAGCATTCTCTCCCTCCAAAAAATTTGTGGCCTCAATTTCGACCTCGTAAACTAATGTCATATTATGCACAAAATTTGAGCATCTATACTACGGTTTGCACTAGAAGTCTTCAAGCATGTTATCAAACCAGCACTTGTGGTGTTACTTGGATAATTGATAAACACGATTTTGTTAAACACTAGATACTTTAGAGTAAAATATGATAAATGTCGTTACTATAACATTATCTTATATGCATTAGCAACAAATGCTGCTATCCTATATTGGTTTTAGAAGCATTAGCAGCAAATGCTTCTAAATGCCAAATTGCTTATAGATGCATTATGCCTACTATTCCTTTATAAAGTATTTTAGTGTGAAAATATAAGTTTACAACATGGTGTACCAATTGCAAAAAGTTCAAAAAAGCACGGCTATCATACCTAGGAGTGGCAAACGGGCGGGGCGGGCTGGATATTGTTCGGGTAGAAAATGGGTAATAAAAAAACGGATAAATTATCCGACCCGACCCATATATTTAATACGGATAAAAAACGGGTTAACCGACGGATTCTTGAATATGAACACTTTTAGGAGAATTTCTAGTCTCCCAAACTTGAGAAACCCCAATTTGAGGCTTTACAAATGTAAAAGTTAAACCCATTAGTTATCCATTTTCTAAATGGATAATATGGTTCTTATCCATATTTGACCCATTTTTAAAAAGTTCATTATCCAACTCATTTTTTAGTGGATAACATGGGTGGTTGGTTAGCTGTGTTCTTTTAACCATTTTGCCACCCCTAATCGTACTATGCAGGTAGGAGGCCGATAGCATGTACTCTTATGGAATAAATGAGGAGCGCGCATGCTGTTATTTGAATATACAGTTCTTGCACAAACGTAAAACAACAGACCAGATGCACATTTGATAGTAGGTTGCTAAATTTAATAAGAATCACTTATGACTTAAAAATTCAAAAGATAAACATGGCTGGAATGGAGCTTCAACAGGCCAAGATGTAAGAAAGGTTTTCTTTATATCAAGTTTCACAAGGGATGGTGGACTTCAAAATACAGAAGCATGTTCTCTAAAATTTGCAGACTCTTTCACACTTGAGGCTAAGCATCTGAATAGAATTTCTTCTCCTTCAAGCTTTCGACAGTTTCTTTGATGCTTTCAGCCAAGGGAGTGAACTCAACACCCAATTGCTTTGCTCTTTCTATGTTAACCTGGTACTTCGGAGGAAATGGCTTATCATCAACACACCTGCAGAGTTTAATCGAAAAACTTTGAGCCACTAAAACAATGTCAAGAAGTAAACCATATGAATTCAGCTATTATCCACACCAATTTCAGTATTGTTTAGCAGAGCATGCTCTACCCATTTTTCAAAACATCACATTTCGAAGATGCAGATATCACCGAGATAAACTTTACTAGTGATGGCAAAATGGTTAATAGAAAATAGTTAACCACCCATATTATCCACTAAAAAATAGGTTGGATAATGAACTTTTTAAAAACGAGTCATATATGGATAAGAACCATATTATCAATTTAGAAAATGGATAACCAATGAGTTTAACTTTTACGTTTGTAAAGCCTCAAATTGGGGGTTAGTTTGGGAGACTAGAAATTCTCCAAAAGTGATCCTATTCAAGAAGTCATGGATAATATGGCCCATATTATCCGCGATAATTTATCCGTTTTTTCATTACACGTATTCGACCCGAACCATATCCGACACGCCCCGCCCGTTTGCCACTCCTAAACCTCACTGAATATATTACATATCAAATAAGAAACTTACTTTTCTGGAAGCTTCATTGTGGGATAATGCTCGCGTAATATCTTCACTAACTCAGAGTAGTGTGCAACTGCCTCAACCATTAAATATCTACCATTAGCTGAAGGATTTTCAAATGCTAGAATATGCGCGAGGGCAACATCTTTCACATTAACCCATCCAAGTGTAGCATTTGGGTATGTTTCAGCACCTGCCATAAAGCAAAAATGAAACTTCACCATGAATTCCAACATAGCATCATAGTAACATGAACAGGATGTTAAATAAACTTATTAACAAACTACCAAGTACAGTTATTAAAACAAAAAATAAGAAGTAACTAGATAGGAAATAAGGAAGAAGATAGGAAAAAGGAAGCCCTAACAGTTGCTCCTTCCAATCCTAAATCCAAATATATATGATGCACTTTCTATTCAGGATGCCCAAATATGAGATAGATTTCTAATAATATCAATTTATACAAACTGTTTCGTTCAAATTCTTTTTATACTTAAATTTAACATTTGAAGCAATTTCTCAGTCATATTAACTTTTTAACTATTGTTTTGGGAGTTTTGTCCACTGCTACTATAATAGGTAAATCAAATTACATCTTAAATTCAATATCCAGTCAAACTACATGACCATCCCTCTTCCATTGGCAGAGATCATAAAGAGCACACTGCAAGTAAGAAGTGGAATTTATATAGCAGATTCAAAAGTATCAAAACTCTCTTGTTCGAAGGAATTGAGACAAGTCAAAATAGTACTAGTGTGCTTTGATCAATACGCAAAATGTTCCTCCTAAAAATATCGTTTCCAAATAAATGGGCAATAGTTATCAGAGATGTGCCATTGGCAAGCAGAAACAAGGTTGAAGTATCTCTAACCTATTGATACGAACAAGACGAAACGAAATAATTGTTTGACATTAATAAGTTCGACTTTACAAGGTGCCTTGAGTCATGCAAATGGAAAAAAAAAGTTTTTAAACATCTTACGAATCATTGTAATGCAGTATAATTAGTGTCTGTGATGTTTACTCGTCAAGATTGAAGAAAGATACTGTAAGAAAAAAAGGGTACGAAGACCTATTTAATTTTCTGAAATCATCAGAATCAACAGAAATAGACATATTGATTTGTCAGATTCATTCTAGAGAAATTTTAGGAAAACAGTTAGGTAACAAATCGTGATTCCTTTTTTTATATTTTAAATTCATGAAAGACGAGTCGAAAGGTAAAACATCCTAGTTGCAGATGACAGATCAAAGACAAACCAGCTGCTTCAAAATCAAGCATACCATTTATCAGTTGTAAGACAGCAGCGCAACTTGTATTAAGTATTGGTTGTAACAAACCGCCAATAACCATTGCTGGGTTTATCGTAACCATATCGATAGCTTTCTCTTTCACAAACTTCCATGCAGCATCCTCAGCCAATGTCTTCGAAAGTACATACCAGAGCTGGTAAAAGCAACACAAGATGATCGGTAATTAGCTCCTCAAATAAAAAGAATTAAAGAGAGAGAGAGAGAGAGAGAAGTGGTTAAGACTCCAAAAGAGCTAAAAGCCAGGTCCTCATCGTTTTCCAGGTATTGTGGTCTGTAAAATATGTGTTACTCTATCTTATCAAGAAAATAAAAATAAAAATATGGGCTACTCTAATACAATGGTATTAGAAGATCCATTAGGTCGAAATGTAAAAGCTTTCAACAAGAACAAACAGCTAATCTCACCTTGCGCTCATTGTCATATAGAAGATTAATGTGTAAAGATGCTTATCAGAAAATAAAAGATTAAAGTTTAAATATGTGAAATCTAAAACAGAATGATTAAGTATCACTTCAGAAGATCCTCCTCAACAGTAAACGACATGTTTAAGATAACCAAGAACTAAAGATAAACTTGATAAGAAATAAGGAAAAGAAAAAACCTAATCTGGGCACAAAGTAGTGTCTGATCATTTAATGAGCAGAGTTATGCAGATGGGCACAAAGTAGTGTCCGTAATGAGCAGAGTTATGCAGATCTGATTTTAATGCTTTGATAAGAATTTATAAGAAGATGTGAACTAAACACTCTACATAACTTCTTCGATAAGCAAATGATTTAATTGTTAAAGTAAATGGAGTATTCAAGTAATAGAACTTAATTCAACTGTGTTCAAATTTCAAACCCAATGGTTGAGATACAGTGATTGAGCTTTACCATCAGTTTCCCCTGCCATAAAAACACTCCATATATTGGAGAATTTCAACCATTTTTTAGCCGACAGAACCATTCCTGGTATAAAGATTTTGTAGCAAAAAGCATTCAACTCGACTTTAGTTACTTAAAAGGTTATGTCACCAAAATCATCCTTAAGCTAAAGCACCAACATTCACAACAAGCAGATATAAACTATTTATCTAGTTTTAACCAACTTCTACTGCTGCTTTCTGTCTTTTCCCAACAAATCCTCTGTTTCACCAAAGCATGAAAAAATGAACGCCATCTGTTCTTAAGGTTTTGAATTGCATCATTAGGGTGGGAAACTAAACAAATATTGCAAACCCACAATTGCATCTGGCCCTACTAAAACCAAGAAGAGTTCTGTGCAGATTAAGAACGCATTGTGATTAGTGTTCACTACTCTATAGCAACATGCTACCAAAAGAGATCTGGTTCTGTTTCTAGAAAGAAGTGAAGTATTTTGCAAGCCAAAGATTAATCAAACCTATTCAATTTCTAAACCAGTAACTTGGCCCAGAACCTTTCCATCACACACATAGGTAAACATAAGCTTGAACAGGAAAGGGGATGAGTATCTCAGTCACAGCTCCTGCATAGCAAGGATATATCATAAACTTGCAGACACTTGCGAAAGTGACTGAGTTATCTTGCTTTTGTTGTATCTCTTTACTCCTCTCTTCTTTCTCTCCTTTAGTTACTTCTTCAAGCTCTATTTCTCGCTCCATCCTACAGTTCCTTCCAAATCCTACTGCCTAATAAACAAACAGTTCTTATTTAACCATAGAAAATTGCTAGAAGCACTTTCAAGCCCTAGCTTTTTGAAAAGAATTGCAGTTATTTACTATAGTTGCTACAGCCAGACAGTTTTTGTTTACTCTGCTCTTGCATTAACGTTCTACCCATCTCAAAATGCAAAAGCAAAATGCTCCATAACTTTGGTTGTCAAGCTCTCCCTTAATTTATGAGACATGGGTGTGCAGTTTGTTGGCCTTTCCACTACCTACTCAAGGAAAAAATCTCACAGCTTTAGCACACCAACTACATCGATTTGGAAAAAGTTGAAGAATCAGAATCGTAAAACATCATTGCTAATACTTTATGTGCAGTGGCGTATGCAAAATTTTATGCTAGCAGGGTAGGCTTGTTATCACAACTCTGCTTGTATATGAGTTTATTTGGAATCATAGAGGTTTATTTTGATGTTCAGAGGTTCTAAAGTTTTATTTCTTATCCCAAATTGATATTTATTTTGCACTATTTTCAACATTAGTTATATACCTAATATTATTTTATAGACAAATATGTATTATTTAGTGGATATTTTCGATGAAGTGGCTAATGAAACCCTTCAATAATGACACCCTTTTATTGAAGGGTGTCTTTGGCACTGGCGGGAAGAAATACTGTCTTTATGAATTAAATCTCAGGTCCCAATGGACTCAAAATCTTTTTTGGCCACAAAAAGGTGAAATGAGTGGTGCACAATTCTTCAATTTACACCGCGCTTAGAGCATACACAAAAACTTATCCGTTCATTGGTCCTTCGCGTATACATATAGTGCAAGAACAAAGAAGGTCAACAAGTCTCACAACTGGTTAATTTTTTTTGTAAATGGTAACATCTCATAACTCGTTAAAATTCCAATTTGAAGCGAAAATGGATAGAAATAAGTTGTGTAAGAGACCAAAACATCTCTAATTTTGCACATTAAGGAGAAATTTTTAATAACATGAGAATCAGAAAAACAAAAAGAAGAGAAGTTTACACCTATTTATGCATAATTTTTAAGCTTATCAAAAATTTGAGCTCCATAATAGGAGATTATTAGTACCGCATTTAGCACGGTGGATATTGGAGGTTTCAAAGTGCGGAACAACTCGAGCTAATTTTGCCAAGTGAAGAATTATGCCAAGTGAATTTTTTTCCTTTTTCAAAAATATGAATTTGGCGTAATTTTTCCGAGGATGCACACTTTGAAAACTAACTTGAGTTGTTCCACAACTACTTACTAAAAATCATATTAATTGCTGCTTATCATAGTTCTTAATGCCACCCTACCTCTTTTAACTCGCCAAAAAAAATTATTTGTTGCTTAAAAATCCAACTATCGTAAAGCCTAAAAGAAGACGTACTTTGCTAAGTTAATCTTAATCTCGTGATCTTCGTTAACAAGACCCTTGATTCTCTCACTTAAGTAAAACAACTATGTCTCGTGTGAATTGCAAAGAGTTCTCCTTCTCTTCACAGTATTATCATATTTTTTCCAAAGATGACTTATTTTAAATTTCAAATGAGTTTTTGCGACTAATTTTCGGCGAAGAGAATGTTCGAACAACTCATAAAAGCATTATAATCTTTTTGCACTGGTTCAACCCCTTTTTTCAACTTTAAACTTTATCATTGAGAATTGTAATCTCGTCTTCCTTGGTCTAGATATTTGAAAATGGTTCAATTTTTCATCGTTTTTCTTTATCGATTTGTCCCCTCAAGTTCCTCTAGTTTTATCGGCACTTCACTCCAACGAATTTTAAAGAGGGAACGTATTTCAACAGAGGAACATGAGGGGGAACGATCGATTAACTAAAATGATGAAAAAGCTGAACCATTTTCAAATGTGTGGACCAAGCAAAATGAGATCACAGTTCTCAAAGGGAATTATAAAGTTCAAAGTTGAAAAGGGATTGAAATGAGGAAAAATGACTATTTGCACTTTATGAGTCGATCAAGACATTCTCTTTAACGCAAATTAGCCACTTGAAAAATTACGTAAAACATCTCAAGGAGAAATATAACATGACTACAAAGAAGGACTCCAAGCTGCCCACACGAAGCAGAATTGTTCTACTTGTGAGAAAATCTGGAGTGATGTTTAACAAGGATCACGAGATTGATCAACGATTAACTCGGCAACGCAAGTGTTCTTTTAGGCTCTAAGAGACTGAATTTGCAAGCAATGGATAAATTCTTTGTGGGATGGGAAAATTAGGGGTGGCCTTAAAAGCTATGATAAACAACAATCAATATAATTCCAAACAAGTAGCTATAAAGCTCAAATTATTTTTTCAAAGTGTGAATACTAGGAAGAATCATGCCACGCGAATATTTGGAGGTGCCGAAAACCTTAGAAAATGTATAATTTGTCACTATCTTCATTTTCAATGATGATTGATCTACCCTAACATGCTAATTTGTTAGCGTGCTAAATGCAGTGCTAATAATAACCTACTATGGATCTTATAAACTCCTCTCCTAGTTGTACAAAACTAGAGATGTTTCAATCTTTTGAACAATTTATTTCTATCGATTTTCCCCGGATATATATTTCTTGTTGACTTTCATTGGTTTTACCACTCAGCATATGTAGAATTGAAGGATCAATAAACGAGAAATTTTTTGTGTATTCTCTAAGCATCGTATAGGTTGAAGAATTGTGCACCACTCATTTCTCTTTTTCGGGGCAAAAAAGAGATTTTGAGTCTATTGGGACCAAAATGTTTAAAGTAGAAAGAAAATATTCTTTTCATTGGTGATAGACACTCTTTAATAAAAGGTGTCATTCCACATTGCTTTGTCAAAATATCAATTAATAGTGCAAAACAAAAATCAATTTAGAACAAGGAGTAAAACTTTAGAACCTCTACCCTCCCAGTTAAACCCACACAAGCCAAGTTGTGATACAATGCAGACAACGCTTATGTAAGATCCCGCATACGCCATTGCTTTTTGCATATAACACGTCAAGCTTCTTATGAAATGTATATTTTTGGTTGTTGACTTCATAATTGTGTTGCATACTATGCAGTGAGAATATGTGTTGTCTCATCTTAGTGTACAATTTTCTCATTCATACTTTGCAATGAGAATATGCGAAGCTAAAACCAATGCATACACTAGGTATTTTCATAGGCAATGTCAACATTTAAATAAGTGATGAATAAGTGACAAACTGGGAGAGATGAGAAGAACAAGTGCAGCAATCTAGAAAGCTCAAAATTTGCAAATTGAAGACGAGGAGAAGTAGTTTTTTCCAAATTAGAATTCTAAAACATTGAATTTTTTATTATCACTTTACTCAACACACAAGGAGTTTTGGTCCAGTGGTTTAACTGATTATTACCAGAATGAGGTTGATGGTTCGACTCTTTGACCTCATACATTTTTATCAAATCGGGCTAAAATATGCAAAACTACAATACCACAATGAAGTTTGAACCCTTAACCTCAATCAAAGAAGCAAGGCACTTGACCACTGGACCAGAAAGGACTAGATGTCAAGGAGTTCCATTTAATATTATGTATCTTAGTTTTTGTTTTTGCATATATGTTATATAGCAAAATTTTCCAGCATGTCGCTTAATGTGGATCCCGCTGTTTACGTAGCATAATAGTTAAATAATTATTGTTCAAGGGCTTATGCCAACAATTGTGCTGCTAAGTGCTAACGGAAAATGAAAAGTCATATCAAGCACCTGTGATTCTCTGCAAAAGTCAGGATCCGACCACCATGTCTCATCAACTACCACTTCAGGGGTTCGCGGTTTTCCATTGAAAGCAACTGCTGCTACAGATGATGTCAAAACCACTCTTCTAATTGATGGCGTCTTTGCAACTGATCCAAGAACATTAAGTGTCCCCTTCAGTGCAGGATCAATTAATTCTGCCTGCACATTGAGAGTAGGGTTAATCCATTACATCAGCATATGGAAACACCAAAAAACTAGAACATAGAAATATGGCCAACAGAACCAAGACGGCTATAGCCAGTTTAATAGGACAGATTCTCTTACAATTAAGTAGCAATGGTGCACAATAGTAATCTTTTAAGATGGTATCTGAAAACATAGTACTACAGCTAATATAGCTTCACAGCTCTTGCTTAACTGTATAACTCCAAAGTCCAATCGACATTTTAAGTCTTTCAATATCAGTACACATTCTATTAAAAGATTTTATTGAGCAAATTCAGAGGCAACAGTTTATGCAGGACCTGTAGCCATCACAAAAAGATACACTTCGTGAAACATATGAAAATACAATTTTATCAGGTAACAGAGCAAAGTTTACAGTATTTTTAATGTGAATTCATATCAGGTAGTTACTAACTGACTCGTGCATAGTATAGAAAATAATCAGAAAGGGTCGGTGGAATAACTTCTTCATTTAGCTAATACCATAATGATATGAAGAATTACCTCTGGATAGCTAGCACAAAGAACAGAAATTTGTGAATAACAAAGGAAAAGCTTCAATGACACCAACTACTTGATTCCAAAGACCAAGCTTGCAAAAGCAACAGCCAAAAGGCCCAAAAAACCATATTTATCAGGAAAATGAGTGATGAACCTGTGGGTCTTTGACTCCATGGTAAAATGGAGATGCTGTATGAAATACGCCTTCACACCCATCAACCACAGCATCAAAGGCACCTTCTTCCAGAAGGTTCGCTTTGAACAAGTGGAGCCTCTCCTTAGCTCCATCAAGGGATGTCAAGTGATCTGTCTTCTTTGGATCACCTGCGGATGAATCCATAAATGCTTAATAAATAAATATAACATAATAGCAAAAACATTAAGTGAAGAGCTTATTTAATATGATTTTATCCTATATGCCACCGAGTAGTAACTATAAATTTCCAAACAAATGGGAAGCTTCGAATCTTTACTTAAATATCTCATATTCAAGCATGAGACTGTTATGTCCATGCAAGTCCTCACTGCCTTCATATTTCTAGATGAATGTAACTCAATTTTGATGATTTTCAGTATATATTCCTTCCAGAAAAACAGTTTGTGCTGAATCGAGAAGAGCAAAAGCATCTTAATATTTAAGAAATTATTCAGTTTGAACACGGAAAAAGACAAAGGAATAGTACAAATTCTTAGTATCTATATAATCATATAAACAGCTCCATAAGCTTGCATTTGATCTAAGTCTGTTATATAGGTATGTGATATACTGATTTAAGTTAGTCTATCTAAGAGGAAAAACACAACAGCCTTTCAAATATTAAAAGTTTGTTCGGAACCAGTTCATTCCAATACTTGTAAAACTATCGTAAGGTAAATATTGTATCTCTAAAAATAGAGGTTCTCAAAATTTCATACTATCCCTACACTGATGTAGAAGTCTCAAGACAGATTAAAGAGATCATGACAAATACAGGAACCTAAGATAAGTGTAACAACAACTAAGCTTTACTCCCAACCAGTCCATATGCCTATCATTTACATCCATGTATTCTATTCTTAGCTGTGTTTGTATTGATTCTGAGTGCTTGTAGATCTCTTAAAATACTTTCCTTCTTTGATTCTACATTTACCTTCTCTTTTTTAACACCTTCAATCATCATAGTATCATCTATGGATCGCGCATTTGGAGGTCTATAGAGAACATAGTCAAACCATCTTAGGCCAACTCAATATTAAAATATTTATTACATTAGTATGCAAGTGTCTCTCTCTCTCTCTCTCTCTCTCTATGCAACTGTATATATATATAAATATATGTGTGCGTGTGTGTGTGATGCATCTACCTAAGCAATTGGTTGGCAGGCAGAGTTACTGGTATATAGAATAGTCGAGATGCCACAAGTTAACCTAAACACCACAATCATAAGAAATAAAATTAAAAAAACAGAAAGTAAAATTTGAATATCAACCGTTGGAATGTTCTAGAACTTCTAAATAATCATCAAAAACTCATTAGCCCTAGCTTATCTAAAACAACTCAAATTATACAATTGAATGCCAAATCCTTCAGAATGATCACATAGAAAGAAATGATCTAACAAGTTCGGAATCCATTTTTTCTGTATTCTATTCAAATGAAAAAGAATTTTTAAGAGAGAGAACAAACGTAACTGGGATCGCGAACAGTGGCCTTAACGGTATAACCACGCTGGAGCAGAAACTTCACTAACCATGAAGCTATGTAGCCTGAAGATCCTGTTACACATACTGTTTTCGTCGCCATTTTTGTCTCTTCCTTTTCACCTACCGCACTGGGTAAACTATCCGAGTGGTCTGATCTGTGTGACAAATGTGGCATTTATAGGACCACCGTATTATTCGGATTCTTGATTTTAATATTTAAAAGCCTATATTTGGTATATCTCTTGATTTTAATATTAAAAGGCATATATATAGTAAGGTTGGATTATGCATTTATTTGGGTATGGTCTAATTTCTATTTTGGAAAACATGAATGGGTACTCCCTCCATCTCATATTAATAGTCGTGGTTACTAAAAATAATTATATCAAATTATTTGTCACTTTAGAAGTACAACACAAAAATTAATTCTCTTTTTCCTTTTTTTACCCTTAGTAATAATTATCCTTGAAAACTACAAATACTAAACTTTGTTCAAATACCACTGAAGAAATATTAAATATTAAGATATGAATAAGGTAAAGTAGTCAAAATTCCCATCCTAATTAATTTTTTTAAGAGACGTGTACAAGAGAATCATGACAGATAATATGAGACGGAGGGAGTATCATTTTTTTTTGTTCCTAAAGTGTTCGTTTTAAGTATTACAACCCCGTTTCCCCATTCACTGCTCAAATTGTGATTACGGTTGTTATTTGACTAGCCGGGGTTATTGGTTCGGGTCCGGTGAGGTTTTGGAATGATTTGGAATACTTAGTTCCAAGGTTTAGAACTTAAGTTGAAAAGGTTAACCGGATATTGACGTATGTGTAACGACCCCAGAAAAGTTTTGCTAAGGAAATTAATGTTTCGTGGTACCGAATTAGGCTTACGTGTTTGAGAATTGTAGAAATTCTTCGCGACGAGCTTGCTCCGCGGCTCGGACCTTTTGGGTTGAACAATGTGCCGGGGAATAAAGGAAAATTTTTGTCGAAAAAAGTCATTTATGCGGCCCACTATGCGGTCGCAGAATCACTCTACAGACCGCATAATGGTCGCAGAGTGAATCGGAGGTGGGGGCAAGTTTGGAGGAAGGTCTGCGGCGCCTTATGCGATCACAGACCAATTCTGCGGTGCATTATGCGACCGCAGAACAGGTCTGCGGACCGCATAACGCCGCAGACTGAAACAGTGTTGCCTAGTTCTTGCGACCCATTATGCGGTCTTTAAAGAGGTAAGAATTTCTTCCCCAATTCTTCAATTTTGAGTTTGGGTAAATATGGGTGATTGGGAGTATGATTCTTGAGTGTAAGAGTATTATTTATACATACACATACCAATAAGGTTTGTGAAAAGATTGTTGAGTTCAAATGGGTAAAGATTGGGTTAAAATGATAGAAATCTTCAAAGACTTTAGTTGAAGATTTGAGGGTCGAGTTGATGTCGGAATTTGGTGAAATTTGTATGGTTGGACTCGTGGTTGGACGGGCGTTCATAGTTTGTAATTTTTTCGGGTTCCGAGGCATGGACCCCACGGGCGATTTTTGAGTTAAATTTTGAATTTTATTGAAAAATTAGTATTTTCTTATGGAATTAATTCTAATAATTTGTATTGACTAATTTAAATTAATTGTGGCTAGATACGAGGCTTTCGGAGACCAATTCGCGAGGCAAGGGGATAGCAGAGTAAGAAATTACGCGGTTTGAGGTAAGTAATATTTCTAAACTTGGTTTTGAGGGTATAAATCCCTGAATTTCATGTTGTATGAATTGTTTGGAGATGACACACATGCTGCGTGAAGGGCATGTGGGCGTGCATCATGAAAATTGCGACTTAAATTATTTTCGTGGAGTTGCATAATTAAATAAATGTCATTATCCGCATATCCTCCACGTGTTAGAGAAATTGAGCTGAGACTCATATTAAAGATCATAATTTGGCTATGCGCCAATATATTTTGGGACCCACATAGGTCGTATTGCTGTTGAATTATTTGTTTAAATTTATAATTTTGTACTCAGTCACATCTATCACTTTTATATCATATCTCAATCTCTGTTGTCATTCATTGATACTTCATATCATCATGTCGGGTTCATTTTTCATGTCATTGAGAGCCCGAGAGACTAGAGATTCTGAGTGATAGTTATGTTTATTTATTTATGCCTAGATCTGGCTATTATAGCGTTTGGGTTGAAGGAGCCCCTCCGGAGTCTGCACCCCCATAGTGAGCGTAGTTAAAAAAAAAAAAAATAAATAAAAATAAAAAATAAATAAATAAATATATATATATATATATATATATATCTGGGATGGAACTTCCCTGGGCATGGATCTTGCCATAAATATATATTGAGGGATGGATCTTGCCCAAAGCGTTGATATTCGGGGATAGATCTTCCCCTGGGCTGGATTGGCCTTATAACGTACTGAGTGACTGACTGTAAGTTGATGGATATACATATATATTTGGGATGGATTTTTCCTGGGCTGTATTGGCCATATACAGTACCAAATGAATGAGTATTTTAGATTGTGAGTACACGGAGTTTTCACTAAGGTGCATCACATACAGTATGTACATTGGCATGTAGATATAGAGATGTCATATTCCCCGTATTGTTCAGAATTGATCTGTTTTATTTGTACTGAAAGCAACTGTTGAACTTGAAAGCATGCCTACATTTCTGTATTGTTATTATTTGTACTGGACTGTACCTGCAGAGCTCGTCATTACTTTCAGCCCAGAGGTTAGTCTTGTTACTTACTGAGTTGGTTGTACTCATACTACACCATGCACCTCGTGTGCATATCCAGGTACCTCCGGACACGGCGATTGCTAGTTTTTTGGAGCTTTATCTATGGAGACTATTGAGGTAGCTGTTTCGCGTCCGCAGACCTTGACTCTCTTCTTTTCAGTTGTTGTACTGTTCTACATTTTTCAGACAGTGTTTTTATCAGTCAGAC
Source organism: Nicotiana tomentosiformis (assembly GCF_000390325.3). Classification (NCBI taxonomy): domain Eukaryota; kingdom Viridiplantae; phylum Streptophyta; class Magnoliopsida; order Solanales; family Solanaceae; genus Nicotiana; species Nicotiana tomentosiformis. Next base: position 150,636,085 of record NC_090812.1, read on the forward strand.
TTTGTTATTATTTAAGATGCTCATGTACTCAGTGACACCGGGTTTTGGGAATGTATCTTATGTCAGTAATTTGTGAGATTTGTTTTATGGAATTTCAAATATTATGTTTTCAAACTTGAAAGAAATTATGATTTATTGAGGTTATCGGCTTGCCTAATATTGAGATAAGCCCCATCACAACAGGTTAGGATTTTATGGTCGTGACAAGTTGGTATCAAAGCCTAGGCTACATAGGTCTCACGAGTCATGAGCATGTTTAGTAGAGTCTTGCGGATCGGTACGGAGACGTCTGTACTTATCTTCGAGAGGCTGCCGAATCCTTAGGAAAATTTCACCTTCTTGCATTCTGTCATACGAATTTGTTGATTCCGGAAACTAAATTTCTGTTATTCTATTCTCTCACAGATGGTGAGGACACGTACTACCGGATCAGACGGTCAGCCACCAGTTCCACCAGTTAGGGCCGCGAGAGGCTGGGGTCGTGGTAGAGGTCGGGGCCATAGTAGAGGCTGTGGTAGAGGTCGAGGACGAGTTAGAGGTCGAGGTGTAGCTCGTACAGCAGTTGGAGCAGCACCTGTAGCACCACCAGTTGCTCCAGCTCAGGAGCAGATTCTAGATATAGTTGAGCCGACGGGACCAGCTCAGGCACCAGCTATGCCTATTGAGATTCCAGGCCTACAAGAGGCTTTGGCTCAGATATTGACAGTTTGCACTGGCCTTGCTCAGGTGGTTTTGGCTCAGGCCATACCAGCCACTTCTTAGGTCGGGGGAGGTACTCATACCCCTTTCGCCCATACTCCAGAGCATGTAGTAGAGGGACTTCAGATACCGGGGGCACTACCAGTCCAGCCGGTTGCAATTGCTCAGGTCCCGGTAGTCCCCGTTATGGTTTATGATGAGCAGAGGAGACTTGAGAGATTTGGGAGGCTTCGACCTTCGTCATTTAGCGGTGCTGAGTTAGAGGATACTCAGGGTTTTCTGGATAAGTGCCAGCAGATGCTTCAAACAACGGGTATTCTGGAGACCAGTGGGGTTTCATTCACTACTTTTCAGTTTTATGGGACTGCCTTCAGATGGCAGGAGTTCTCCATTCTCTTTTTGGAGAAGTTTGTGCCGCAGTCTCACAGAGAGGAGCTGCACAGGCAGTTTGAGCAGTTACGTCAGGATGGCATATCTGTGACGCAGTACGAGATGAGATTTTTGAGTTGGCCCATCACGTAGTTTGGTTGGTTCCCACTGATAAGGAGAAGACTAGGAGGTTCATTGATGGCCTCACGTATCATCCGCGGTTGCTTATGACTAGGTAGAGGGTATCTGGGCCACTTTTGATGAGGTGGTTGACATTGCTCAGTAGATAGAGGTGGTCCGTAGCTAGGAGCGTGGTGAGAGGGAGGACAAGAGGCCTCGAGGTTCAGGCGGTTCTAGTGGGGTACCTTCTGGAGGGTAGTCCTACCACAACAGGGGTCGTCCTTACAGACACGCTCAAATGGGTTGTCCAGTTCACCGTGGTGCATCATCCAGCAATGGTTCATACAGTTCTCATCAGGGTCAGTCATCTCTTAGTGCACTTCCAGCCTTGAGTATGCCTTGTGCTCTTTCAGTTCAGGAATCATCTGTGCCAGGTTCTTCTGGTAGTTATTCTGGTTCTCGAGGTCCGCCTCAGTATTTACCAGCCTTTTCAGAGAGTGGTTGCTTTGAGTGTGGAGACTTGGGCCACATAAAGAGATATTGTCCCCGCCTTACGCGAGGTCCAATTCAGCAGAGGAATCATGTTACGACTTCTGCACCAATTGCTCCACCACCTGCCCAGCCAGCTCGAGGTGGGGCTCAGTCAGCTAGGGGTCGCCCAAGAGGGGGAGACCGATTAGGTGGTGGTCAGGCCCCATTCTATGCTTTTCCTGCCAGACCAAATGTTGTTGCTTCAGATGCAATGATCACAGGTATTGTCTCAGTGTGCCACAGGGAGGCTTCTATATTATTTGACCTTGGTTCCACTTATTCGTATGTATCATCGTATTTTAATCATTATATGGATATTTCTCGTGAGTCCTTAGTTTCACCTGTTCGTGTATCTACACCGGTGGGAGATACTATTATTATAAACCGTGTGTATCGGTCGTGTAGGAGACTAGAGTTGATCTCTTATTGCTTAGTATTGTTGATTTCGATGTAATCCTGGGTATGGATTGGTTGTCCGCATGTCATGCTATTCTGGACTGTCACGCAAAAACTGTGACGTTGGCAATTCCGGGGTTGCCAAAGGTCGAATGGAGAGGTTCTCTAGATTATGTTCCCAGTAGAGTAATTTCTTACATGAAGGCCCAATCTATGGTGGGGAAGGGGTGTTTGTCATATGTGGATTTTGTGAGAAATGTTGATGCAAATACCCCTACTATTGATTCAGTACCGGTAGTGCAAGACTTTCCAGGTGTATTTCCTGTAGACTTGCCGGATATGCCACCCGACATGGATATTGATTTCGGTATCGACTTGGTTTCGGGAACACAACCCATATCTATTCCTCTGTATCGTATAGCAACTATTGAATTGAAGGAGTTGAAAGAGCAACTTCAAAAACTTCTAAATAAGGGGTTTATTAGGCCTAGTGTGTCGCCTTGTGGTGCACCGGTTCTTTTTGTGAAAAAGAAAGATGGTACTATGCGGATGTGCATCGATTACAGGCAACTAAATAAAGTTACAATCAAGAATAAGTATCCTTTGCCTCGTATTGATAACTTATTTGACCAGCTTCAGGGAGCGAGGGTATTCTCCAAAATTGATTTCATATCCAGGTATCACCAGTTAAAAATTCGGGATTCGGATATTCTAAAGACGGTATGCAGGACTCGTTATGGTCACTATGAATTTCTCGTGATGTCGTTTGGGCTGACCAATGCCCCAACAACATTTATGCACTTGATGAATAGTGTATTCCAACCATATCTTGATTTATTCGTCGTAGTATTTATTGATGATATCCTGGTGTACTCACGTAGCTAGGAGGAGCATGCACAATAGTTGGGTATTGTATTACAAAGGCTGAAATAGGAGAGACTGTTGCCAAATTCTGTAAGTGTGAGTTCTGAATTAGTTCGGTGGCATTCTTGGGACACATAGTGTCTAGTAAAGGAATTAAGGTAGATCCGAAGAAGATAGAGGCAGTTCAGAGTTGGCCCAGGCCATCTCCAGCTACTGAGATTCGAAGTTTTCTCGGCTTGGCCGGCTATTATTGTCTCTTTGTGATGGGTTTCTCGTCCATTGCATCACCTATGACTAAATTGACCCAGAAAGGTGCTCCGTTCAGATGGTCGGATGAATGTGAAGAGAGATTTCAGAAGCTCAAGATGGCTCTGATTACAGCCCCAGTATTGGTGTTGCCTATAGATTCAGGGTCTTATACTGTGTATTGTGATGCATCGCCTATTGGTCTCGGCGCAGTGATGATGCAAGACGGTAGGGTGATTGCCTATGTATCCAAATAATTAAAGGTACATGAGAAGAATTATCCGGTCCAGGACCTTGAGTTAGCAGCTATTGTTCATGCCTTGAATATTTGGCAACATTATTTGTACGGTGTCCATTGTGAAGTTTATACCGATCACCGAAGTTTACAGCATCTGTTTAAATAGAAGGATCTTAATTTGCGGCAGCGGAGGTGGTTGGAGTTGCTTAAGGAATATGATATCACCATTCTCTATCAACCCAGAAAGGCCAATGTGGTGGCCGATTCCTTGGGTCGTAAGGCGAAAATTTTGGGCAGCTTAGTATACCTACCGGTAGCAGAGAGGACTTTAGCCTTGGATGTTCAGGCCTTGGCCAACTAATTTTTCAGATTGGATATTTTCGAGCCGTGCCGAGTTTTGGCTTGCGTGGTTTCTTAGTCTTCTCTTTATGATCGTATCAGAGAACGTCAGTATGATGACCTTCATCTATTTATCCTTAAGGACACAGTTTAGCACGGTGATGCCAAGGAAGTTACTATTGGGGATGACGGTGTATTACGGATGAAGGGTAGGCTATGTGTGCCTAATGTAGATGGTTTGCATGAGTTGATTCTCCAGGAGGCTCACAGTTTGTGGTACTCCATTCATCCAGGTGTCGTGAAGATGTATCAGGATTTGAGGCAGCACTATTGGTGGAGGCGAATAAAGAAAGATATAGTTGGGTTTGTAGCTCGGTGTTTAAATTGTCAACAGGTGAAGTACGAGCATCAGAGATCGGGCAGATTGCTTCAAAGACTTGAAATTCCGGAGTGGAAGTGGGAGCGTATTACCATGGACTTCATAGTTGGGCTCCCACGGACTTTGAGGAAGTTTGATGTTGTTTGGGTGACTGTAGATCGGTTGACCAAGTCCGTGCATTTTATTCCAGTTGGGACTACTTATTCTTCGGAGAGGTTGGCTGAGATTTATATCCGTGAGGTTATTCGCCTACACGGCGTGCCAGTGTTCATTATTTCAGATCAGGGCACACAGTTCACATCACAGTTTTGGAGAGCAGTACAGCGAGAATTAGGTACACAGATTCAGCTGAGTACATCATTTCACCCTCAGACAAACGGACAGTCTGAGCGCACTATTCAGATATTGGAAGATATGCTACGCGCTTGCGTTATAGATTTCGGGGGTTCTTGGGATCAATTTCTGCCACTGGCAGAGTTTGCTTACAATAACAGCTACCAATCGAGCATTCAGATGGCTCTGTATGAGGATTTATATGGGAGATGATGTCGGTTTCCGGTGGGTTGGTTTGAGCCGGGTGAGGCTAGGATATTGGGTATTGACTTGGTTCAGGATACTTTGGAGAAGTTCAAAGTGATTCAGGAACGGCTTCACACGGCGTAGTCTAGACAGAAGAGTTATACTGACAGGAAGGTCTGTGATGTTGCTTACATGGTTGGATAGAAAGTTCTGCTCAAGATTTCACCCATGAAGGGATTGTTGAGGTTCGGGAAGAAGGGCAAGTTGAGCCCTCGGTATATTGGGCCTTTTGAAATACTTAAGAATATTGGAGAGGTGGCTTATGAACTTACATTGCCGCCTAGTCTATTGAGTGTTCATCGAGTGTTTCATGTATCTATGCTCCGGAAGTATGTCGGGGATCCGTCTCATATTTTGGATTTTAGCACAGTGCAGTTGTATGGTAATTTGACTTATGATGTGGAGTCGGTGGCCATTTTTGACCAGCAGGTTCGAAAGTTGAGATCAAAGAACATAACTTCAGTGAAAGTGCAGTGGAGAGGCCAGCCAGTCGGAGAAGCTACTTGGGAGACTGAGCGGGAGATTTAGAGCAAATATCCACACCTATTTGAGACTCCAGGTATAATTCTAAACTCGTTCGAGGATGAACGTTTGTTTAAGAGGGGGAGAATATAATGATTCGGCCGATCGTTTTGAGTATTACAACCTCGTTTTCCCATTTACTGCTCAAATTGTGATTACAGTTGTTATTTGACTTGTTGGGATAATTGGTTCGGGTCCGGTGAGGTTTTGGAATGATTTGAATACTTAGTTGCAAGGTTTAGAACTTAAGTTAAAAAAGTTAACAGGATGTTGACGTATGTGTAACGACCCCGAAAAATATTTGCTAAGGAAATTAATGTTTCGTGGTACCGAACTGGGTTTATGTGTTTGAGAATTGTAGAAATTCTTTGCGACGAGCTTGCTCGCCGCGGCTCGGACCTTTTGAGTTGAACAATGCACCGGGAGTAAAGGAAAACTTTTGCCAAAAAAAGTCATTTATGCGGCCCACTATGCGGTCGCAGAATCACTCTGCGGACCGCATAATGATTGCAGAGTGAATCGGAGGTGGGGCAAGTTTGGAGGAAGGTCTGCGGCGCCTTATGCGATCACAGACCAGTTCTGCGGTGCATTATACGATCACAGAACAGGTATGCGGACCGCATAACGGCCGCAGACTCAAACAGTGTTGCCCAGTTCCGGAGGGCCTTTTTGCGACCCATTATGCGGGCTGCAGAAGCATTATGTGATCGCATATGTGACAGGAGATCCGCGTCGGGCTTCAATTTTTCTAATTTTTGATCCGACCCTATTTCGGTATATTAAGGCAAAAAGGGCTCTTTTGGAGCAAAAATCTGATATTTTTAAAGAAAGGTGAGAGTATCTTAGAGAGAGAAAGAGAAAACCTAGTCATTTATCCATCAATTCTTGTTCAAGGTTGGAAGATTTCACAAGGATCTTGCTAAGGCTTCAAAGAGGTAAGAATTTCTTCCCCTAATTCTTCAATTTCGAGCTTGGGTAAAGATGGGTGACTGGGAGTATGATTCTTGAGTGTAAGAGTATTATTTATACATACACGTACCAATAAAGTTTGTGGAAAGATTGTTGAGTTTAAATGGGTAAATATTGTGTTGAAAATGGTAGAAATCTTCAAAAAAATTAATTGAAGATTTGAGGGCCGAGTTGATGTCGGAATTTGGTGAAATTTATATAGTTGGACTCGTGGTTGGATGTGCATTCATAGTTTATAATTTTTGTCGAGTTCCGAGGCTTGGGCCTCACGAGCGATTTTTGAGTTAAATTTTGAATTTTATTGGAAAATTAGTATTTTATTATGGAATTAATTTCAATAATTTATATTGACTGAATCGAATTAATTGTGGCTAGATACAAGGTTTTTAGAGACCAATTCGCGAGGCAAGGGCATAGCAGAGTAAGAAATTATGCGGTTTGAGGTAAGTAACATTTCTAAACTTGGTTCTGAGGGTATAAATCCCTGAATTTCATGTTGTATGAATTGTTTGGAGATGACGCACATGCTGTGTGACGGGAATGTGGGCGTGCATCATAAAAATTGTGACTTAAATTGATTTCGTGGAGTTGCATAATTAAATAAATATCATTATCCGCATATCCTCCCCGTGTTAAAAAATTGAGCTGAGACTCATGTTAAAGATCATGATTTGGCTATGCGCCGATATATTTTGGGACCCACACGGGTCGTATTGCTGTTGAATTATTTGTTTAAATTTATAATTTTGTACTCAGTCACATCTATCACTTGCATATCATATCTCAATCTCTTTTGTCATTCACTGATACTTCATCTCATCATGTCGGGTTGATTTTTCATGTCATTGAGAGTCCGAGAGACTGGAGATTCTGAGTGATAGTTATATCTATTTATTTATGCCTGGATGTGACTATTATAACGATTGGGCTGAAGGAGCCCCTTCGAAGTCTGCACCCCCATAGTGAGCATAGTTGATATATATATATCTGGGATGGATCTTCCCTGGGCATGGATCTTGCCCGAAGCATTGATATTCGGGGATGGATCTTCCCCTGGGCTGGATCAGCTTTATACAGTACTGAGTGACTGACTGACTGTTAGTTGATAGATATACATATATATATTTGGGATGAATTTTCCGTGGACTGGATTGGCCATATACAGTACCAAGTGATTGAGTATTTTAGATTGTGAGTATACGGAGTTTTCACTAAGGTGCATTACATATAGTATGTACATTGGCATGTAGATACAGAGATGTCATATTCCTCGTATTATTTAGAATTAATCTGTTTTATTTGTACTGAAAGCAACTGATGAACTGGAAAGCATGCCTACATTTCTGTATTATTATTATTTATATTGGAATGTACTTGCGGAGCTCGTCACTACTTTCAGCGCAGAGGTTAGTCTTGTCATTTACTAAGTTGGTTGTACTCATACTACACCCTGCAACTCGTGTGCAGATCTAGGTATCTCCGGACACGGCGGTTGCTAGCTTTTCAGAGCTTTATCTATGGAGACTATCGAGGTAGCTGCTTGGCGTTCGCAGAACTTGACTCTCTTCTTTTTAGTTGTTGTATTGTTCTATATTTTTCAGACAGTGTTTTTATCAGTCAGCCTTTATTATCATTTAGATGCTCATGTAGTTAGTGACACCGGTTTTTGGGAATGTATCTTATGTCAGTAATTTGTGAGATTATTTTATGAAAATTCAAATATTATGTTTTCAAACTTGAAAGAAATTATGGTTTATTGAGGTTATCAGCTTGCCTAATGTTGAGATAGGCGCCATCACGGCATGTTAGAATTTTCGGGCCTTGACATAAAGATTGACACCTTTATATTTTAGAAATATTTTTAAAAACTTTCACTCTCATTTTACCCCTAGGTGTGTCAGATATGGCTTGTCCCCAAAAATATGTTTTCCAAAAAATGACTTATTTTTTACGTTTATTTGGAGAGTGGAAATATTTTATTAAAATTTTATAATAATATTAGAAAATAGAATATTATTATAATAAAAATTTTAAGTATTAAATATTGATAATAATGTTAAGTATTGATTGGAGCAATATAAAGTTTAGGGTTGAGATAATTATGAAAAATATGACTTCCAAAAGTGATTTCGTGAAAAAACTTTTCCTTCAAAACATTTTCGAGCAACTAAACCAAAAATATAATTTATTTTTTTGTAAATTATTTTATAAAAAAAATCGTCAAACCAAACATACACTAATTCATTCACATGACTTGTCTAAAAATTATAAATTTTTAAGATAATTTTGATTTGTAACTATATTTAATTAGTGTGTCAAAATTATTTATTTCTTTTTTGATCTCCAAACAAGAAACAAGTTTAAGGACAATGATAGTGAAACAATAGATATATCCGTTTTTGGACCGGACTAATCTGAAATTGTACCGAAAATTCCACTTTGAGGATAAATTGCTCCATATTAACAACGACTCCATATCTGAACTTCCATTTAGTGGTTTAAAAAATTGGATGGCCCTTCCACAAAATTAACTCCCTCATCTCTGCATTAGCATATATAGTGGGCGTTTGGAAGAATTGTAAAATTCCGAAAAAAAATTAAAATTGGTATTTGAAAATTAGAGTTGTTTTTTGATATGAATATAATTTTTGGTTATTTTTAAATTTTTATGAGTGATTTGAGTGAACATTTTGAAAAACAGTTTTTTTGAAGTTTTTTTTAATTTTCGAAAAATTTTAAAATTCATTTTCAAGTGAAAATTAGAAATTTTATGGTCAAACACTGATTTCGGAAAAAAGTAAAAATTATTTGGAAAAAAAAAAAAACGAAAAAGTTTTTTGGCCAAACGGTCTCATAGAATGATAGAATTGATAGTGAACTTCACATCATAAAGTTACTTTAAGATAGAATAAAAAGACCGCCTATAGTTGATATAAATCGATAACCTTAAAATAACAATAAAAATTGTGTTATAACTTTTTTACGGGCAATTGACTATAATAATAATAATAATAATAATAATAATAATAATGTAAATTTATACTTTATGAAGATTGTAAAGAACATGTTACAACCGATTAAATAGACTAATAATTTTTAAATCATCATCAATGAGGATCAGAGGGCCATATCGGATCATTTATTACTTGTGGGATTAGCAAAGAAAAAATATTCTATTGACAGGATATTTTTTCCTTGAAAAATATCTTCACAAGGACAACTAATCTCCTATACAAACTTAGCTTAAAAAGGGCTAGGTAGTGGCTTATAATATAGTTGGGGATAGAGGTGGGACAGGAGGGCTGGTAAAATTACATAATTGTCATAATGTCAAGTAGCAAAGAGCAAAATCGACCGAGAGTTGCATTTGTTAGAAGCGTTTACTTTCGATATGAAACTTTTTTTGCGAATCCGAAAAAATATTTTGTTCCAGAATTTTATAAAACTAATAAAATTTTACACACTAAATACTCATATATAGGTGATTGTATCAAGAAAGTTAGATATTTTTTCTGAAAACTCTTCTAATGTAATATCAAATAGGACTCAAAAAGAAAATATAGATAAATCAATTTTTGCTAACAAAAGATAAATATCAGGAAAGAAAAGAAGACTAGAGTTGGTTGTTAAATTTGTTAACATGACAAATTAATGCAATATTATTGGACTAGTGCTTATAGTAGAGAAATAAATAGTATGGTTCGATCTAAATCAAATATTAGGCATATGCTTGAAATTTGATAATCCATTCTTCATCGATTCCTTTTAGCAAAGAGAAGGAATTAAATTAAATTTGTCTAACCCCACAATAAAGATAACAAAAATAGTGGAATTTCAGTGTCAATGAGTTTAGTGAGATGAGTATTAATCCATTCACAAAGGGATAAAATGATATAATTGAAAGGATAAAAGTAACACCTCATAATTTAAAGTTTAAAAGTTGCAAAACATAAATATTTTAGGAATTTTTTTATGTATTAACCCTCATTTTAATGCTATGGAAACGTAGATGAGAAAAGGAGGATAAAGGGAAGAACTTGAATTCTTCAGAATATTATTTTAAAGAAAAATGTACCATTTTGTATCAGAAAGATGGCAACATCATGATTCATGGGTCATAATGAAAGCCGAAAGGAGGAAGATACCACTTTATGTGCGGGCCAAGGCTTTATTATCACAGAAAATTACATTGGATAAAGTTTTTTTTTTTTTTTTGGGAGAAATTCAAAAATAGCCAGATTTAGATGTGATAATTGAAAAATAGCCACAATTTTAAAAGTAATTAAAATATTACCATTTTTCATGTAAAGATAAATCTGAATGAAAACACTGTTCAAAATCCGAAAAATATTCCAGCATAATATATTAGAGTTCTAGTATAATATACTTAAACTCCAGTATATTATGCTGGATTTCCAATATATTATATTGGAACTCCCATATATTATACTGGAACTCCAGCATATTATATGTATGCGGAACTCCAGTATAATATATTATACTGGAACTCCAGTATATTAACTTACATGTACGCGGGTATTTGTAAGTATACAATAATCTTAAGAATTGATAAATCAAAGTAAAAATACATATTACTTGACCATAATTACCTATTAAAAAGTATATATGCAAGACATATATGAGATTCATTAGTTTTTAAATAAACACCTTTTGTGGCTAATTTTTTTTCTATTGTGTGCGTGCATGCCTCTCCATACATAATGTGAAACCTACATGTTCCACGCACGAAGGTGAATAAATAGTATCGGTTAGATAAACATAGGCGGATTCAGGATTTAAATTTTATGGGTTCAATATTTAAGTTTTATAGTATTGAGCCCATTATATTTTTAAAGTTATGGGTTCATATATACTATTTTTTACATATCAATAGATTTTTTCATAAAAATTTATGTCTCACGTCGAAATTTATGGATTCAATTGAACCCGTTCCTATTATTCTATATCCGCCCCCAATACACAAATACTAGCTGCAAGTTACATGGATTGATGATTTGGCAGCTGACTCGAAAAATTCAAACGGCAGGTGGGCTTTTATTTCAATTTTTAGTTTGGAGGGAAATTTAGTTAGTAGGAGTCACACTTTGTGCATTTCTTATTTTTGAATTTCATTCAATTATCGATTAGTATAAGTAGAAATGACTATAATAAAGATCCTTATGCATTTGGTGATAATACAAATCTGATCCTCTTCTTCTCTAATTTCTCCTCTCCCCTCTCTTCCTCTTCCTTCTAGTCTCGAATTACTTTTCCATTGGTGGAATTGGATACCAAATTGGTATCATATGGTATCAAATATCGGCAATCAATGGGTCCTCGCAAAGCAGTGGATGTTGCAACTGAAAATCCAGTCCCCGGCCTACAAGAGCAATATGAAGATTTAGAAGCACAATAGGTGGATCCGCGAGCTATAATTGACTAGAAAATACAGGATCTAAGAGATGACATGGAACACAAGCATGCAAAGATGATTCAAATGGTTAGCTCACTCAAAAACTCCATTGATAGTGTACATCTACAACAACAATCACGAGAGAGTGCATCCACCTTCCACAACAGAGAACCTGGAACTCAATTGAGACAAGGTATTCTAGGTCCTAACCCTTATTGCACTAACTCTAATGGTCGTGGACATAACTTGTTATTTCATCGATTCAATGGGGAGAATTTGAAAATTTGGTTATATAGAGCTGAACAATACTTTTCCGTTGATAATACACCTAATAATTAGAAGGTGGACTTGGTCGCAATGAACTTAGATGATGAGGGTCTAGTGTGACACCAATCATATCTAAAATGTAGAGACTCAGTAATTCCACCTAATTGGGATGAATATATGGTTAATTTGGTGGAAATATTCAGTGAAGAATTCTTGGATCCGATGTTAGAATTAAAGCAATTAAGGTAAACTGGTTCTGTGAGAGAACTTCAATTTGCTTTTGCTCGATTATTGGCTCAATGTGACCTATCTGTTAGCCAAGCTATCTCATGTTTCTTGGGAGGTTTAAAATAGGAGTTGGTGAACTCTGTTAAGATGCATGAGCTTCAAACACTTTCCAAAACCTACAGACTAGCTAGATTGGCAGAAGCCACCTTATCTGCTAATGCTAGAGCTCAGAAATAATATTTCTCAACCAGCTCCTATTTTCCTGTGAAAATACCATCTTATGAACCTTCCTTACATAAACCTAACCAACCTACTTCTGCCCTTATGTCTAAATTAGCCTTGCCGGCTCCTAATATTGCCAATATCACTAGAACTAGAAGGACCTTATCTAAGTCTGAATGTGATTCACCTAAGAAGGAGTGGTCAACAACTGAAGGTGATACTCCTATGATTTTCTTGTATGCTCTTAATGGTTTACATGGTGCTCAGACTATTCATGTGACTAGATATAGCGACAAACGACCTATACAGATTCTACTGGATGGTGGAAGCACTTACAACTTCATTGATGAAGAATCTACTAAGAAGTTGGGATGCACAGTTCAACCTACTAAGGTAGGATATTTTAGTCTAGGAAATAATACTTTGGAAGCTACATCATGAGTAGTTAGGAACTTTGAGTGGATTCTGCAGGGCACTACCTTTTCATCTGATTTGATTTTCTTTCCAGTGGGAATATATGACTTTGTCTTGGGTACTTTATGGATAAAAATTTTGAGGCCTGTTACTATGGACTATTCTGAGCTTACTATGGCATTCAATTACCAGGGTAAGTTCCTTCTGTTGAAGGGAGTCTCAGATGAATACAAGGTGCTCAGTTCCAAACGTGTGGGGTAAACTAAAAAGGGATGAGGTGCAATTCTTTATGTTACATGTGATTGCAGATCAGCCTACATCAGCGAGTAACAATCAGCTTAATGCTTTTCATCTGGACAAGGAGCATAACATTCCATCTCATATTGAGCATCTCCTTAGGAAGCATCCACATGTCATTGCTGAACCTGCTTCACTACCTCCAATCAGTGGTCCCTTTGATCACAAGATACCCTTACAACCAGGAGTTAAAGTTGTTAACATTAGACCCTACAGATATTCAGCCATGAAGAAATACATCATAGAAAAACTTGTGAAGGAGATGTTGCAACAAAGAGTAATTTAATATAGTAATAACCCATTCTCATCACTTGTGATCTTGGTAGGCAAAAAGGATGGGTCTTGGAGGCTCTGTGTAGATTGCAGGGAGCTAAATCAGTGCATCATCAAGGACAAATTTTCCATACCAATTATAGATGACTTACTAGATGAGTTGGCAGGTGCAACCATTTTTTCTAAAATAGATCTAAGATCTGGATACCACCAAATCAGAATGGTAGAAGATGATATCCCAAAGACAGCTTTCAAAACACACATGAGGCACTATTAATATTTGGTAATGTCATTTGTCTTAATCAATGCCCAATCTACCTTCCAGTGCTTGATGAATCACTTATTCCAGCAGTTTTTAGGAAATTTGTCATGGTATTTTTGATGACATTTTAATATACAGTGGCAATTTGCAAGATCATGCTAGGCATTTGCAGCAAGTTTTTGACACCATGGTACAACATAGCTTATTAGCTAAACAATCTAAGTGTGCTTTTGGGAGTCACTAGAGTGGAATACTTGGGTCATTTTATTTCTGCTGAGAGTGTTTCAACTGATCCTAAAATAATTGATGCAATGCAACAATGGCCTACCCTACTAATGTTAAGCAGTTGAGGGGCTTCCTTGGCCTGCCTGAATATTACAGAAAGTTTATTAGGGGATATAGACTCATTAGTAGACCCTTAACTGATCTGGTCAAAAAGGATAACTTTAATTGGTCTGAAGCTGCAGAACAAACTTTCAAGGAGTTGAAAATAGCCCTCACTTCTGCTCATGTGCTAGCTTTGCCTAACTATAGCCTTCCATTTGTGGTGGAAACAGATATAAGTGGTACAAGAATTGGGACTGTTCTTATGCATAATGATCATCCTATTGCTTTTATTAGCAAGGGACTTGCTCCTGGGCATGTTATTTTATCAGTCTATGAAAGGGAATTCTGGCTCTAGTATTTGTTGTGACTAAGTGGTCCCATTACCTCTTAGGATAATATTTCATGGTAAAAATCGACCAAAGAGTCTCAAGTATCTCCTGGAACAAAAGTTACACATTGATTCACAGATCAAATGGCTTTCTAAATTAGTACCATTTGACTTTGAGATTCAGTATAAAAATGGTAAAAAATATCTAGCTGTGGAAGGAGATTGAAGGAAGTTGGGTTACTGATTTTGAGCTACGGTCTTTTATCATTACATTACAAACACAACCACAAAAGCATTATACTTGGATTAATGGCCAGCTTGGAAGGAATGGCAAGTTAGTCATTGGTAATGACACTACTTTGAGGAATAAAATTATGACCTTGTGGCATTCTACACCAGCTGGAGGCACTCAGAAATTGATGCCACCACTAGAAAATTCTTAGCCCATTTTTATTGGAAAGGTATGAGGAATGATATCCTTTATTTTGTTCACAAATGCTTAGTGTGTCAAAGAAACAAATATGACACTACTGCTTACTCTGGTCTTCTGCAACCCTTACCCATTCCTGCACTACCTTGGACTGATATTAACTTGGACTTCATTGAAGGTCTGTCTAAGTCCAAAGGCAGAACTGTTATTTAGGTGGTTGTGGATAGGTTGACAAAATATGTCCATTTCATTGCCCTTAACCATCCTTACACTGCACAATCTCTGGTGCCTATCTTCCTGGTATATCCAGTGATAGGGACCCCATCTTCATAAGCTCTTTTTGGCAAGAGTTCATAGTGTTACTCTGCAGACATCCATTGCCTATCATTGGTGTTTTTGTGTTGATTCTCCTTCTGACTGGTCTTCTTTACTTTTCTTAGCAGAATGGTAGTATAACTCTAGTCCCCATTCTGCTATTCATACATCTCCTTTTGAGAAGCTCTATGGATACCCTCCTCTACTATATTTGCCTTATCTTTCTGGTGATTCTTCTTTGGATTCTGTTGAGGAGGTTTCTTTGCTGAGAAAATTTAAACTACAGCTAGCCAAATTTTATCTAGCAAGAGCACAACAAAGAATGCAGGACCAAGCCAATGCTCACAGAACTGATAAATAATTTACTGTTAGCGATTGGGTCTTTGTTAAACTACAACCCTACAGACAATCTATATTATCTACCTCTCCCTACCACAAGCTCACTTCCAGGTATTTTGGTCCTTATCCCATTGTGTAAAAAATTGGCTCTTTTGCCTACAAGTTGTTATTACCTCCGGAGATCCAAATACACCCTACCTTTCACATTTTCCAACTTAAATTTTGTTATGAACTTCTTTCTGAGATTATTCACCCTCATGTCCTTGACCTTTCCAACCCCTTGTATCCATTCCCTGAGGCTATTCTTGACAGTAGACTCATCAAAAAGGATAACAAAGCTGCTGCTTAGTACATGATTAAGTGGAAAGATATGGACATTTCTTATGCTACATGGAAGGTTGATGCTGCTTTAAAGACCAGATTTCTTTCATTCACCCTTGAGGACAAGGGTATTGCTCATAGGGGGGAGGAATTATTGATACATAAATACCAGCTGCAAGTGACATGGGTCGATGATTTGACAGCTGACTAGTCAAATTCAAAGGGCAGCTGGGCTTTTATTTTAATTTTTAATTTGGCGGGAAAGTTAGTTAGTAGGAGTCACACTTTGTGCATTTCTTATTTTTGAATTTCCTTAAATTATAGATTAGTATAAGTAGAAATGATTGTAATAGAGATCCTTATGCATTTAGTGATAATACAAATCTGATCCTCTTCCTCTCTAATTTCTCCTCTCCTCTCTCTTCCTTCTAGTCTCGAATTACTATTCCATTGGTGGAACTTGATACCAAATTGATATCCTGGTAATATATGGAATAATTTAAAAAATTAAAAGTGTACTCTCTTATAGATTAAATGTTTAGATGAAATGCTCTCATAACTCAATATGGTATTAGAACAAGTAAGACATTTTGTGTTCAAATTGCAGCGCCACCATCTTGATCAAAAATGAATTAGAAATGCAAAAAGAGTGATGGTGATTAACATGTCAATATCAAAGAAAAAGAGATACCCACTAATATATTTGTGTACAAGCTCAAATTTTTTGAAAAGCGAATATATTGGATCACTTTTATTCTCAAATAGGCGTTCCCCTCACCTCACTTTGTGTAATAACACAACGGTCATTTTGAGTATTGTAGCTCTGTTTTCCTATTTGTCGCTTCTTCTATGTTTATTATACGTATGTGACTTGTCGGGGTGGTTAGTTTGGTTCCACATATGTTTTGGAGTAAAATGGTATACTTAGTCCCATAGTTGAAGGCTTAAGTTAAAAAAGTTGACCAGAGTTTGACTTTTATGTAGACGACTCCAGAATAGAGTTTTGATGGTTCTGATAGCTTTGTATGATGAGTTTGGACTTAGAAGTATGTCCGGATGTTGATTATAGGGTAATTGACCTGACATTTTTTTCTGGTAGTTTTGGTCATTCCTGGGGGTTATAGCTGACAAGGTATTCATACTTACCTGGGCGGCTGAGCGAGCCAACTGATGGGCCGCCTCTTTTATACTTTTCTCGAAGGCATTCTGTAAATGATTTGCACTTTTTCTTTCTGGCATTCTTGTTTTTTTGGGCACCCGGTAGTATTCAGCTGGTTCCTCAAGGCATTCTTGGCAGGAACATTCAATATCCCATGGGCAGTGACATGTGAAAGGATCCTTGAACCACCACACATTTTTACCTTCGATGTCAAACTACACAGTCCAATCATGGTAAGAAATTATTCCGTCTATCCATTCAAAGAAACGGTCTGGATCATATCCATAGGGAGAGTGGTACATGGGTTGTATCATATGGAAAGAAAAGGTAGTCTTATTTGACTTTTTTAGGTGAGAGTGGTCAAAACTAATCAAGACACTTTGATCATTGTTTCTCATAATGGTTGACTCAGTGAATGCGAGAGGTTCTAGGGGCTCTCTCAATTTTTCAAAATTTGCTACCCATGAATCTAGAAGATGTTTTATAATTTCTTATGTTGAAATTTATTTGTGGATCTGGGTGCATTGGGTAGTACCTTTTGTGGCATCAACATTGATGATCAAAGAATTACCGTCACCTGGAAGAGAGAGATACATGGCATGATTTTGAACTCTCCATGGAATCTGATAGTGAAGAGTTGCTTGAATGGCATCCTTGTCGAGCGGGGCTCCTAGGATCTGGACTTGAATCTTCAATGCCTCCATGAGATATGAATCATATAGAGACATATTGAAATTCGGGAACACCGTCATAATGACTGTTCCTGCATTTAGAGTAACTTCAGTTGTGCCAAGATTAGCATGTTGGTATTCAAGATACCTGGTATTAAGGATAGAAATCCTTGCAACAACTGGTTGTCCCTTTCGTCCATGATAAGTTAATGCTATCCCGATAGCTCCAAAGTGTATGTGAGTGAAATCGTGGTCCTTCCATTGCTTTGGAAACTCTTTAGGAATCTGTAAAGTGATGAATTATTCTCCTTGTGTTGCATAAATAGGATCCTGGTCAAGTTTAGAAGCAGCAACATATTCTCTAACACCTTTGGGCCTTTGTTGGACCAAAGAGTGGATTTAAGACCATGGAGATAATTTTTTTTTTAGTAAAAGTGGAGTAAGGATTTATGAGTGGCAAATAAGTAGATAAAATTTTTTAATTTTCGTCTAAGACTTATATTTCATACAAGTAATTATATTTTTTGCAAGAGTTTTTGAAAGAGTAGGAGACATATTAACAACTGCACTAAAATGTACAAGACTAGAAAATGAAGATGCGTTAGATATAATTTGAGAAAGTCGCTCCCTCATCCAAAATGATGGGTTTGGCTCTGATACCACATGGGGTGAGTGCAGTACATGGAATTGTATAGATCGATAAAATACTAGAGTAGAGATTGGATTACTAGAATAGAGATTGGATTACCTTCGTAGAGATTGGATTACCTCAATAGAGATTGGATTACCTTAGCAGCGGTTGAATTATTCACACAAAATTCTACCTACAAGAGGGGTGCTGGAGGCTGCACTTGTCTCTAATGGGATTTGCTTCATAATCTGCGGCCGCAGATGATAATCTGCGATACGTACTTTTGAGCTTCTGTGCTTGTTTTCTTCATTGAGTCCAGATCACTCCTTCTTGAGTTGGATTTCATCTTTGGGGCTTATTTTCCACTATTCCTGCAATTAAGCATATTTTATCAGTTTTCGGGAACACAATTAAACGCTTTTGGACTAAACTGAAAGCAAAAAAGTGCCAATAAGTAGTCAAAATCCCCACTTATCAACTCCCCCAAACTTAAGCTTTTGCTTGTCCTCAAGCAAATAAGGTAATTACTACCTCCACAAATTGAGAGCTATTCCAGCTAATCAAAAATGCATCAATCACACATCAATTGGGACCAACAATTACCCACAACACTTATGAATTATTAACTTTTAAGCACAAATAGTTCTAATGTGGCACTTGAGCATCAAGAGTTGACTTAATTCATCAAGGAAGCTCACTCTTTCATGTAGGTCATTATGGATCCCAAACACCCCTTTCTCTACTCTCCGTTTGCATACCTCACTTACGAATGTAGCACTAAATTCAAAGATTTGTGAAAGGTTCGCTTATCTCTCTCAAAAGAATGTCATAAGTACAGCTTTAAGTACCATAGGCTTGCCCCTCATGTAAATCACCACTAATGTAAACTCACTCGGCTTAAAATTACATAGGGCTTTTTTGAAATACAATGAAGGCTTTTGGACTAAGGTTGGATATGCTATGATAGAATGTGTTCATTTTTCCTTAAGCACTCTATTTTTTTTTTCTTATCGGCTCATGCTTTGCCAACTTTTTGAGGCATTTTTTTCCATAGGGGGATTAGAGAGACTTAACATCACTCTTTCTTGGTCATGATATTTATTTTCTCCTTCTTTATTTTCTCCATGCTTTGCATCAGTACTATTCTTTGAAATCCCTTCAACTCTTCAACTTATTCACTTTTTTTTTTGCATCTTTCTTTTTGTTCTTCTTTCTTTTTCTTGCCTTTCCTTCTCTTCATTTCTTTTCTCTTTTTGTGCCTTGATACCTTTTTCAAACTCCTCGTCTCTCCCCCAAACTTATATTTTTAGCTAATTATTTCACAAGAATGTTAAGGAAAGTTCGGGTGCTAAGAGAGTGTCTCGACAGAACGGGTAAAGGCTTGTAACATGGTGATCAAATGATAAAGGTTTTAGGCTCAAATGGGTTGACTAGGGATAACAACATTGGTGGGCCATGAAAAATTTCAAGCGGGTCAAGGAGATCCTACAATCACTTATCAAGCCAAGCAAAACTTAAAATTTCGCCTAGAAATACATTCGGGGCAAGTTCTAGACCATTTGCAAGGGTACTTGGACTTGCAACAA
Organism: Nicotiana tomentosiformis; assembly: GCF_000390325.3. Taxonomy (NCBI): domain Eukaryota; kingdom Viridiplantae; phylum Streptophyta; class Magnoliopsida; order Solanales; family Solanaceae; genus Nicotiana; species Nicotiana tomentosiformis. The sequence goes on from NC_090812.1 coordinate 150,655,819, forward strand.
AAACATCTCACCTCTCACGCAGCTGGATTGTTAAAAAGGATAGACTCGAGGGCCCACAACGACCATATTCAAGATTGAAAATCATTATGGCTTGACTAAACCACTTGATGATTGCCTAAGTCAACACAAGAGTTACAAGGTCACTAACTAGAGCTATTTCTTTCCAAAAAACTTGTTTTTAACTATAAGCACATAGTTAAGTGTGTTGGTACCAAGTGAAGCATGTTTGACTCTTCGAGCTTGACTCAATTAGGTCAAAAACTTATTTTTAACCATAGGCATATAGTTAAGTGTGTTGGTACCAAGTGAAGTATGTTTGACTCTTCGAGCTTCACTCAATTAAGTCTTTTTATTCATTACTACTACTATTCTTATCTAAACATCAAAAACGGACTCAATCCCTTAAGAAGGTTGTCACACCATCCATTGTTGGGAAGAGTCACCTGGTTCACACAAAAATTACCCTTAGAAAGAGACGTGGCATTAAGAAAACCAAAGGCTTATTGGTCACTAAAAACATAAAAAAGAAGTTACAAAATTAAAAGAAGCTACTAGATTTAGCATAGACTAATAAGAAAATAGAATAAAGAAGCTAAAAATCAAACTACTGAAAGCATAACAAATATACATAATGAGAGAGGAAAAGAGAGAATATATACATACATAATAAAGAGAAAGAAGAAAATATTGTCAGTTATTACAAACCAAATGTCTAAAAGTCATCCAAATATCAAATAAACTCCACCCCCTAGAATAAGAATAAGCATTGTCCTCAATGCTTAACAAAATAAGAATAAAGAAGGGTAAGAGTGAAAAAGGACTCCCTACGTGGCCTTGGACATCTCTGTGTCTATAGCAGCGTCATCTCCCTCAGTCTCCTCTTGCTGGATCTCATCATCATCGTCTCTGGGAGTAACTGGGTTGGTAAACATCTAGCGCACTGCCTCAGTAGTGTCGGCAGCCAGGTTTGGCTCGTCAGACTGGCCAACTGGTGCCACTAGAACAGATGGTGCTGCTGGAGCTGCTGGTGCTGGTGGGTCTGACCCTATGAGCAAATCGAATGGAAGATCACCAACTGCTGCTATCTTGGTCACCTCTCTCCTCAACCTGTCAACTGATTTCTTAGACGCCTGGGATTTCCTCATTTTCTTTACCTGCTTCCCCAGCTTCTCAATCACTGCTCCATGTGCTACCAAGGTGTTCATGATGGTGGTTTGGTTTTCTAAGATCTTCTTCAATGTGTCCTCGACTGTCGGAGGAATCTGGGGTGTCGGGGTGGATAACTGTGCTGCAACAGCACTGGATATGTTGGTCAGATTTGTTGTGGCTGTCTGCATCCAGTTGTTGAGGCTCGTTAGTGTCTAGGAGACTCGTAGCGCAGATAGTGGATGAGTGGGCATGGGCACTGGCTTCAAAACCGATATGGAAGCACTGATGCTGAAGGACCTGAAGAAGGAGGTGGAGGCAAAGCTGCTGCACTATCAGAAGGATCTGCTGAAGTAGATGGTATGTCGACTGTCTCAGCAGCTACCCCGGTAGGCTCATCATACTGGCCTGCAGTAGTAGAGGGCTGACCCTTTTTCTTTGGGTTTCCACCATCCATCAAAGAATACCATGAGAAAGGCTTCTTCGCCGGCACCTTAGTGTCAAAATCTCATAGTTCCACCCCCGCATCTATGAGGTACTCAGTGATGGTATTGGGATATGGGTATGAGGTATCACCTTGCCTTCGACCATAGACATATTTGCCGACATCATGACACCCACATTGATTGGATACCCGGCCATGATAGAAGCGACTAGCACTGCCCTCGGAATCGAAAGATTTGTTTCATTTTGGCATGGATCTAGTCTGCTATATACAAATGTCTGCCATCCCTTTGCCTCAAATTTTAGGGTGTTCCGCTGAATAGGAACCCCTGCTGTGATCCAAACTGGAGGCGGCCCCGGAGTTGCAAGAATGTTAGCTAGCCACGGGCGAGCTGCATCTCCCATTGCAAACTTTTCCAAGTATTGCACAGGCTCCACATCCTCAAACCCCAAGTAAGAATTCAGGGCTCTTTGGTCGAATCTCACCTTTAGGTTTCTCACTTTTGTTACCTTGGTCCCTTTTTTTATATGTGCCACATTGGCTTAAAATTCTCGGACCAGGTATTCCTTGGCATCTGTCACACTCTGGGTGAACCATATCCACCCCTTTCTCTCTCTGAACTGTCTCAGCACTGCTGGGTTGTACTTCTCCAAGTCTTTCAAATTGAACTGACTCTCAAGAGTGAGCGATCTTGCCGACCACCACTCTCGGAAGCTCGTGAATGCAGCTAGACTCACAAATCTATCTTCCCAAATCTCTTTCTTTTTCGACCTCTCAAGGCCGGCTACTCTGGTATCACCCCCTCGGCCATCATCCAGGAGATTATCCACATCTACTGTGGTAGCAGGTGCATTGGGGACATGTGTGGATGAAGGCTCTTAAGCCTGACTGTTACCTTCCGAACCCTCAGAAGTGCTCTCAGAAGAGGTTGGCTCGTTTCTAAGTTGATATCTTTCCTGAGGCAGTTGTGGCTGTGATTGCATAGCAGGCTGCTCTTGCACTGAGTCGCCCTCCGATACTTCCCTAAACGGGGCATATGAACTTGATTTGGAGGGTTCCAACTGTCTACTTCAGCCTGCTGTGGCTTTCTTACTGATTACTCTTTGGAGGGCGAGGGGTAAAGTGCTTTTGCCTCTGCCTCTGGAAGGTTCACCCCTCCCCTTTAATGTATCACCACGACCATGGTATCTAACCATTTTCTGCAACAAATAGCAGCAGGAGTCAATTATAATTCAAGGGCAGATAATCAGAAGTTCACAGAACAAAATAGGTTGCAGGGTATGGAAGTGCGGTTCGCATAATTCCAAGTGTGGCCGCAGGTCTGGTTGTGCAGACCGCACAATTTTAAAGTACGGTCGTAGCAAAGAAACTGTGGTCTACATAATTTTTGAGTGCGACCGCAGAGTTGTAGTGCAGTCCGCACTTTTCTGAGTGCAGCCGCACAATGGGCACCTGAAAATGGCAACTCTCTGAAGATAGAGAATGCCCTGATCTGCGGCCGCATACACTTTTCTGCGGCCGCGATTGAATTTCCGCGGACCACACAATTTCGAGTGCGGTCCGCACAATCTTGCCTAACTAAATGCCCTAAGCTACACTTCTGTAGACCGCACAATTCCTTGTGCAGCCACACATTTCAAAATTCAATCAGGCAGAGTCCTATAGGGTTTTAATTTTATGCACAAATTGGACATGGTAGTAGCAATTAAATATGATAAACAAGATACTCATTCCCCAAATAACAAGTGGGAGTTTACCCAACACAAATTAAACCCTACATGGATATGAAACTGACAATTGGTCTAAAATAACTAACAATTTCTAAACTAGCTTAGAAAATTGAAAAACTCTAGAAATGATTTGAACATACCAGTGATGAAGTGATGCTAAGGAATGATCACAGATGCTTAATTAGATGGTAGATGATTGAATCAGTTGTGTGCAAGATTTTAGCCCTTTGTTTTGATTGCTCAGAGATTGAAAAGTTTCAATAGTAGCATTAGGGCTACTATTTATACTAAGCGGGTTTTGCTACGGGTTCAAGAGACGAGTGTAGCCACAGAATTCCTTTTGCGGTACGCACTCTGTTACCTGATGTTCCATTTTCTCATGATGATCTACGGTCTGCAGATTTAGAAGTACGGCCGAAGATTTTGGTACGGACAACAGAATTCATTGTGCGGCCGCACTTTGGCTGTTTCTTTGACAAACAAACTTTAGAGAGTTTGCAATTTTTCATCTCAAGTTGTGCGGTCCGCACAGGAATTGTGCGACTGCATTTTCCTTCTGCTGCAGCATCAAGAATTGTGCTGTCCGTATTTGTTTTTCATACTTAGCCAATTTTTATGAACCCAGTTCCTATAAAGCACACACAAACAACACACTTCAAATTCAGTTAGCACAAAATAAGACCTATCTAAAAAGAATATGGGTTGCCCCCCAAGAAGCGCCTGATTTAACATCGTGGCACAACGTAGATTACCATCACTTCAAATGAATCACTGCCACCACGTGGCCATCATTAGCTTGTCCCAAATAATACTTCACCCAGTGACCATTGACTCGGAATACCTCATCATTTATGTTCTTCAAGTTCAATACACCAAAAGGTGTCACACCCACAATTTCAAAGGGACCACTCTATTTGGATTTCAGCTTTCCGGGAAACATCTTCAATCGTGAGTTGAACAACAAAACAAGATCGCCCACCTTGAATTCCTTGTTTTGGATGTATTTGTCATGAAGGTACTTCATTCTTTCTTTGTACAAGGACGAACTTGCATATGCATGGTACATGAATTCATCTAATTCATTCAAATGTGCAACCCGCAAGGTAGCAGCTGCATCCCAATCAAGATTTAATTTTTTTCAAAGCCCACATGGCCTTGTGCTCAAGTTCCACCGGAAGATGACAAAATTTTCCAAACACCAAACGGTATGAAGACATCCCGATAGGAGTTTTGAAAGCAGTCCGATAAGCCCATAGTGCATCATCAAGATTCTTTGACCAATCCGTCCGGTTAGCATTCAATGTTTTGGACAAAATACTTTTTATTTCCCGGTTGGAGACTTCCACTTGACCGCTTGCTTGAGGGTGATAGGGAGTCGTAATTTTATGAGTGACACCATACTTGCTAAGCAAGGTGTCAAAAGCTTTGTTGCAAAAATGCGACCCCATCGCTTATGATATCCCGCGGAGTACCAAACCTTGTGAAGATGTTCTTCTTCAAAAATTCCACCACACTTCTTGCTTCATTGTTGGGTAGAGCAATGGCCTCAACCCATTTTGACACATAATCAAACGTGACCAAGATGTAGGTATTTCCGCAAGAACTCACAAAAGGTCCCATGAAGTCAATACCCCACACATCAAAAATATCAATCTCCAAAATAGCGGTGAGGGGCATTTCATTTTTCTTTGAGATTCCACCGGCCCTTTGACATTCATCACAATGCTTGACTAGATCACTTGCATCCTTTTAGAGAGTGGGCCAATGGAAACCGCAACTTAGCACTTTGGCTATCGTTCTTACTCCACCATGGTGACCACCATACGGTGAAGAATGACAAGCCCCAAGAATTTCAACTTGTTCCTCCTCCGGTACACATCTTCTAATCACTCCATCCGTACAAATTCGGAAAAGGTACGGTTCATCCCAATAGTAGTCTTGACAATCTCGTTTGAGTTTCTTTCTTTGGTTTGAAGAGAACTCATCCAGGATGATACCACTCACAAGAAAATTTGCTAGATCCGCGAACTATGGCACCTCTTTCATTGAAATGGCTAAGTGTTGCTCATCGCGGAAGTTGTCATTGATTTCAAGGCCATCATGCGGCCTCCCCTCCTCCTCCAAACGAGACAAGTGGTCCGCCACTTGGTTTTCACTTCCTTTTCGGTCTTGGATGTCTATATCAAAATCTTGCAACAAAAGCACCCATCTCATCAACCGAGCTTTGGAATATTTCTTTCTCATAAGGTAACGAAGTGCCGCATGATCTGTGTGGACAATCACTTTTATACCCATCAAGTACGGGCGGAACTTCTCAATTGAAAACACAATGGCAATGAGCTCTTTTTCTGTTACAGTGTAGTTGATTTGGGCATCATTCATGGTCTTACTAACATAGTAGACCGGACAAAAGATCTTGTTGATATGTTGCCCCAAAACTGCTCCAACCGCTACATCACTAGCATCACACATGAGCTCAAAAGGAATGCTCCAATTCGGGGCGGTGATAATGGGAGTAGTTGTCAACTTGAACTTAAGCAATTCAAATGCTCTCATGCAATCATCATTGAAGTGGAATTTAGCATATTTCTCCAAAATCTTTCACAAGGGGTTCACCACTTTGGAAAACTCTTTTATGAAACGCCGATAGAACCCCGCATGACCCAAGAAACTTCTCACGCCCTTCATGGATGTTGGAGGTGGAAGTTTAGAAATCACCTCTATTTTTGCCTTGTCGACCTCTATCCCCTTCTTTGAAATCTTGTGGCCAAGGACAATACCCTCTTAGACCATGAAATGGCATTTCTCCCAATTCAACGCCAAGTTCGTTTCTTCACACCTTGCCAATACCTTATCCAAATTTGCCAAGCAATCATCAAAGGAATCCCCAACTACCGAAAATTCATCCATGAATACTTCAAGGTAGTCATCTACCATATCCGTAAAGATCACCATCATACACCGTTGAAAAGTTGTTGGTGCATTGCATAAGCCAAATGGCATTCGCTTAAAAGAGAAAGTGCCATAGGGACACGTGAAAGTTGTTTTCTCTTGATTTTCCGGGGCAATAAGGATTTGATCGTAGCCCAAATATCCATTCAGAAAGCAATAGAACACTTGGCCGGCCAATCGATCAAGCATTTGGTCAAGAAAGGATAGTGGGAAATGGTCTTTCCTTGTGACTTTGTTTCGCTTCATATAGTCCATGCACACTCTCCATCCGGTCACCGTTCTTGTTAGAATCAACTCATTCTTATCATTGGTGACCACATTTATGCCCCCTTCTTCGGAACACATTGCACCGGAGAAGTCCACGAACTGTCAAAAATAGGGTAGACAACCCCGACATCTAACCACTTTATGATCTCTTTTTTGACCACCTTTTGCATTGCTTCATTAAGTCTCCTTTGATGTTCAATGGAGGATTTGGCATCTTTCTCCAAATTAATCTTGTGCATGCAAAATGCGGGGCTTATTCCCCGAATATCCGCCAAAGTCTACCCAATAGCTTTCTTCCTCTTGTGGAGCACCGCCAATGTAGAGTCAACCTGCATGTTAGTCAAACAAGAGGAAAGAATAACCGGTAAAGTAGAGCAAGGGCCAAGGAATTCATACCTGAGATGTGGAGGCAATGGCTTCAATTCCAAGATAGAAGGCTCTTCAATTGAAGGCTTTGTAGGAGGAGTTTTCCTATTCTCGAGATCCAAGGAAAGTTTCTGAGATGCATAATTGTATGACCCCGTCCCTTGCAAAGAATTGACACATTCCATGAAACCATCCATTTTATCATCATCAAAATTGAGCAAAACGGCCTCCAAAATGTCACCAACATTAATCGTTGCACTAGTATCATCAATAATCACATCGGTCACCAAGTCCACGAACGAACACACTTCATTGCTATTCGGTTGCCTCATAGATTTGCACACGTGGAACACAACCTTTTCATCACCTACCCGGAAAGTGAGTTCACCGGCTTCCACATCAACAAGAGCCTTCCCCGTAGCATGGAAAGGTCTACCCAGAATAATCGGCACCTCATAGTCCACTTCACAATCAAGAATCATAAAATCCGCCGGGAGAATGAACTTGTCAACTCAAACCAATACATCCTCAATCATCCCCAATGTCCTCTTCATTGTACGATCGACCATTTGTAATCTCATAGATGTGGGTCTTGGTTGCCCAATTCCCAATGTTTTAAAAACCGAATAGGGCATCAAGTTGATACTCGCCCCAAGGTCACAGAGAGCTTTTGCAAATTCGGCACTTCCAATGGTACAAGGAATTGTAAAAGCACCGGGATCTTCCAACTTTGGATCCATCGAATGCACAATTGCATTCCCTTGGTGAGTGACTTTGATAGTTTCAAAATTTATCGATCTCTTCTTTGTCACCAAGTCCTTCATAAAATTAGCATATCCGGGCATTTGATCAAAAGCTTCAACTAATGACACATTTATAGAGAGGCTCTTCATCATATCAATGAACTTCTTGAATTGATTCTCGCCATTTTTCTTGGCAAGCCTTTGAGGATAGGGAGGAGGTGGCTTAGGCAATGGTAATCGGTTCCGGTATGTCAATCACATGATCCCTAGTTTGGTTCACATCCTCTTGAGTCTCTTCTACCGTGTCATCAATATCAATCCGCACTTCATCATTTGCTTGCACAACATTGTTCGGGGATCTCCTCTTCTTCTACCACTTGCTCATCATCCACAAGTTGCCTTTGACTTGAGGTAGGTACTTTCCCACATTTTTCACTTCTTGTAGTAACGGCCATGGCATGCCCCGTAGTGTTCCCACCCTTCGGGTTCACCACCGTATCACTTGGTAGTGCCTCCTAAGGACGAGCATTTAAAGCTTGAGAGATTTGACCCATTTTCACTTCTAAGTTACGGATTGATGTGTTGTGTGAAGCAAGTTTGGCATCGAAATCAGCATTATTCTCCATCATTTGCTTGAACATGTTCTCAATACGACCCATTTCATTGTTGGAGGAACTAGGACCATGAGAATGATAAGGAGGTGGGTTGCTCGGTTGTTGGTACATCGAGGGCCTTTGAAAACCCAACCCCAGATTTCCTTGGTTGTTGTTCCACCCGCCTTGGTTGTTTCCTACACAATTGCCTTGATTATTATTATTATTCCAATTCCCTTGGTTATTGCTTCCACTCCAATTGCCTTGATTGTTTCCAGCATTCCAGTTACCTTGGTTGCTAGAATTCCAATTGACTTGATTATTCGAAGGTCTCCATTGTTGTTGACTAGGGCCTTGGTAGTTGTTTCTTTGCCCTTGAAAGTTGTTCACATATTGGACCTCTTCATCTTCATCATTGTAAGAATCTCCTTGATCAAACCCACTATCATCTTGCACGAAATTGTCCACTCTTTGTTGCACTTGTGGACTTCTTGTTCTTCTCTTGTTTACCATCATATTAACTCCCTCCATAACATTGTCTTGCCTCAGGTTTTGCACTTGTTGAAGTTGAACCTTTGCCAATGGGTTCATGGTGGTTGTCAACTCGGCTATGGATTGCCCATGGTCATGTAACTCTTTATGAAGAAGAATCACATTTGGATCACCTTGTGGAACATTGGCCCTAGATTTCCACGCCTATGAAGTATCCGCCATCTCATCCAAAATATCACATGCCTCCGCATAAGGTGTAGTCATGAAGTTCCCACCGGCAAGTTGATTCAATACACATTGGTTGGTGGTATTGATCCCCCGATAGAAAGTTTATTGAATCATGTTCTCCGTCATATCATTGTTGGGGCACTATTTCATCATTATCCTATATCTTTCCCATATTTAGGTAGTGGTTCATTAGACTCTTGCTTGAATGCTAGAATTTCACCTCGAAGAATAGCCATGTGCCCGGGAGAGAAGTACTTTGAAATAAATTTCTCCGCAAGTTCATCCCAAGTACGAATGGAATGATTTGGCAAACAATCCAACCAATCTAAAGCTTTTCCCCGTAGAGAGAATGGAAAAATCCTTTTCCTCAAAGCATCCTCGGAGATATTTGTTTGTTTGCTTCCCCAACACGTATCAACGAACCCCTTCAAATGTTTATATGTATTTTGACCCGGTGCACTAGTGAAGAACCCTCATTGCTCGAGTAAAGTGAGCATCACGTTGGTTATTTGAAAGTTGCCCGCCCTAAAACAGGGTGGGACTATAGCACTTGAATACCCTTCATTCGACAACACCCGGTGTAGAGCCGTTCGTGGTGGAGGTGGGGGTGGAACGGGAACATTGTCGTGAGGCGGTCAGCCTCGTCTATTGGCTTGAGGTTCAAGAGGGACCTCATCCATTGAATCATCATCAACGTCCACATCCCCCACGGATATGTTTTCGAGCTTATTGTTTGCCATGATTACACCTACAATACTCACACGTTAGTAACAAGGAAGGAAAAGAAGATATTCTAAAAACAGACCTAAATATATAGCTAACACCGAGTTTTAGCTCCCCGGCAACGGTGTCAAAAATTGGTCTCGTTCAATTTCACTCCTCTATTTGAGGATATGAAAACGATCGATGCAATAATAATACCCAACAAAGTCGGGGTCGAATTCCACTAGGAGCTATGCGAATGGGTGCTAGTAGTATATATCTTAGTGCGTGAAATTGTATATTTTGATTTGCACTTCCGGAATATTGGGTTTTGTTTGCAAATCTAACTTAAACTACTATTGAGATTTTAAGAACGAAACTAGGAAATTGTTTTTGGTTGTTTTTCAAAAGATAAAAGGCCTAGGGATATGACTTTCACCTAGGTGTTCGCTTAATGGGTTGTAAGACTTAAAGCTTATTTTATTGATCGGGGTGTATTATAGCTATCAACACTCAAGTACCCACTCAGTACCTCTCGGTCAGAGAGTGATTTTGCCCAATTTGGCTTTCTCAAGTCCAAATGGGTATTGAACAAAGTAGTTGATAATAAGCTCAAGTCGGGTTTTACTACCTCTAGGTTCAACCATTTAATCGGGATTATCAATCTCTCAATTGACCCAATTTCTTGCTAGCCAAGTTTTCCTATATTAAGTCTCTCTTTCTCAAGTAGAGACCAAGTCAAATAGGCATGAAATAATATTTGCAACCATTAATTTTTTAAATAAAAGCAAGTACAAGGCTAGATAATCAACACCCAACCATAAACAAGCAATAAATCAAACACCCATTAAGTTTACACAACCCTAGTAAAAATCTAGCTACTCATGCTTAAATTAGAAGAAAAAGAAGAAGAAGAAGTGATAATTAAACCCATAATAATAATTAAGATGATAAAAGTAATATTCAAAAAGCTCAAAATAGCAAAAACTACTAAAATGAGCAAAGTAAAACGTCTAGAGTGGCTGCTGATGTCAAAAGTTGACCTAAAAAAAGTGAATATCTTCTATATATACAGCGCTGGAATTTTTGGACAAAAAATGCCCTTTCGGAGGTTCTGCAGCCGTACAATTCCATATGCGGTCCGTACTTTGCTTCAGCCTGGAAGGAATGGAAACCTGTGGCCACATAATTCTGAACTGCGGTCGCACTTCACTCTTTCTACAGTCCGCGCATTTCATAGTGCGGCCGCACATTGCTTTTCTGCGGACTGCACAAATATGACTGCGGTCGCGTAGCTGATCTTCTGCGGCCGCACAATAATTGTGCGGTCTGCACTTTTGTTAAACTTGAATGCAGGTTCTCTGAACTTTTGCTCTTGCCCAGATTCTGTGTTCGCACATTTCATGTGCGGACCGCACTTTGCACTTGTCTCTGATGGGATTTTCTTCACAATCTACAGTCGCAGATGATAATCTGCGGGCTGCACTTTTGAGCTTCTGCGCCTGTTTTCTTCCTTGAGTTCAGATCACTCCTTCTTGAGTTGGATTTCATCTTTGGGCTCATTTTCCTCTATTCCTGCAATTAAACATATTTCATCAGTTTTTGGGAACATAATTAAATACTTTTGGACTAAAACGAAAGTAAAAAGGTGCTAATAAGTAGCAAAATCCCCACTCATCAAAACCCAATGACATACAAATACTATTCATGGGTCCCTTTACCATCATTCATGCCTTGTCCAAACAAAAAACCAAACTCAAGGCCATGCAATTTATTTTCTAGTTCATGATCATGCCTTTATGCTTTGTCTATTAGCCAAATAAGTATCTTATATTGTAAGACTTTTATGTTTGTTGTACTTGTTTTATGCCAATTATACTATGTAATTAAATAAGGGTAGTACATGTACTAGCTTTCCATATCCTATGAATAGGAGCCTTTGTAGTAGTTGGAGATCATCTTAGATCCAACCTAATTCTCTTGTAAAAACTCTTGTGTAATAAAATGTCTTCTTCTAGCTAAGTCTCTTATAGTTTCTTCCTCCAAAAAATGGGTTTATGGCTGGTTTATATTTGAGTGTAGAGTCTCAAAATACTTTAGTAGTTGAAGAAGATTGCTCTAGTAGTTGAGGAAGATTGCTTTAGTAGTTGAGAAAGATTGCTTTAGTAGTTGTTGCATTAGGAGTGCAAGAGTTTTTCGAGTTCATTGTTGACAGCCTAGTTGTGGTGAGAGACGCCTTTTGTGAGCCTCCAGCACCCCCCTCCTTGTAGGAAGATTTTTGTGCGAATAATTCAATCGCTGCTAAGGTGATCCAATCTCTACTGAGGTAATCCAATCTCTGCGAAGGTAATACAATCTTTATTCTAGTAATCCAATCTCTACTATAGTATTTTACCGATCTCTATGATTCCTGATACTGCACTCACCCCCTGTGATATCAGAGCCAAACCCATCATTTTTTAGGAGGGAGCGACTTTCTCAAATTATCTCTAACGTATCTTCATCTTCTAGTCTTGTACATTCTAGTACATGTGTTAATATATCTCCTACTCTTTCAAAAACCCTTGCAAAAAAATATGATTATTAGTATGAAGTAGAATTCTTAGACGAAAATCAAAAAAATTCATCTACTTATTTTCCACTCATAAATCCTTACTCTGTGTTTGCTAAAATAATAATTGTCTCCATGGTCTCAATTCCGCTCTTTGGTCCAACAAAGGCCCAAAGGTGTTAGAGAATATGTTGTTGCTTGTAAACTTGACCAACATCCTGTTTATGCAACATAAGGAGAACAATTCATCACTTTACAGATCCCTGAAGAGTTTCCAAAGCAATGGAATGACCACGGTTTCACTCACATAGACTTTGGAGATGTCCGGATAGCATTAACTTATCATATACGAAAGGGACAACAAATTGTTGCAAAGATTGCTATCCTTAATACCAGGTATCTTGAAAACCAACATGCTAATTTTGGCACAACTGAAGTTACTCTAAATGTAGGAACAATCTTTGTGACGGTGTTCCCGAATTTTAATATGTCTCTATATGATCCATATCTCACAGAGGCATTGAAAATTCAAGTCCAGATCCTAGGAGCCCTACTCACCAAGGATGCCATTCAAGTAACTCTTCACTATCAGATTGCTTGGAGAGTTCAGAATTATGCCATACATCTCTCTCCCCCAGGTGATAGTAATGCTTTTCTCATCAATGTTGATGCCACAAAAGGTACTACCCAATGCACCCAGATCCCCAGACAAATTTCAAAAGAAGAACTTGTAAAAATTCTTTCAGATTCATGCGCAACAAATTATGAAAAATTGAGAGAGCCCCCAAAACCCCTTACATCCACTGAGTCAACTATTGTGAGAAAAAATGATCAAAGTGTCTTGATTAGTTTTGACAACTCTCATCTTAAAAAGCCAAACAAGACTACCTTTTCTTTCTATATGATACAGCCTATACACCACTCTCCCTATGGTTATGATCCAGACTATTTCTGTGAACGGATAGATGGAATAATGTCCAATCGTGATTGGACTGTGCACTTTGACATCGAAGGTAAAAATGTGTGGTGGTTCAAGGATCCTTTCACAGACCACTGCCTATGAGATATTGAATGTTCCTGCCGAGAATGCTTTGAGGAACCAGCAGAATACTACCGGGTGCCCGAAAAGAAAAAGTGCAAATCATCTGCAGAATTCCTTCGAGAAAAGTATAAAAGAGGCGACCCATCAGTTGGCTCGCTCAGCCTCCCAGGTAAGTATGAATACCTTGTCATTTATAACCCTCAGCAATGGCCAAAACTTCTAGAAAAAGATGTCACGTCAATCACCCCTAGTTGGGAAGATGATGAGGCAACTCCTTTGCCCAAAAATCCTGGAATACTAATGTATAGCCCCTTTAGCACTGGATATACCGATGATTTTTCACCTCTTGAACATTTTAGTAAAGATGGTGTTGATCATGCCCCCAAGATCCCCAAAAAGAATGTTATTTTGCCCTCAGGAAAAAAATCACCATCAAGTGACATTGAAGCAACAATCAATTGGCAGTCCAAAAATTCTATTTCTAAAAATAGAATCTTGAACAACATTGATAGCACTGTTAAAAATGTTGCACACACTCAGAACAAATTGCTTAGTAGGGTAGAAAATATTGAGAAGAAGGTAGAACAGGTTGTAGAGAAGTCTTCCCAACATGTAGGACTCATCATAGCTTTGGAGCACAGGTTAGAAAGCTTGCAGTATGATATTTGTCCACCGGGTACATCTCTTTTCCAATTCTTCTAGCAACAGTAGAAAGAGATAGTTTTCCTAAGAGAACAAATACTCCTCTTGAAAGGTGATCACATTGTGCCCCAGAAACCCATAAGTCCTCAGGTCACTTCTCTTCCTCCCACAAGTACATTCTCATCCCAAAACTATTCCCCTCCTCAACTAGATTATCCTTTTAATATATTTTCCTCTCCCCAAAGAAAAAGCCATATAGCTGCTCATAACCCATTTGCTCAAACTATTGAAGAACCCAAATTTGATATTACAAAGTTAGTTTGTGAAAGAAAAGACGCACTTGCAGCCCAGAGACGCTCAAAAAAGAAGAGAGAGGTAGGAATACACTAAAAAAATGCAAACCATGAGAACCTCATGATCTCTACCCTCCACACCCCTAGCCTCTATGTTGCCCAACCACAGAGTGATTCAGAAGAGGTAACATCTCACGGGTCAGATACCCAGAAAACTGAAGAGCTTACTGATGATTCTACCCAAGAATTTCCAATAGAGGATAGTTCCGAGGTAAGTACTGCTTCCTCCCAAGATTCTTTAGAAGAAGAACTTCCTCCCGTTTCAATGAATCAGCCCAGGGACCAAGAGGTCTCCAAAGTTGATGATGATCAAGATGGGATGACTAATGAGCCCATTCTAGAAGGAAGATATGATTTTGCCACGGCCAAACAGGTAGGTACTGGTTTCCATACCTTTACCTTAGATGATATAGACGTCTCAAGATGGCCTCAAGGAATCCAAGATTTCTGCACTTGGATGGTGACCAAGAATTTGGTAGAGAGAGAAAAGTACGTAATCCTATCAGAATTCACTTCTCGCCTCGTAGGTATTCTTCGAGATTGGTGGAATTCACTTGGATTGAAAGACAAAAATGTTTTCCTTACTTCCCAAAATTTTTCTTTTAACATTAGAATCTTGCATGAAGTTTTCTGTGGTGATGCTGGCCAAAGGCATGAAAACTCCAAAGATAACCTTTTGAAATGAAGTGTTTGTCTTTGGATTGAGATATCATTGATGAGCATTTCCAGAAAATGGCAAAAATCTTTTGCGAGCTGGGTGGGGATATCAATCTAAAACAAAGAATTATTTCATCCCTACCAAAGATTTTGGCTAGTCGAACCATGACCATCATAGAAGATAAATACCAGTCGATAACGACTCCTAATATTGGTTTTATTAGCCAAGTCATTTTTTCTGCTCATGATGATATCTGTGCAAAAGTATCTACTTTGAAACAGATAATGAAGAATGATTCAGCACTAGATACAGCTTGCCGCAGGTTAGATTTAATTACAGAAAGAAAAGATTGCTCATGCCAGGCGCCAAGGAAGAAGTTCAAAAGGTTCAGGTTTCCAAAATTCTCAGGTGACAGGTCGAGGTTCAGAAGGAAAATAAAATACTTCAGAAGGAGAAGGCCGGGAAATGCAAGGAGAAATAGAGACTGTTTTATTTGTAATAAAATAGGACATTTTGCGAGAAACTGTCCGCAGTCCAAACAGTCTATTAGACTTCTCTTTGAAACTGTAGATTACACAGGGATTTATTTCAGTGAGGATGACGACCTTGAATCAGTTTTATCACTTGAAGATGAGCCCACAGAAGAGACTCTTATCCTTGGATGTATATGAGGAATATGGTGATGATCATTACCAAATTTCAGAACCAAATCCAAAGGTAAAAGAGGAGATCCACAGCATCACGGTGATCCCGCAAACATAAATCAAGGTCTATGCATCCAAGTGGGACAAACCAACACATGTCATAACTTTCTTTGACACGGGAGAAACCTCCTCACTCATTAATCCTGCGGTCTTTCCAGCTGAGTATTGGGTATCGTACTTTAAGAATTTCAACACAGCCTAAAATGGAATTCTGACCACAATTGTCATTACCAAGCACCCAATCACTATTGAATTCTTTCCAGGACTGAAGTACAAAACAAATACTGTAGTTTACACTCTAAATTACAGCATTTTATGTGTCTTTAGCCTTAAACAATGGTGATTTGTACTTATTATGTGTTTTATGCCTTGCAGGAAATGATTCCGAGTTAAAAGGATAATTTGGAGATAAATCAAATAATTGGAGCTTTGAAGTATGAGTAAAAGCCAAAGAATTAAACTGGAATCGCATCTGGGGCTCTTGGAAAGGCGTTGCATATGACAACGGGAAGAAACTGGAAGGGACAAAATAAATGCACTAATGCGACACGCTAAGCATAGCAGAGTGCGACGCATTATTGTACAAATGCGTCAGAAGTTTGCTAAGTTTAGAGACTGGGTTTCTTTGGTCTGATAAGAGAAGGCACTGCTGCGACGCGGCCTGCGATGCATGGTGAGACGCACTAAGGGAAAATTCTGTCAGACATGCGAAGTTCAGAGAGTTTGCAACTGAGTGAAAAAGCACTGATGTGACGCAGGCTGCGATGCGGTGTGCGACGCATGAAGAGTAATAAGTTTGCAGGTTTTCCCACTTCGGCTCAAAGAGGGTAGTTTCATCTGGGTTCATTCCTACTTGGTATAAATACATTGGAAACACGTTGTTTTAGGGACTTTTGACCTACGGGAGATTGAAGAACCAACCAAGGCAAGAAGACTCAAGAATTCATCAATATTACAACCTGCAATCGGTGCAATACGTGAGTTTGTTTCGAACCATTAGAATTGATATTTTCTTTGTTCTTAAACTTATTTGAGATATATTACTCCATTGTTATGGAGTAATTTTCATGAGGGTGTTGACAGATACGGTGTTTCGATAACTTGATTAGGGATTCAATTCTTGATAATTGTTAGAATTAATTGATGGAGCTTTAATTTGTATTGGGAGTTATTTATTATTTTTGCTTAATCGAGAGAGGAGTTTGATATTGAATTTCTTCACATCTTATGCGCTAGTTTAAATTCGTGATTCATATAGGTAATCGAAAGAGCCTCTTGAATTGTTAATCGAACTAAAAAATAGGGAAATATTTGTGAGAAGTTACCCTTAAGATCATAACCATCATTTGATTGTTGCAATTATTTACTGTGCTTTAATTGGATTAATTATTGAATTAATGTTTGATCGAAAGAGGAACATTAACTTCAAGTGCAATCTGATTATCGGTTAAATTCGTGAGAATCAACCGTATTATAGAGTGAATTAACTCAAGAATTGGATCGCGAATCAGTTATCTTTCACCTATCTAGTCAAATACCGTTATCCCTCTCATTGATATTTCTTTGTTGCTCATCTGTTATCTTTTGTGATCAATTGTTATTTGCTTAATTTTTAGTAGTTGATCGTAGTAACAGTCATCAAATCAAGTGTTAATTTTCCTGAATAGTAATCAACTGGAGATTATTCGAACACTGTTTAAATCCAATCTCTGTGGAGACGATAAGTAATCTATACTATCTTTGACTAGCAAGCAATAATTTTGTGTTGTGTTTTGCACTCGTCAAAACTCCAAATCAAAGCCAGTGGGATAACATTCAAGAAATAATTCAAGTCATATTATGCAGTGCCGAGATTGTTCCAACTCACAGAAGAAGATCAAGTCAGGAAAAGTGAAGCACAAATAACACAACACTCATGTGCAGAATCTCACACTAAATTCTTAACCAAATGTGACAGTCCTTTATGGAAAAATGAAGAGTTCTTCATCAAGTTGCCTTTCAAGAAAATGAGAATACCAATCCTACAAAGGCAAGTTACTCTGGTATGAACCCCGACCAACTTCAGCTTGCAAAAAAAGAGTATCAGGAGCTAGTGAATTTTGATCTCATTGAGCCATCAAATTCACAATGGGCGTGTGAAGCATTTTACATCAACAAAACAGCCGATCAAATAAGAGGTAAATTGAGATTGGTAATTAATTACCAATCACTCAATCATTTTATTTTGGATGACAAGTTTCCTATCCCGAATAAGCTTACCCTTTTTCTCCCAACTTGCCAAGGCAAAATATTTTTCTAAGTTTGATCTCAAATCAAGCTTTTGGCAAATGGAAACCCACCTAGATGATAGGGAAAAAAAAATAGTTTTTGCATTTTCTGGAAATGCTTGTCAATGATATCTCTATCCAAAGACAGACACTTCATTTTAAAGAGTTGTCTACGATGTTTTTCATACCTTTGGCCAACATCGCCATAGAAAACTTCATGCAAGATTCTAATATTAAAAGCAAAATCTTGGGAAGTAAGGAAAATATTTTTATCCTGCAACCCAAGCGAATTCCACCAGTCTCTAGAAATACATGAGAGGTGAGAAGTGAATTCTGACAGGAGTACGTACTTGTTGGGAAGTTTGACTGAGAGTTGAGTTTGTTGATAACAGGTTCAGATTTTGGTTCTGGGAGTTGAAATAGTCCCGTTGTGTCATTTATAACTTGTGTACAAAATTTGAGGTCAATCAGAGTTGATTTGACAGGTTTCAACATTAGTTTTAGAAGTTGGAATTCATAAATTCATTAGGCTTGAATTAGGGTACGATTCGTGATTTTGTTGTTGTTTGTTGTGATTGGAGGCTTCAACTAAGTGTGTATCGTGTTTTAGGACTTGTTGGTATGTTTGAATGCGGTCTCGGGGGCTTCGGGTGTGATTCAGATCATGTTCGGCTCATATTTGGACTTGTAGGAATGTTGTTATGTCTGGTTCTGGTTTCCTTATACGCGATCGTGAGGGAAGGTCTGCAATCGAGAAGGGTTTTTTGGTGAGTTATTCTACACGTTCACGATCATGGGCATGCATTCGCGAAGCTTTGTGGTCTCAGTTCACCGCGAATGCGAGTAGTATTATGCATTCGCGCAAGAGGAGTGGTCAGCTGGGATGTAAGGCTTCCAGCCTATGCGATCGCACAACTGGAGACGCGTTCACGAAGAGTTGGATCTGGTAAGCATCACGTTCGCAATTGAATCTTTGCATTCGCGAAGTGTATTTTTGAGGCAACATCATTTGTTCTTCGTGATTGCAAGGGACTTTCCGCGATCGTGAAGAGGAACCACTAGGCAGCAGATATTTAATTCCAAATCGAGGGTTAGAGTACCATTTTCATATTTTGAGTTGTAGAGATCGGCTTTGGGCGATCTTGGAGAGGATTTTCATGTCTTGGATCGGGGTAAGTGTTCTTGACTCGGATTTGTTGTTATATCATGATTCCATATTTGTTTTAGCATTTAAATTAGTGGATTAAAGTGAAGAAATGGGGGATTTTGTGGAAGCTTTTCAAAAATGAAAAACGAAGGTTTGAAGGTCGATTTGAGGTCGTAATTGATTGGGTGTTCGGATTTTGTGAATTTTGTCGGGTTCCCAGGCGTGGGCTTGGGGTTGACCGTTTGATTTTGATAAAGATTGAAACTTTATTGTTTGAAGTTGTTTCCTACGACATTATTTGTTGATATTGAGTTGTTTGTGACTAGATTCAAGTCGTTCGGAGGCCGATACGCGTGGGAAAGGCTTGTTGGAGTTGTGATTTGTGCGGTTTGAGGTAAGTAATACCTCTAAACTTGGATTTAAGGGTATTTAACCCTAAGGACTACGTTATGTGAAAGATATTAGGGTGACGTACACGCTTGGTGATGGGTGTGTGTGCGTACACCGATTTGTTCATAGTTTGGGGAGGCCTTTAGGCTAATACCGGATTTGTTTTGCTATCATACCATGTTACCCCCACGTCCCCTCTACTTGTTTGATTATTTGAATTGTGAAACATTTAGACATCATGTCTAGGTTACGTGCTAATTGTTTGAGACTTGATAGGGGTATTCTTGCTGTTTCTAAGTTATATACCTTATTTGCATAGATGTTCTCAGTCATGATACTATATCCGTGTATGCTATCTCTGTCTCAGTACTTCTTATCTGATTACTCACATGTTGCCGATATCGCTTAAGGGTAAAAATTGTTTAATTGAATATTTGAGATGTGCTCATTTGACACTGGAACGGTAAATGACTAAGTTTGAGCCGTAGGGCCGGTTTGGTACTAATTTTAAGGTGACGCATACGCCAGACCCATATTGGGTTGAGTGTTATTGTTTTGAGGCGGCGCGTGCATCAGGCCTCATTATTGGGCTAAGTGATTATAATTAGCGTTTAGACAGAATTCGCCCCTTCGAAGGCTGACATACCAGCAGTGGGCGCAGGCACAGTGTTTCATGTATGTGCTTGATGATGGGCAGTTATGCCAGGCACCCGTATAGTTATAATTGTAAATACTATTGATGGATCCACTGCGATACTATTGATTTACTTGTATACTTGACATGTATGCATAGAGATGTACCTTTCTCATGCTAACGGGCAATTGAACTGCTATATTCGTGCTGGGTTTTAAAGTATTATACTTGAAAGCAGTGTTTTAAAAGGCGTGGGCATAAGGCGAGATATTTTACAAATGCCTCAGTAAGGCGTAAGCCCCGAGGCACGTTAATATTTTATAAAATAATATAATTACAGTAAATATTTTTATGCAGGTAAAATTGCATAAAAAATAAAGAAAACTATAAATATGTGAATATATATATGTGTGTGTGCTTCATCCCCATAAAAAACTAGTCAAAACAATCTATTATACGCTACTTAGAAGCTCAAGTAACTTGAGTCGAAAAGAATAAAATTTTCTACATGGAAGAACAAAAAGGATGACTAACCTGCAATTTGAACTTTGAGCTTGTTGCTATTAAGGAGAATGGAGTTCTCTTTGTATATGTAAAAAAAAAAAAATTAGATATTCGTTGCTTCTAGGAGATATTAGCAGACTAGCGGACAAGATAAAGAATTGAAAAAGACCATGAATTGGGGCTTCAATCAATAAAAAAGGTCTTGACTTTTAAATTTAATATATTTAAGTTCCTTTTTAAAACTTTTGAGTAATTACCAAGCTGAATTTTGAGAATTTGGATATTATATGAAGGACTTATTCAACAAATTTTATTTTATCTTGAAAACTTCTCTGGGACTTATGCCTCACTAAAAAAATGCACCCCGAACGCCCGGGCATACGCCCCGAATTGTTGGGTATATGCCTCTTGAGACTTTCGCCCCACACCATTGCCCCGGGGCGTTTTTGGTGCGCCTCTCCCCAAGGTTCGCCCCGAAAACACCTTTTAAAACATTGCTTGAAAGCATGCCTAAATTCCTGAAATGAGAATGAGCTATACTTGATATCATTGATTTACAGTCTTCATAGTTTATCCTGTATTTTTTAAACGGTTATCAGTTATTGGTACTGGCATTTGACTGTTGTTCTGAGCTCGTCACAGTTTTCAAGCCAAAGTTAGTGTTGTTACTTATTAAGTACATTTGGTCGGTTGT
Source organism: Nicotiana tomentosiformis (assembly GCF_000390325.3). Lineage (NCBI taxonomy): Eukaryota > Viridiplantae > Streptophyta > Magnoliopsida > Solanales > Solanaceae > Nicotiana > Nicotiana tomentosiformis. Next base: position 150,677,069 of record NC_090812.1, read on the forward strand.
ACTCATACTACACTCTGCACTTCATGTGCAGATCTAGGTACATCCGATCGAGGTGATTTTTCGGCTTGATTTGTGTCAGCTTGCTTGGGAGTCTACGAGGTAGCTTCCATTCTATCCGCAGTCCCTGAAGCTCTCTTCCTGTTATCTTTATCCTTACTGTTTCTTATGTTCAGACAGTTCTATCAGAGTATTTAGTTCGTACTTTGCTATTCGGTAGTGCTCGTGTACTTGTTGACACCAAAATTTGGGCTGGGTTGTAGTAGCATTTTGACTAATTTCTCAGTTATTTTATGACATTCTTCCGTTGTTGAGTTATTAGACCAAGTTATCTCATTTTTATTGTTAATCATGTGATTTTTGGCTTACCTAGCGGGTTGGGTTATGTTCCATCACGACTTGTGGATTTTGGATCGTGACACTTTGAATTATTAAAAACTTTAAACCTGATTTTTTGTTTACGGGATTAAACCCGACCTGTCATCTCTATTAATTCTTATCTTGATATTGAACCTCATTGTTAACATTTCTCTTGTCATTCTTTGCTGCAAAAGCTCTTTGTTTTTCGACATAATAAAACTGCATCATTTCTCTACTGCTAGATACATATCGACATGGAGGATAGGATTTTAAGATGCCCGACAATAACAAAATTAAAGATTGTTACATACCTTTGTGACCTATGGTACAACTAATTATCTATATGGATGCTACCGTAGTCGAGATCGTATCTAGCAAAATATATATTTTTACATGACCAACTTTATGTTGCACTAATCAATATCGATAATGAGTCTTGAACATGATAAATCAACTGAAATGGATGAATGAAATAAGTTCATACCAGGAATATCGTCTATAAGGAAGTATTAGATATAATACTCTTAATTACATGTTTGTACATCATAAACTCAAAATAAGTAAAAACAATCACATATATTTAATTAAAGTTTGATTGTTCATCTTTCGTAGATTTATATAATATATCATCTTGACATCAGAAAATAAGTCATCATACGACGATGCACATTGATCATTCACAGAAACTTATATTTTATTCTTTCATGTATAATCATTTATTCAAATCTTTGATTTAATAATTTGATTATATTTTGTAAACCGTATACTATATAACTCTTACCTATGCAACGCACATGCCGTGAAACTAGTAAAGTAAAAATTTAGAAACAAATGAATAGCTAAAGATGCTTCTAAGAAAAGACACTATGCAGAGATTGAGACCTAATTCAAAAAACTCAAAGAAGCACTTTAGAACAAAGTAAACCAATCTCAAAAAAATTAAAAAGAAAAACTCAGTAGTGGTACTTAGGCTAGTGGAGCTAGCAAGTATCGAGTAAATAGCTGAGATGCACACGAACCGGCACGGACACCAAGAAATACATGGAAACTATCTTGATATGATTTTTGCGCAAAATTTAATGACCGTCCAAATGCACATATAACAACATGTTGTTATTTTTATTTTTTAATAGCCGAGAAATCTCCCTACAAACCACGCATAGCTCGAAACTCTATGGATAATGGGCAATACCCCGCTACCGTTCTCCACTTAAATACTAGACTTTTGTCCAAAAGAATTCAAACATTTCACTAAAGTTTGCTGATAGCTTATGAATAAAATTTCTTGACCTTGCTCTCCCTTGTAGAAACTCGTTTGCTATTATCCTTAATGCATTTGGCTAGTTATAAGTCCTTACCCCTCTTCTCTCTTGATATCATTATCATATTCACTAGGTCTCTTAACATGTTTTGCATTTTCAACAAACATAGAAAATTTCTTTCTCTTTTCAAAGTTAGAAGTATTTTCTTTTACATCACCCCTAATAGTTATTGGAAATAAGGAAAATGTCCAAGTTTGCTCTTGTACTATTCGAAATTATTCTGTTTGTTCTTTGTTATATTTTTGGTCTATTCATACCATTGTCATTATGCTCTAACGTGAAATGGCTCAATTCCAAATGTCCAAATTCTTTTGAGAAAAGAGATCCAAAATTTACCTCTCAACGTTTTACTATATTAAAAATTACCCTCAAATTGAAGCTCCATTAGGGGTCAAGGGTGAAAATGAGACTTTATCCTAGCAACGGATGTACTACTAACTGAGGTACATGCAAGTTGGCCCTGATCATACCACGGTTATAGAAAAATAATATTAGAGCAAGCGTTTAACAAAAGACAAAATCGCTCAATTTTGAATAGTATAAAGTCAAATTTGATCTTTTAAAAGTTATATATAGTAAAGCAAAAGGAAACTCAGTTTAATTTCCTACCATTTTCCTTGAAAAACATTTCTCAAGTGGTGAAACAATAGGTCAGCTATCCACCTATCCCGATCCCGATCAAGGCAGTTACTTTTCTTCATGGACAGCCGTTGGTTAAATTTATAGAAGCTGAAGTAAGTTGTATGAATATCATTGAAGGTTTCCAATATGATGTAGTTGGTAAGTTTTCCTATGGATGGCCTGAACTTCAAGAATTACACAGAATCATCCCTCCTCAATGTGGTGTTAAGGGAGAATGTAATGTAGGTTTCTTTAGAGACATGCATGTATTGATTCGTTTAACTTTGTTGGAGGATTTTATTAATTTGATTTCAAAAGGATTTTATTACCTAAAGGCAAAAGATCGGTATGATTATCAGATGCGACCTTTAATTTATGATACTAAGTTACAAGTTAATGAAGAACTCCAATGTCATTGACGTTGATCTCTTTTCCAAATTTATTGCCAATTTATTTTGTGAATGAATATCTGTTTTCTTTGGCTTCTGCTGTTGGCACACCACTGCATCTTTATATGGCCACAATAAACAAGACCAGGCCAAGTTGTGCTAGAGTTAAGGTGCAAGTAGACTTATTGGCTGATCTTCCAAAGAGAATGCGTATGAACATTGAGAATGAAGTTAATGGAATGATAAGGACTAAATGTGTTAAAATACAGTATGATTACATCCCTAAGTATTGCAGGGAATGTAAGTTGCAGGGACATAATGAGGAAGAATGTAGAAGACTGCATCCGGAGTTAGTAGAGGATAATGGCAAAGGGAAGCAGGTTGAGCAGGATAATGTAGAGACACAAGGCAAACAAAAAGCCCCTTTGAAGATCCTTACTAGTGGAAAATAGTAGGGAACCCAACTGAATAGTGGAAAGAGGTTAAGGATAATCGAGCAAAAGCAAAGGGTAATGTAGGTGCATCTCCAGCTAAAACTGGCAAAGAGCTGGTGCCAGTTGGGAATGGTGTTCAGCAAGCGCAAACTACAAATAAATTTGCAGCGTTGGAGGTAGAGGAAGTGGAGAATGTGGCTAATAATCAACTGGCTTTGGCGGACAAGAAAAACACAATGCGCAGCCCTAACCTTACTCCTACTAAGAATGGGAAATCGTTGAATGCAGCAGATCCAGTTTTTAATCCTAATTCTAGTAGGAATAGGGCACCTCAAGGCAATAATGGTAATATTGCTAGTGTAAATAAGGAACAAAAAGGAGCATACTTGCCTCAACTTGTTACTACTAATCAGTCCTGTCAATATATACCTTCACAAGCACAAGTTACTGGCAATGTACAACTAGTTTATGGAGTGATCAGTCGAAGAAGAATCTGAAGAGGAAGGTGAATTTCACTCTGAGAATGATCATAAGGATGCAGAAGATGATAATCAATCGTGTGGAGAAGACTTGGATGATGTGGTCTAGTTCTTAGAAGAAGATGATAATGCTGAAGACATGGTACCTACAAAAGATCATCCTACAGTTGACAAAGCCAATACAAGTGTAGAAGCAGGTAATTTGGTTGATAACAGAGTTCTTAGCTAAGTCCTAAACCTCCTGATAATCCTATAAGCCCTAAAACACCAGCATAAACTCAAGAAAATAACCCTAACCCTAATCAACCTGAAGCAACCTTAGTTACAGTAAACCCTAACATTCAAATGATGACCAAAGACACCAATGCAGCTGGAAAGAAAGTAACAGGTATGCACACGGCCAATATGGATCAAAAAGGAACTAAAACTTTAGTTCCTAAACCTTTGAAGAATCAGATAGAAAAGAAACAACAGATTGTTCAACAATAAGACAATGATGAAAGGACTGGAAAATATATGGATGACGAGTCCACTGCTCAGAATTTTATGAATGTGACAGGGAAAGGTGATATCTCTCCCAGATAAATTGACAAGGTTAAGTCAGTTGGCAAGGGTAGGAAGAAGCAGCAAAAAGAAACACTAGTGTCCCTGGCACTGGAGTGCAAACATGAAGGATAGTTTCTAAATCCAATGTTTAGCTATGAATGCTATCATTTAGAATATTAGATCCGTAAATACCAATAAAGCCTTTGAAAGGCTTATTACAAAGCATAGACAATATTAATTTAGATTTATGGGGCTGATGGTACCAATGTAACAACCGAGGAAGCTGGAAAGATATAGAAGGATGACCGGATTTGCTCAAGCTTTTATGAATGTTTATAACAAAATCTGGGCCTTTGTAGATGATGGATATGAATTTAATGTATTGTTTGATATGGCACAACAACTTACTCTATAGCTATTTGAATCCAATTCATAGAAGGAACTCATTCTCACCTTAGTTTATGCCAAATGTGATGCCATTGAGAAAATAGAACTGTGGGATTCACTGTATGCTTTGGCTAGTGATATGACTATTCCATGGATTATAGGTGGGTATTTCAATGTGATATGGGGTGAGGAGGAGAAATTTGGAGGTCTTCCAGTTTCATTGAATGAAGTGGATGACTTTAGGCATTGTATCACTCTTGTAATTTACACGACATTGACTTTAAGGGGAGTATTTATACTTGGTGGAATGGTAGAACTGATGAGGACCACATCCTTAAGAGGCTTGATAGAGTACTAGCAAACATGGACTTCCATCAGGAGTTCCCAGGTGTGGAGATCACTGATCTGTCCAAAATTAGATCTGATCACAACCCCTTGCTAATCAGATGTGATCCAAACTTTACACCTATTAAGAAGCAGTTCAGATTTCTTAATTATTGGACTGAACATGCTTATTTTCAAGATGTGGTGAAAGAGAATTGGTGTGTGGACTTTAGTGCTAATCTGTTCATTATCTTCAATCACAAATTGAAGAAGTTGAAGAGAGCTCTTTCAGTGTGGAGTAAAGCTACTTATGGGGATATTTTTCAGAAGATTGCTAGCTTAGAGAAGGTAGTATTGGTGCATGATGCACAATTCAAAATCAATCCTACTCAGCTCAACAGAGAAAGACCACACAAAGTACAAGCAGAACTTATTAGGTACTTGATAATTGAGGAAGAAATCAGACATGATATGGTTTAAGGATGGAGATCGAACTACCAGATTCTTTCATGCTCAGGTTAATGGGAGGAGAAGAAGACTGCAGTTAAAAAGGATCCAAAATAGTGAGGGCAACTGGATTTAAGGCAATGAAAAAATGGCAGAAGAGGCTGTAAGATTCTTTCAAGATCAGTTTCATGATGCTATTGTCCCTACTGCATTTGGGATCATTATCATGTTCCTAACATAGTTACTATGGAACAAATCCAAGATCTTGTGAAACAACCTACTAAAGAAGAGGTCAAGCTGGCTATTTTTGGTTTAAATGGGGATAGTACTGGAGGACCTGATGGCTTTACTGGTAAGTTCTTTCATTGCTGCTGGGAAATCATAGGATATGATTTATTTGCTATGGTTAGGGATTTTTTTAATGGACAGGAGTTACCTAAGTTTGTGACTCACACAAACTTGGTGCTTTTCCTAAGAAAAAACAGGTGAATACTTTCTCAGACATGAGGCCTATAAGCCTTAGCAACTTTATCAACAAGGTGTTACGAAGAGTTATATATGAAAGACTTGTCAATCTGTTGCCTACTCTTATCTCTGATGAATAAGTTGGGTTTGTTAAAGGAAGGAGTATTGTTGAAAATGTATTGCTAACACAAGAAATAATTACTAATATCATGCTGAGAACAAAGGCAGGACCTAATGTTGTGATGAAATTAGACATGACCAAAGCATATGACAGACTTTCATGGCTTTTCATGACTAAGGTGCTGAGAAAGATGGGCTTCTCTGAAAGGTTTATTGGTGTAATTTTTGGCATAGTATCAAACAATTGGTTCTCTGTGTTGATCAATGGACAGCCATATGGATTTTTTAAATCCACTAGAGGAGTCAAGAAAGGTGATCCATTGTCACCTACATTATTCATTTTAGCTACTGAAGTTATGTCAAGGGGATTGAATGTTCTTCACTTAAACCTATACTTTTGTGGATTTGGTTTTTCAAAATGCAGTCCAAAGATTAATCATCTAGCTTATGTTAATAATACTATTATTTTTTCATCATCAGATGCAATTTCATTACAGTTGATCATGGAGGTTTTGAGTGCTTATGAAGTAGCTTCTAGACAACTAATTAATAAGGTCAAATCAGCTGTATACATGCATCATTCTACGAATATTGAAGTGGTGAACAATGTGCAAAGGATTACAGGAATAGGCAAGCCGGAGTTTCTTTTCACCTATCTAGGCTGTCCCATTTTCTATGCAAGGAGGAGAATGGACTAATATCAGGAACTCATCAAGAAGGTACTGGACAAACTTCAATCGTGGAAAGGCAAATGACTATCGATTGGTGGTCGAGCTGTTTTGATATCACATGTCCTTCAAAGTATGCCAATACATTTGTTATCAGCTGCGAACCCTCCCTCATTTGTTATTAACAAGTTGCACAAGATGTTTGCACAATTTTTCTGGAGTAATTCAGTTGGAGGTAAGGGTAAATAATGGGCTTCCCGGGACATATTAAACTTACCATATGCAGAAGGATGGGTAGGGTATAGATCATTACTTGATGTCTCCAAACCTTTATTTTGTAAACTTTGGCAGAACTTTAGAACTAAACCTACCTTATGGAGTTCTTTTATGAGCCATAAATATTGCAAGAAATTAAATACTATGGTGGTGCCATGGAGAGGTGGATCACACGTTTGGAAGAAGATATTGGAATGTAGAGATCATATTGAGCATCAAATAGTATGGTAACCAAGAATGGGATCTTCACTCTTCTGGTTTGACAATTGGACAGGTTTGGGAGCTTTGTATTTCATTACTCCACAGAATTTCTATAGTGATGAATCTATCCATAATGTGTATGATATAGTAGATGAGGGAACTTGGGATGAAGATAGAATGATGGACATTCTTCCTCATGATCTAGCACTACATGTTATTGAGAATGTTAAACCTCCAATTTTGAATGAATACCTTGATAGACCTTTCTGGATGTTGGATGCTAGGGGTAATTTCACTGTTAAATCTGCTTGGGAATACATTAGGAGGAGAAGAGGCCTTCGTATTGCATATAAAAATATGTGGGGTGAAAGGATTGCCTTTTAAGATTGCTTTCTTCAAGTGGAAGGTTTGAAAAGCCAGGTTGCCACTTGATGATCACTTTAGGAGGCTGGGTTAGTTTATGCCATCTAGGTGTTGGTGTTGTCTCAATCCAGATAAGGAAACCTTGGTTCGTGTGTTCTATAGATCCTATGCAGCTCATATTGTATGGTATTACTTTCTCTCAAATGCAGGGATATCAATGGAGGGCTTATCATTGCATCAGGCAATAACTAAATGTTGGACTGCCCAGGTTGTGCCAAGACTTAAACCTATTTTTTAGGCACTACCTACTATAATTTTGTGGGAGCTTTGGAAGAGAAGAAATAACTATAAACATGGGGAAATTGATTCAATTAGCAGAGTGATCTATCAGGTATCATCTACACTGCAAGCATTGGTCAAAGTAAGAAAGCCAAGGTTACAAAATATGCTACACAAATGGCCAGATTTATTGCAATTGCTGGAGGGTTATACTCCACGATTGAAGGTGACTAAAGTGGTGTGGGAATTTCCTGCTCAATGTTGGATAAAAGTCAATACAGATGAGGCATCAATGGTTAACCCAAGTAGGAGCTCAATAGGGTTTGTAGTAAGGGATGGAGAGGAGATGTCAGGTTTGCACCGGGTAAGGAAATACAGGAGGCTACTAATACTGAGGCTGAAGCATTTGCTATACTAGAGGCATTAAGGCATTGTGTAATGGATACACACAGGTCTTGGTGCAAAATGACTCCATGTTATTGAAGAATGTGGTGGATGGTACATGGATTACGCTTTGGTCAGTGGCTGAGTATATTGAGGATATCAAGGGCATTATGGAGAGGTGTAATGTTAGGGTCTCACATATATATCATGAGAGAGGGTAATAGGTTGGCTGATTACTTAGCTAATTATTCCCTTGATAATGGCTACATTGACGCACACTGTTTTGATCAATTGGAGGCACAAGGTAGAAGGATCATGAATAGTGATAAATTACAATGTCCATATCTTCGGATAAAGGTTGCCAGGAGTTAAAATACATGGAGTTAGGAGATGAGGAGGAACAAAGTGCAATGGTGCTGGAGAAGGCTTTGGGTAGCAAACACGATCACCATTCTCAAATCCATATGGCGGAGAGCTTGGTGGTTAATTTTTTCACTAACAATGTGTTCGTTTTTGCAGGAAAAAGTTATTGTATTCGTGCCTTATCCCTTCATACAAATTCAATGGGTGGTATTAGCACTTAGTGCTCATTTCTTGAAGGTGTATCAAGGGTAAGTACGAGCATGGAAGCATGGAGTTTGCTGAAGATGCTAGGGTTGGACAGTGCTATATTGGCCTTCAATTGCAGAAGGCAATTCATTGACATCCAACACCCTAGCACTTCAGTCCCTAATCTGTATATTAGAGATGCCATAGCATTGAAAGATTCATTACATGTGAAGGCATATATCAAGGAAACATTGCCTAGAATTCTGATAAAAATGGGCACTCAATGGGTGGACGTTTGGAGAAAGGCAACTTGGATGCAAAGGAGCCATTTCGGAGTAGATGCCAATTGATTTCTATTAACACAACTTCAGAGGAATGGTTTCATGCTAAAATACAAGCAAATTTCAGCTGGAAGACACACGGAATAAGGAGCAAAAAGTACAAACTCAAATATGCACAACTAGGCTGGACAGTAAAGACAACAACATTTGCGTGTGGTTTGACTTTGCTTTACGGATATCCTGGTATTCTCTCGTATATTATGTATCTAGAGGAAGTCTTGGTTGGTTATTACTGGATCTGCATACACAAGATGGACAAGAATGCAATGCGTGGATAATTCACTTTGAAGGCAGCTTTGAGAGTATTATTTGGCTAGTTTTCATAGATATAATGCTTAGTCATGTCATAATTCATTATGTACTATCATTGTTGAGTATTATGCTCAACTTTGATAACAGGAGCTATGTAGTTTGCTTTACTTATTCTTTACATTTTGTAATCTTCTCTCCAAATATCTCTACAGAACAACAGGTAGAGAGAGAGACACCAGAAAGCCTTTCTTTCTACTTTTTGTAAGTTTTAGTTGCTCATTTGCTTATGAACATTTTGATTTGCCACACACAAGCCAACAGTTATAATATGAATTGGATATTTAGAACCAAAAAAGGTTACATTATTAGATGAACCAAAAGCACAGAACTCCAAATATACATTTTCCCACTTCCTCAGTTCCTCTCAATTGCTTCAAGCAGTGTTTCAATACTTTTGAAGCAAGAACCCAAAGCTTGGCTTCCCTTGTAAACCAGGGCAAGAGGTATGATATAAGTAGAACTGTACAAAATGATACAAACTTCCTTCTCTATTCTTATTGTTATGTCTAAGTTACAAACAACAATAAATATATAAACCACCTAATGTTGAGACTCATGATTCTCAAAGTTAAATTCTATGTTGCATGTATAAGCGTATACAGATCGCGAATCCCTCTGCGATAGCTGACAAGGATATCTTGATGCTCACTTCAGCACGAGGTGGATTTTGGAAACTTGTCATTTCCTTGCCAGATTAAATTGTTAGTAAAGATCATGTCTCCCGAGGGCCATCGAAAGACTGTGTCTTCCTTAAATTCCAGTGAAGACCTTCATGAATGCTACGTAGAAAGTCACTTGTCGAATCAGATTGACATGCAGTTGGCACTGGCCAAGGAGCCATACTACAAACAAGTGCATCTCCTGGTGCCAACTTTTTCCGGTCCTTCCCATCAAATGAAGCCCATGCATGACCTCTGCTATTGAAAGGTACTTGTACTCGGATTGTCACATGCTCAGGCAAAATAAGAGGACGAAATGATAAAGAATGTGGGCAGATAGGTGTAAAGAGGATGCCAGGTACCTGCAATTTGATTAAGAACACTAAAGTTGCTAAGTTTATGATAAACTCAAAGACATCAAATGGATGAGACAGCAATTGCAGAGCGTATTGCAACATGATTGCGATAATTGCAATTCCGATTCCAGTTAGTAACAGGTGGGTGGAAATAATTTTGAAATGAAATACTATATACGGAAGCAGAACTCTATCGACATCCATCAAATATTCAAATCCCAAAGCATGAATTAATAGTTCGCAACATGTTAATATGCCAACTGGTTTCCAATATTGAACTTACAGTCGTAGTTAAAAAACAAAGCTGTTGATGAAGAAGCATGGCTTTGGCTTCATTGTACTCTTGAAATTCTCTGACTTGGGAAACCGTTAACAGAAAATATTCTTTCCGTCTTTTCTTCAAAACAAAAATGCAGTGCTGCAGTTTTTTGTTCGGTGGGGGGTAAGGAGTAAATAAAAACTGGAAAGGAGGCACCTTTCTTTCTTTAGGAACAATGGTCAGGAACTAGAAAAAGTGACAATCATTCTAAACTAAAGGTTAATCTAAATACTATAAGAGGTTTACTTCTAGGGCTTTGTATTTGAAGTGATCATACTAGAGCTGAAGTATTTTAACGAAGCTATCTCCTTGGGCTTGGCAACAACAACACAGAGCACACATCTTTAGCTCAAAAGGTCATAGAATTCAAAATTTTGCTCTTGCTAAGGCCACTCTATTTCTTCTTACAAATTTTGTGGGGGATTTTGGTCTTTCCAATACTACAGCGAGCCAGATTTCCTAGCTATAATAAGATGGTCGTTACAAGCACATTCCGTCATAGGTGTCGGGATAATGGAGCAACTTAAAGGCATATTGGAAGAAACCTAAACTGCTGAGACCCGAGTTAAGCCCATTTCGCCAAGTGATGAAAAGGAAAGCTTACGAATACCTTAATCTATTTTTGAAAACAAGTCCAGTAACATCCAGAAGCTGAAAATGAAATGCCTAGTCTTGTTCTATTTTTGGTGTAAACAAGAATTTTTAGAAGATCCTGAATTTGTTTTTGATGTTTTAGAATCCTTGTGAGAAGACAAGGGATTCGGCGTTTGTTGTCTCTTTATTTCTCTAGTAATTATGCGGGACTACACACCCTTTGTGTACTTTATTATAAATATACAAATATGTTAAAAACAGCTTAAGGATACCTCCCAGCATTCATGTCAAAAACTTCTGTTTTAAATGACGACGAATAGCTAGTACAGAGGCATATCCAGTACTCTGTCAATGAGATGCATAGATCTATTACTCACCATATTAAAGAATATTTGAATTGCTTAAAAGTTGATTACTGAAAACAGAGAGAAAAGAGAGGCTATGAAATTACAAATAGATTACTAAAAGAAACATCAAGAAAAATTAGAATCAAGTCTAACATTGTAAGGGAAGTACACCATCAGTTACCGCCCATATTTTGTCCTCTTTGACTAAACCATATAAGTACGATCCTGCATTGGATGAATTTTTTATAAAAGTATTCTTTTAAGGAAAGTTGCACATTGAGGTAAGTTGCTCACTTTTGAATGCAAATTTTCTGTGGAACTCTAAAAGGAAGACACTAGAAATGGTTAAATATGTGTCTTTTGCCGCTTAGCCTTCTGGTTTATAGTAATCCGGCAAATTCTTAAAATCTAATAAATAGACAGATTTATGGCTAACTATATTTTGGAAAAGGCTTTGTGCTCATTCAAGAGCTTCAAAAATTCAACCCACAATCATAACGTATAATTTTGCATTACTACAAATAGCTACATCTGCAAGTTGAGGAAGAACATAAATCAGCAAGTGCTGTAATTTGTCCTGAAGTTTTAAGTTGCAGTAGAATAACTGCCAGACCCTCAATAACTTATAACATCTATAATAAATGCTCACCAGAAGTATTTCATTAAACCAAACCATGCCAGCATGAGATAATAGTATAGAACAATACACAAGTGATGACTATGATAGGATGTACCTGAGGATGGACCATTGACCCTCCAGCTGCAAGAGAATATGCAGTGCTTCCAGATGTTGTCGATAGAATCAAACCATCCCCTTGTACGCAGGTAACAAAAGAATTATCGCAATAGCACTCAAGATTTGACAGAAACGATGAAATCCCACGGTCAATTGTGACTTCGTTGAGAACAAGTATGGGCTCTTCAGTCTCCAGATCACTTTTAGCTGCATCTCTTATGACGTGGCACTGGAGACGATGCCTTAGTGTGATGCTTATGGGACCACGAAGAATTGAATCAAGATATTCCTTGTAATGCTCACTATCTGGAAATGTTAAAGGTAACCAGAGAAAAGTAATAATCACGCCAATGCAAAGCTACCGTATTATGTGTTATATATTTTATAGTCCGGTCTATATTGATAGAAGGTGTACTGTCATTTCTTTCAATTGCCATGTAATGAAGTAATTAGAGTGGCCAAATTATACCTTTTCACTGAACTTCATTAAAAAAGAAATAGTATACCACATGTATGAAAAAGAAGGTTTCGTCAAAAGAAAAGGATACAAAAAGGGGTCATGAAGCCAAGAGAGCCTAAAGAAAATGGAACAACAGGAGGAACTGGCCCTTTGAACATATTCGCTGCCTACAATATGAAACATGTTGCAATTAATAAACGTGTACATATGAAGCATTGATCAGACCACATGGTAGAAGATAAACCACAAACTTCTAGTCCAAAAAGACAAAATTAACATGCATACCCAAAGGACGGTTCCATCCCCACCAAGAGTTACAACAACATCAACTTTTGTGTGGAGGCGCAGAACTTCATTGTCTGCGACAAACAAAAAATTGCTTTAGCATTACATTGTTCATACTGATAACAGATAAACAGCATCACTATTTTAAGTTTCTCATCTACAACAAGTATGGAGATTACATGTGCTCGTTTGTACTCAAGTTGCTTCAGAGGGGGAAATGAAAAGACATTCTCTAAATTGCTGACATATATCTAAAAAGCAGGGTAATTCCTTCTTTAGGATCATTTGTTATCCACAAGGCAGAACATTTAATCAACACTTGCACAAAGTAAGATATAGAAGCTGTAGCATTCTTCCTCAAATACTGGTCATATCAATTGGTTGTTTGACACTATCAATTGATACCAATTTGAGCTTCAAATGCTAGGGTAAGATAAAATTATAATTTGACTATCCCTGGCTCACTACAAGTTAGAGATGATATGGGATCAACCAGTGCAAGAAACAGTACAGTAGTCATGCAGGTTGAAGCATATCTCTCAAAATGCAAGAGTTAATTTTCTTGGTTATGAAAAAGTGATATCCTATCTTTTCAACACTAAAATTAGTCCTTACATATATGGAGATGTTATATTGAAATGACATGCTCCAAAATTTACTTTTTATTGCAGATAAAACTTGAAAACTTTCAAATACAAGCACAAGAGGTTTACTAGGAAATAGTTGCTTCTCATTCTGCTGGAGAACAACCTTTTTGTTAGATAAGGTAATAAATTTATTAAAAGGGCAAAGCATGCCCCGTATACAAGGAGTACACCAAAAAGCAGCGGGAGAACAAACATAACATAGCATAATAGTACAGTAAGATTAAAAAAAAAAAGACAATAAAATGGATGCAAGTGCTGCACTGTTTATCGAAAAGATATCAGATCATCAGCAAAAATTTCCTTACGTAAAGTCATCCATACTATTAGAGCATAAACTGAGGTCAAAATCTAATGAACAAAGAATCAAAGATATGTCCATATGACAGAAGTTAATGTGATGATCAAAGAAATATTTTTCTTTTCAGCTTACTTTGTAGAAGTGAAAAAGTTTTACCACTCACCATTTTCCCAAGTTTGTACAAACTGGTAATATGATGAATCTGTTAGAAGTTCAGTTCGCACCCGTGGTTCAACGAAAATATTTAAGCTTTTCTGCTCTTTTAGCCATCTGGAGAAGAGAAGGGATAGATAAAACATCTATTAATTTCAAACACAATGCAAGTGATTAAATGATTGAAAAAAGAATTCAAAGGAACACAAACAATCACTTCTAACCAACCAGGACCAAAGAGAATATGCACGTAGGATATATAATATAAAAAGCAACTAAAGTTATACACCGCATTGAGATTGCTCTAAAGACAGGGGCGGAGCTACAGTAGTGGGTGCGGGTTCGGGCGAACCCAGTAACTTTTTTCGGAACCCTGTATTTGTATTGAAATATTTACTAAATCTATATAAATATATACTGCCAAACCCAGTAACAAAAGGTGTCTTGGTTCAACGGTAAGAGTTGTGGGTTCGTTGGGAAAGATGGGGGTTCGATTCCCGCTGAAAGCAGTGTTTTATTTTAAAATTTAGAACCCACACACTTCAATTCCTAGCTCCGCCTCTGTCTGTAGATGAGCTGCTCACGCGGATTCGGCTCAACTATGAAAAAAATCTAATATCAGACAATGCAATTGTTATTTAGTATTGAAGCGAAATGGACCTGAATGGAATAGATACAGAGGATTCTGACCCAACTTGAATCATAGCACATTGATTGAGACAATTCCCATAAGCATTTTAAGAAATTATCACCGATTTGTTACAGAAAAATATGCTCATAAAGGAAGATAAGTACAAGACATCACTGTTCTAAGGTGAGTAGGTGACAATAGGAAAAATGTAGAACAAGAAAGAAATATATAAATGTAGTAGCTAGAACAGTAAGCTATACCCTAAACAGAATATGATAAATCTGACCTGTTCAAGAAACTACTCTAGAGGTTCTTAAGACTTAAACTTAGCAGAACGTCAGGTCAGCGCATTGTTCCCTATGACTACATTAACGTGCTCCCTCCATCCAGCATCAGTCGGACATTCTCTGAATATGCAACTGTACATAGTCACTACATAATGTTCTTTTTTGGCTTTGAGAGTGCAAGTACTTGCTAATTGAGGTTTGCTTTTAATTGTCAGGTAATTCTGAATAATGAAGATGACACAGGAAGGAATGCAATGCGTACAATGTCCAAATGTCAAACCAAAAGATGAAACTCCATGGCTCTTTTCCATATTTCAAACATTATCTATGTTGCTAAGGCCAGGAAAGGAAAATATGAGCACTAAAAAGTGAGAATGATATCCAGCGCTAAGATTGTATGTATTTACCAAAAACAAAACTATGGGAGATGATGCCTTTAGTCAAGGTCTATCATGATAAAGTTTACTGACAATGACCATATATTTCCAACACTGAATATCATGGTTTGAAACAAAACATGTAAAGGGATCTCAGGAAGCCAAATCATCCTACAGATGTCCTGATATTTGCAGAAGATAAAGAAGTTATGGGAAGAGAGGGGGTCTCTAACCTAGTATTGGGGAGTGAGTGGAAGGGCTTTGTGGATAAAAAACAGTAGAAGAGTACTTGGGACTTGGGAGGGTTGTGGTATAGGCAAAGTATGGATAATGATTTGAAGCATATGAAGGGAGAAAAGAAGCAAACACAATGCTTTTGAGGTCTGATAAATGGTAACTGTAAGTAGGATTTAGGAGAGAACAATAAGAGTAGTTCTAGGAAATCCACCTAGAATTAGTTAAGCTCCTTTAATAAGGTTACATTAAGCACTGATAAAAAAAATAAGGTTGCATAAAGCAACAAAAGCAACAAAAGTTTCAACACAAATCATAATTCTCCACCATTTGATTGAAAGAATAGACAGGTAAGTTATACGCTGCATGCAGTCCTTCTCTACTGGGATTTCTACTTTTGTTTTAAACTGAAACCATTACACCCTATAGGATTTCTACTAAATCATTAGCAGTTCAAGACCTTGATGTTTAAGGCAAAAAGGATCCATACACAATTAGAAAAATGCTGGATTACTTTCCTAAAGATACAACAAAACAACAACAACAACCCAGTATAATTCCACTAGTGAGGTCTGGGGAGGGTAGTGTGTACGCAGACCTTACCCCTACCCTGGGGTAGAGAGGCTGTTTCCGATAGACCCTCGACTCCCTCCCTCCAAGAACTCCCCACCTTGCTCTTGGGGTGACTTTCCTAAAGATATATTACTTAAATTTTTAAGACTTATTGCAAAAGGAAAATTACCAAATTATCCTTGACTCAGAACCTAATCTATTCCAAATATCCTGAAATGTAGAAGCAGCTTGCAAAATTTTACATAATGCAAGAAAACTAATCTAAAACCATTAAGGTTTGCTTCTGCTTTACCATATAAAGGAAAATATTTCTTCTTTTTCTTTCGCTTCATTGCACATCACCATGCTTAGCACAAATATAAGCAAATTCCTTCCCATGGGGGGAGTCTATTTAAGAAAGTGGGTCACCTGACAATCTTGCAATCTTGCAAAGCCTATTCTGAATCAACTACTAAGCTGCACAAAATCAGCCTTGCCAAGGAAGGAGTAAAATCATCTTTCGAAAAAGAAAAAAAAGAGACAGTAAAATCTGGAAATAAATTTTTAGTTTTGGAAATGAGGATATCACTTTGAGAACTTTCTCTTAAATCAGGAAAGAACTAGTATTGGAATGAAATATGTCCAAATAAAGTGCAATGGAGGTAGAGGATTCATATAACCAACCCTAACTAGTTAGGATTCATCGTCGATTGATTGATTGAATGAAATGAGGATACTACTTTGGGAATTCCCAGAAAAGAAAGCTTAACGAACAACAAGATCTTAAATAACGTAGTTTCACCTGATTTAAAGGCATAAGTTACCCGAGAGAGGACGACAATTTTTATTTGTTTTTTGTGTGGCCCATCATGTAATCTATTGGGAAGGTAGGTGATCAACGATGAGGAAACTCAAACCCGGCAGCTGTTAACATGTTAACTAATGTAACTACCTTCAGTTGAAACTTAAGCTGTTAAAGATCAATTAATCTAATCATGATTTGAACATACTTGAGTTGCAAAATTAAATCGAAGCAATTAAGAAGTCATTTGACCAGCTCTAAGGAGAAACCATATAAAAATGAAGCAAAAAAGACATGCATTACCATTGAATTCTAGCACAGTTTTCTCAATAAGACCAAAAACACAAAAAAAAAAAAAAGTATGTCTGCACTCTAATATTCTACCTGACCATTTCTGAACAAAGCATTCTAACAGCAGTTGAATTTGGCTTTGTCAATATAAGCACCGTCTGTGGGGGAGATTCCCACTTCAAAGAAATCTGGAAAAGAGAGGGAAAAAAATGATTGTCTGTTCAGATGAAGTTTTTTCCCTCTATTGATAAGTTTGTTTAGCGGAAATTAAATTTTAAAGCAACAGGAAAGAGAAGACTCAGTGGTATTCATTTGAAGTTCTGTTATCATGGGCAAACAACACAAGAAAACTATAAGAGACGTGACTGAAAACGTCAGACTGAGAAGACAGGAGCTTGAAGGCCGAAAATAGGGCAGACCTGTTTACTGCTGCGTTCTGCGGTTGTTATATTTCCCTTTTCAAAAGAGACAACATCATGTTTTTTCTGATCACTTTTCTCACCTTTGCAGCACCATGACAACTTGAATGACGCCTGTTTCATTAAAAGATTTATTAATAGGCATTATTTTGAGAACAAATTATAAAATGAGCAACAAGGACTATTACAGTGGAAACAGCATAGGTTTACCTTTCTGATCATCTTGTTTGGAACAACTCTGGCATCACAATCACGTTCTCCATCACGAAGAACTTCATGAGAGCAAATCCCGTGCTCCCCACAACACCTTTCAGATTGCTCTGGTGTGCCATCTGATAGTACAGTTTGGTTTGTCAAGGGTACAACTCGCCCATCCTCAATCAAATGCTCCTCTGATGAAACTGCAGTGGAAGCCAACTTATTTTACCAAAAAGAAAGTTTTTTGTTAAAAATCTATGAAAGATAACAAGCGTTTAGTGCTTCAAGGACGATAAAAAGAGGAATGTACTATAACCGCATGGTTTTCCACATTCTTTATGACTGTATAGAGAGGACTGATTTTTGCACTCCAGCTTATTGCAACCACACTTTGTTTCGATGTTGTGACTAATTAGATGACCTAATTACCCTTCTATTCTAAAATTCATCTCTCTTTTGATTCTCTATGTCTCTCCTAAAGTCGCTCCCAACCCATCCATATATGCTTGTGATCTTCTATTTTTACTAAGAAATAGAGGATTCAGCTAGAACGCCTAAACAAGCATTTCAGTAATCAGCACTAGGAAGATTTTGTCTATCATCATTGCATACCTAAGATTGTATTAATTTTGCAAGAAAGCAACTTTCTCTATCTTTTAGCATGTGTTTGGGGTACTATCTCTCTCTGTTATACATACATCTTCAAAAGTTTTTTGGAAAAATGAAGATATACATAAAGATTGCTCGACTCATGTAATTTAACAAAAAAAATCATGAAAATACATAGACTAGTAAAAAAATGGATAAATCGGGATGCAAAAAAGTCCAAGAATGAGAAAACGTGAGGCAGAGAGGACAGGGAAAATTTTGACATTAAACTAATTAAGTAAATAAAGTAGGCTGTGTTTGTAAAAGCTGGATTGCAAAATCAATTCCTTAACAAACTATTGAGGAATCATTACGCCTACAAATTGAAACATGTGATACTATATACCTCATGATGCCACTTATCTTATTTCTGAAAGTGGACTATAGAATATAATTCATGGCTCGTTTGCTATTAACTATAACCATTGCTGGTCATCCCTCAACTAGAGGGATAAGAGTAACAGAGTTTGTTTGAAAACAAACCAGAGAGTGGAGAAATGGCATCAAAATGTGGTAACAATTACTAGTGGATCTTAACTCAAAAAGGATAGGTCTGGGCACCTGAGATGACAGAAACTAAGTAGACATGGATCTAGTGCACAACTCATAAATAAATTTCAGCTGCAGCAAACAGTGTACTAAATAGTAATGTAAAATCCTCTTTGGGAGAGTACCTTTTCTCTCCAAGTGCAGATTACGTGACCTCTCCAGTTCATATTTACGCTTCCACTCAGCAGCTTCAGCTTGTGCAGAAGCCTTTCCTTCGGCAGCTTGTCTTAGTGCTTTTGCAACAGCTAATAAATTGAAGAGTAAAACATCTGTATCATATAGTGTAGCAATTTCCAAACATTGCCAAATAATTAATCATTGTAACAACATATCATACTTCTCAAAGCCTCGGCAAACTCAATCAGATGATCATCAATCCCATGAAGAAGAGGTTGTTGACTAAGTTCTTCTACAGCCTTCTCAGAATTCAACAGAGAGAGTGAATCGCTGAAGCCGTTCTCCAGTGGTAAAACGCTAGCATTTCCCTATTTAGAAGTGGCCATAGGTATTGCAGGATGGTTAGAGAACCAAAGACATTAAAGATATGTAGTAAATGGAGTTGAACACGGCCATCACAAACCATTTGAGAACTTTAATAAAAAATAATATACATCTCTAACACTCTTTTGCACATGTAACCAAGTTTTATGGTCGACACAGATACTAAAGATGTTTTTTCTTTTGGGGCTCAACGAGCTTAATCTTTAAGGAAATTAAAGTGGTTCAACAAACTAAAAATTAAGCACGAAGCACGAGAAAATGCCATTGAGACGGTGAGAAAGGACTGGCGGATGAAACTACAGGATTACTATAGTTTGGCTATGATACCAGTGCATTCAACCCAAAGTGTTAGACAATGGATATCTTCCCATTACTACTAAAAAAACCCTTTGCAAATCCGTATACAATCAATGTGGATATTGTATTTCTCAAACTTGATAGTAAAAAAAAATTAGGTTCTTTTGAAGTAAAAAATGGCATAGGAAGGCTCTTTGGTCTCTAATACTTTCACCGGAAATTTTCTAGAATGCATTTTAACACTACTCAATTCTTTAGTAGCCAAAATTAGGAGGAGCCAAAAGTTCAATTGATCATCCAAATGCTTGATGCAACAACTAAAATTGCTTGAAAATGCCTAAACTACCCATTCAAATTTAAGGAAAAAAGAGTCAATCATCCCCCTCCCACCATATAAAAGAAAGGAAAAAAAAACACCGAACGGTACAGCTTAGTGGTCAATGAAGTAGGAGTAAAATCATGAGGTCTCTGGTCATTTCTTCGCATCTGCCTAAGCCTCGGTAGGCAAAGTCACCTGGTACGTGTGATGGTGTGAGATAGCAGGCTGGTGGAATAGTCAAGATGCATGCAAGCTGGCTGAACGCCACCGTCATCAAAAGAAAAAAAATCTAATTCACTCAAAAGAGACAACTAGAAATCAGTTCTATATGCTATTGACTTCAAAATATTCACGTGTATTCCCCAGTGCATTAGCCGACTCAAAGGCATTATAATCAAACAGCCCATTTTCCAAAAAACATATATATAAGAAAAATGATCAATAAGGGAAATTAAACTGCTAAAATGATCCAAAAAGAATTTCAAGTCCACTCTAAACACAGTTACGAACTAATTGACCAAAAATGATCAACTATTTTCTATATTTAATCAGCAATTGAGCTAAACTGAAACAATTTCCCAGTCAATAGAACTAGAAATTCAGTTAAATTCAACAAAAAGAAACAAAATTGAAGTGAATTAATAGCTTGTGATATTAAAAAAAAAAAAAAAAAAAAAAGAAGCTTACATTAGATGTGTGATTGCTTGAAGACATAGGACTCTGTTTCATAGTGTGTGTGTGTGTGTGTTGCAAAAATGAAAACTCAACACTTCACCAAACAGCTCTCTCTCTCTCTATCTCTATCTCTAAATCACTTTCTCTCTCTACTGGTTCAAAAGAAGAGCAGGTGAGGAATTTGATTTAACAGTTAAGAAAGGAGGTTGAAAAACACACATATATATAGTAGAGAGAAAATCAGAATGTATTGGTGAGGATTGGGGGTGTGGGGGGTTAGTTTGGGGTGGGTGGGGTTTAGGGAGGAATTGGGCAAGAAGGAATAGCAGGTGAAGAGATGGTGGGACCTACCTATATAGACGCGTGGGAAGTCAAGGGAGACAAGTAGATTTTACTATTGCCTTTGTATTTGTAAATTTTATGTGTTTGTCAGTCCTTATAATCACATGCTTGGTCAACTAACCTTTACTAATACATGATGCTCTACTAGTCCTATTAATTGGGAATTATTTTACACCTTTTTTGATTGTTACTTTTTGGGATTAGCAAGATTGAGCTCACTCATCTTGACTAGGGCTCTTAAGGATATCGTGTTCAAACTTCGAGACGAATGTAAAGTTCGAAAATTATATTCAGAAATTCAAATCTTACGTCCAAAGTTTTAAATTATCAATTCAGAAATTTAGGACAATTAATCCTCAATTTCAAATTAACAGCTTAAAAATTCAGGATACAAAAATTCAAAATACTTAATTGTAACAATCCAATAGATCGTTTTGAGTACTCGCCCTTATTTTCATGTTTCGAAACCTCAGTTAGCTTGACGTGATGTTTCATGATTTGTGTGCGCAGTTCGTATTGTTTTTCGAAAAAATTTTACGTAAAATTTGAAGAAATTGTGATTTTTTAGCTTTAAAAACAACTTGAGTGAACTATGGTCAATATTTTGGGTAAACGACCCCGAATCAGTATTTTGACGATTCCGGTAGGTTCGTATTGTAATTTTGGACTTGAACGTATGCCCGGAATTGAATTCGGAGGTCCCTAGGTTGATTTGACTTGTTTTGCCGAAAGTTTGCAATTTAAATGTTTGGAAATTTCCTAGGTTTGATCGTAGGTTGACTTTATGATTATCGGGTTCGAATTTTGGTGTTGAAACTTGGAATAAGTCCATTTTGCTATTTGAAATTTGTCTGCAAAATTTGATGCAATTCGGAGTTGGTTTGATAGGATTCGGACGCTTGGTTGTGATTCTAGAGGTTCTTGAGTTTTCTTTTGAATTTCATGCGTTTTGATGTCTGATTCGTAGTTCTAGATGTTATTTTGGTGTTGTGATCGCGCGAGCGAGTTCGTATGATATTTTTAGACTTGTGTGGATATTTGGTTTGGAGCCCCGAGGGCTCGAATAAATTTCGGATAGGTTTCGGACCATTTTGAACTTGTAAAACTGTTGTTTCTAGTGTCTGGTGCATTGTGCTTCACGATCGCGAAGGGAAAACTTGGGCTGGGGTGCAACGACCCGACTTGTCGTTTTAAGAATTTAAGCCTCGTCTGACGGCATAAGGCCCTGAGCATCTTCTTATTATGTGTATTGACTTGCGTGCGTGGTTGAATTCAGTTACCGGATGATTTTGAGTGATTTGGGACACATGGTCCCCAAAACGGAAGCTTAAGTCTTAGGATTTTTACCGTAGTTGGAACTGTGTGAAGACGACTCCAGAATAGAATTTTGATGATGTCAATAGCTCTGTATGGTGATTATGGACTTAGGAGCGGATTCGGAAAATTATTTGGAGGTTTGTAGAGGAATTTGGCTTGAAATGGCGAAAGATGAATTTTTGGGATGTTTGACCGGGGGTGACTTTTTGATATCGGGGCCGGAATTCGATTCTGAAAATTGGAATAGCTTCGTTATGTCAATTACGACTTGTGTGCAAAATTTGAAGTCACTCCAAATTGATTTGATGTGTTTCGGCAAAAGATATAGAATTTGAAATTTCAAAGTTCATTAGGCTTGAATTGGAGTATGATTCGTGGTTTTGATGTTGTTTGATGTGATTTGAGGCCTCGAGCAGGTTCGTGTTATGTATTGGGACTGGTTGGTACGATTGGACTAGGTTCCGGGGGCCTCGGGTTTGATTCGGGGTGGTTCCGTACCAAGTTTGGGTGTTTTGATGCTGCTGGTTGCTGGTTCTGGTGTTGTTCTTCGCGTTCGCGAGGAGCCTCTCGCGTTCGCGAAGAAGGATTTTGTTGTTGGGATTTTGTTTTTCGCGTTCGCGAAGAAGGAAATCTCTGTTGCAATAGTCTAATTTCGGAGGGTCATATCTCGCAATCTATAAGGAATTTGGAGATGATCCAAAAATGAAAGTTGTAGAACTTTGTGTCTAGTTTTTAGAAAGATAAACCATTTATCATTTGGTATTGTGTACCAAAAGTTATAGTAGATATACTACAGGCTGTCTGGAAAGAGTTTGGAAATCTCTGTTGCATAGGGCTGACTTTGGAAGCTTATATCTCACAATATATAAGGAATGAGGAGATGATTAACAAATGAAAGTTATAGACCTTTGAGTCTAGTTTTCAGAAAGGTAAACCATTTATCATTTGGAGTTTTGTACAAAACGTTATGACCATTATACTAGAAGCTATCAAAGAAGAGTTTGAAAATGGTTGTTGGAGAATTTGTTCATCACGAACGCGAGGGAAGGGTCGCGAACGCGAAGAACAAATCCCTAGGTAGCAGAATAAAGTCCAAATTCGTCTCATTCTTCTATTTTTGGAGCAAGGGAGCTCGGGTGAGGCGATGTTTCGAGAGTTTTTTAAGGAAAACATTGGGGTAAGAATTCCTAACTTGATTTTGGTTAAATTACATGAATCTATTGTTGTTTTTATCACTAAATTAGTGAATTGGGCTGAAAATGGTAGAAATCTTCTAGAATTTAATTTAAGATTTGAAGGGCGATCCGTATTTGATAATTTTGGTATGGTTGAACTCGTATAGGAATAGGTGTTAGGATTTCGCAAAACATTTGTGGGGTTCCGAGGGGCGGGCCCCGCGCTAATTTTTTTAGAATAAAATTTTAAGTTGGTATTTTATTATTCGGAATGGTTTTCGATGAATTTAATGAAGTGGTACAATTAATTTGGATAGATTTGAGCTGTCCGGAGGTCAATTCAAGCAAGAAGGCGATTTTGGAATATCGGTATAACTTCAATAAGGTAAGTATCTTGCCTAACCTCGAGTGGGGGAATTACCCCTTAGGCATTAAGTCTTATGTGACAATTGTGTGATTAGAAGCCGTGTACGCGAGGTGACGAGTACGTACTCGGGCTTATATGTATAAATTTTATTGGTTTAAAGTTTTAGGCTTTTTTATATATTAAATTGGATAATTGCTTGCATTAGTAAATTCTTGAATTATCACGCCTCATTCCTTATTTGTCAAATTTGTATTTTATATAATAATTTGGTGTTATTGTCATTTGGATTTTATGTGAATTACGTGTGTTTGTTGATTTGATATTTTTCTTGGAATTAAATTCATGATGAAATCCTTATCTGCAAATATTATTAAATAAGTTTAAATTGAGGAGTTAATATAATTATCAAGAATTTGGATTGATGAAGGTGTTGCCCTATACTGAGTATTTTTCACCTCTATTGATTGTTTTGAGGTTTTATATACGTCGTGTGGAGCCTTGGGCTATTTGTTGAAGAATTTATTGATTCTGCTACATATTTGGAATTTGGTTTTGGTCAGTGACAAATTGTGATATGAATTGTTGTATTGTGTTGTGGTTTAAACACTCTCCTTGATGTTATTTATGCTTTCTACCTTGCTTGTTAATGATATACATGTGCTTGGTAAGGAAGAGTGTAAAGCACAAAGGGTGATGCCGTGCCATTTGAGAGTAAAAGCACGAAGGGTGATGCCGTGCCATTTGAATTATATTATCATGTGAGGGAGAGTGTAAAGCACGAAGGGTTATGCCGTGCCATTTGAAAGTGTAAAGCACGAAGGGTGATGCCGTTCCATTTGAGAGTATAAAACACGAAGGGTGATGCCGTGCCATTAAGAGTGTAAAGCACGAAGAGTGATGCCGTGCTATTCCATTTATATTATCAGGTGAGGACGAGAGTAAAAGCACGAAGGGTGATGCCGTTTAATTATTTTTATATTATAATATATTCATGGAACGAAGGGTGTTTCCGTGAAGGCGAGGACGAGAGACATACATTATATTGTGATATTGTTTTGTTGTGTATACATTCATGCCTTTATCTTGAGATGTTATTGTGCACCTATGTTTTCTATGTGACTTGTAGTCGTTGTTGCTTCCTGTGTGCCTCCATGTTATTTCTTTTATTGTTTTTGGCATTTCTCCCACCTAGTTGGTACTGTTATATGTATGCACGGTGAGAAAGATATAAATGCACGAAGGGCATTACCGTGCCATTTGATATGATATGTTGAATATATTTCTCACGCTAGGAAAGTTAAATGAGGTGTCACAAGGTGACTTTTATTTGAAAGAATTATATTGGAAAGATATTTACTTGAAAGAAGTATATTTGAAAGATATTTACTTAAAGAATTATATTGGAAGGATATTTACTTGAAAGAATTATATTGGAAAGATATTTACTTGAAAGAAATATATTTGAAAGATATTTACTTAAAGAATTATATTGGAAGGATATTTACTTGAAAAAATTATATTAGAAAGATATTTATTTGAAAGAATTATATTAGAAAGATAATTACTTGGAAGAAGTATATTTGAAAGATATTTACTTGAAATAATTATATTTGAAAGATATTTACTTGAAAGAATTATATTCAAAATATATTTATTTGAAAGGATTATAATGGAAGGATATTTATTTGAAGGAAGTATATTCGAAATATATTTATTGAAAGGGAATATATTCTAGAGAATTTTATTGAAAAAAACTTATAGATAAAGATGTATATTGAAAGGACTTGATTAATTGGTTGTACCTGTGTTTATTATTCGTTTGAGTAATATTTACGGTATTCCTGTTGCCTTGCTGTTTAAATCATTAGTTGATTTGTGTTGCTATCACCGCTATTTATTTTCTATTATTTTGTATATCATATTGCACAGGTTATTAGATTAGTGAGTGTCTTAACTGTACTTCATCTCTACTCTACTGAGGTTAGTCTTAATACTTACTGGGTACCGACCGTGGTGTACTCATACTACACTTCTGCATATTTTTGTGCAGAACCAGGTATTGGAGATATCGAACTCAGACAGAGTTAGAGTGGGATCTCAAGGATTCAAGGTAGAGTTGCTTGGTCGTCGAAGTTCCTTGGAGTCTTTCCATTTTATTGTATTGTTATTTATTATTCAAACAGTATTGAGTATTTGATCCTTGAAATTATTTTATGTATTCAGTTAGAGTTCGTGACTCAGTACTACCAGTCTTGGTAGGTTGTATGTTCTTATTCGTTCCGCTGTTAGTTTTGGTTGCTTATTTAAATAAAGTTAAAAAAGAAAAGGGGGGCTTCGAAATGTAATGGAAATCGGCTGACCTAGCCTTAGAGATTAGGTGACATCACGACACCTGTGGTGAAATTTTGGGTCGTGACATGGGGGCTGGTTGTTCTTCGCAAACGCGAGGGTCAGTCGCGAACACAAAACAATGAGGGGCTTACCCTTCGCGAACGCGACAAGCATCTCGCGAACGCGATGCCTTGGGGGGAGGCGGGTGGTTTCTCTTCGCAAACGTGAACCAGTGTGCGCGAACGTGAAGGCAGGCTGGGAATTTAGCCTTCGCGAATGCGATGGCCTTTGGGCAAGTGCCTTCGCGAACGCGTCAGGTGCTTTGCGAACGCGATTGAAATTATTTGAACTATATTTGGCTAGATTTGACTGGTTTGAAGGCTAATTCTAAAGGAAAGGCAGTGGTTGAGTGTTGATTTGATAGCGGAAAAAGGTAAGTGTTGTGCTTAATTTTGACTAGAGGGAATTAGGACTTGTTGGTCTACTTGTTATGTGAATTATGTGGGAAAACGACGTATATGCGAGGTGACTAGTGTATATATGCCATCGTGTGGTTAAAGCATGCGGGATTGGGCTATTTACTTCCATGTCTTCTTTTATTCTATGTTATCTCTTGTTACATGCTTTAGTTGCTACATGTTCTTACTTGTTATCCATGTCTTATATGTTATTGTTGTTTAATTATTACTTATTTTGATTTGTACATTTCTCACCCAATATCTACTTACCAGCTACATGCTTTTAATTGTATAAATTATATTTTTTCGTTGTCTCATCTTCTACTTGCTTTTACTGTTCTTATATTACTTGAAGTACTTTATTATATTATTCTATATATGTGAGTCATCTAGCTATTTTTGTATTATTATTTTGCCAAGGATTGGGATTTCGAAGTATTGGTTATTCTCCGTTTGTTTTGGTAGTTTCTTATTGTTCCGCATGACTCATTTCTCTTTGTATTGATATTATAAAAATGTTGGTGTTGAGTTGTTTATGTTGATAAATTAATATTGGGGATCGAGTTGCGCGCCGCAATTGAAAGGAATTGATATGGGGGACCGGGTTGCACGCCGCAACGGAACAGGAAATGAAATGATATTGATATTGGAAATGAGATGTACGTTATAAAAGATATTATGTTAAAACTTGGGATCGGGTTGCATGCCGCAATGTCATTCTGGGGTCCTTTAGTAGTTGATCTTCAGGTCCGTTTATTTGAGTTTACTGTTTTATTTCTATTTCTGTTTCTGTTATTATTATTTCTTACAGGTTATTTGTGAGTGACTTGTCATAGCCTCGTCACTACTTTCTCGAGGTTAGGCTTGACACTTATAGAGTACATGGGGTCGGTTGTACTCATGCTATACTTCTGCACTTCTTGTGCAAATACTGGTGTTGGTCCCAGCGGCACATAGCGGAGACTGCTCGGATTCAACTGCTTTTGGAGACTTGCGGTAGAGCTGCTGGCGTTCGCAATTCCTGAAGTCCCCTTCTATCCCATCTTTATTGTTTTCCTTATTTCAAACAGTTGTATTTCGTTCAGTCTTTATCTGTTGAATTCTAGAATGCTCATGTATTCGTGATTCCAGATTTCAGGGATATGTTTAGACTACGCTATATGGTATTTATCATATCTATTTCAGACTATTACAGTTTCTTATTATTAATATTATAATTTAAATTGTTAAAACTGGTTAAGTAATTAGCTAACGTTGGCTTGCCTAGCAAGTAAAATATTAAGTGCCATCACAACCCCGAAGTTGAGATTTCGGGTTGTGACATTAGTCCTAAAGTTTGGACGAATTGACTAATCTTTAAATACATTATAAATGTGAATATATTTAAAATAGCAAGCTTTAAAGTGACTACTAGTGCACTTCGCCCTTGAAATAGCTAGCTCAATCTAGCCCTAAGCAGTCTGGGAGCTAGAGCGGGCTAGCCCTTTATTTTTTTTAAAACTTTTTATAAGATTTTTTTCAATCTAAATTCGAACCTAAAATTCTATAAGTTTGTTAACATTTTTAATATATGATGATGTGTAAGTAAGTAAAAATTATAAAAACCTAATTTTTTATAAGATAATATGTCAATATTTCATAAAAACTCATAGTATTGAGATAAGTCAATTTTATTTGCAAATATAAGGGTTTAGTTGTTAATAGAACTTCAAAGCTATCAGCTAAATTTAAAGAAATTACCAATAATAATCGAAATAAAGAAAAAGACACATCGCAAAAAGAAAAGTCTTAAGCCAAATTATGGACAGATACAAATCAAATATACCTACCCAATAGTCACATACATATAGAATATGGTTAAAATAAAATAAAAAATGTAAACTAAAGGGTTTCCAATAAACCAACATGAATGAAATTCTCTATTTTATTGAAGTAAGTTTCGTTGCATCAATGCAATAACTAATTTGAACTACGAGATAAAAAAAATATAAAAATCAAGCAGATTCATTTCAAGAAACCATGTCCCAACAACTCAACTCAAACGACTTATTGGGTTAGCTGTTATCTTTGCATAAGACTTGTCTTTTTTTTATTCTTTATTAATTATTTTGATTTCTAGTTTAAATTAAATTCCTTTTGGCCCATGGGCCGGCTTCAGCTAGCCTCGGTCGAGCCTTAAGGACCGGCAGATTGACTTGAGCCGAGCCTATAAGCCTCAATTTTAAATGAAAGTTTTTCTTATATATATATATATATATATATATATATATATATATATAATAGAGACTTATTTATTTTTTAAATTTTATAATTTTCAATAAGTATCTAGATATTTTTACAAATTTTATGTATTCCCTCCCTTAAAAGGCTCTCACCCTATTATTAGTGCCTTCAATTATGACATTCAATCAAATCCTTTCATTCCCCCCCCCCCCCCCCCTCCTCTCTCCATTTTTTTCCTTTCCCTAATTTTTTCAGCTTGTTTGCCTAACACACACATCCACAAATTGGTCCATTCGAAGATCAAAAATATATATGATTCTCGAGCATACATATACACAATTTCGGGTTTTAAAATTTTGTGATTTGTGTGAATTGGATGTTCTTGCAAGTGATTGAAAATATCCTTTGGAGTTTATATCTCAATTTTGAGGGATATTGGTTACGTATAGAGTTGGTTTTAGGTAAAAATTCAGATTGAAACTAGAAGAAGAGGAAGTTGTAGGAATTGTATGATAATTGTATAATAATTATATCGTAATTGTATGTGATGCATTATTACCTAAAATTTAATTGTATCATAAATGTATCATACTTGTATCACAATTGTATCTAACTTGTATTTGATACATTAATACCTAAAATAATACTTGAGACAATACTAACACAATTCTCATACATTTGTGATACAAACTGTGGCACATTTCTGAAAAATTATGATATAATTGTGACTTTCATCTTCTTCAAGTTTCAATCACAACTCTAAACTTAAAATCTGATATAATATTATATTATAATTATATTAGTATTATATAAGATATTATTTTAAGTATTAATGTATCGGATACAAGTAACATACAATTTTAATACAATTGTGACACAATTCTAAAATAATTGTGAACAATTATCATACAATTCCTGCAACTTCGTGTTCTTCGAGTTTCAATCTGAAATTTACGCAAAATCAACTCTAAACTTAACCAATTTCACTCAAAGTTGAGATATAAACTATAAGGTATATTCTCTATCATTTGCAAAAACACCCAATCCAAACAAATCACAAATTCGTAAAATTCGAATATTGAATTCAAAGTGTCAAAAACTTTTTAATGGATATTGATAGAGAACCCTCTGCTGTTGATTTTTAGAGACAAAATTTTCGCCATTTTCGTTTACGTATCGATTTTGGATGATAAGTATGAGAGGGGGAGAATGAGATGTGAATTTTTTTGAAAATAGATGAAATTCTAATTTTTAGGAGGGGGTTGGTGAAGGAGAGAGAATGAGATGCTAAATTTAAGAAATCTTCTATTTTTTTATTTATTTTATGATTTTGTACATAAATAATAAATATAAATATAAAATATAATTAAGTACGAACCTAAATAAAAATGATAAATAAATTTTTATTATAGTATAAACTGGATTGGATTGACCTTATAAGTCAAGTCCATTTTGACGGCTTTATTAAGTGTGGGAGGTTGATTCACTTGCTATAATCAAAAGTGTCATATACTTGACTAAGATTAATAGTATCACGAAAGGACCAAAAGATAATGATGTAAACTGTTGAAAATATTATAGTTGTGACTTGTGAGAAAGGTTTCTTTTCCGAAGTTTTAATAATAAAGATAGCCATATTTATGGGCGAAGCCAGAGACTAAGGTAGGGGTTCTGTCTGCTTTCGTAACTTTGCTTCAAATTTCATTTTTGTCTTAAAAAATTTATTTAATATATATAATTATTAATATAAAACTTAATAACTTAAAATGATTAGAATTCTAAACTCATAAAATTTAAATTCTGATCTACCTCTAACCATATTAACATGTTCACAAAATTTCTTCGTATTACAAGTCCAAACATCACTTTAATTGGAGTAGGATGAATGATTAGGCACCATTATTCATGCTGAGAAGGTAGAGCAAAATCAATTATACAAAAATATAAGTCAAGGTGAAAATTCGGGAAAATTAATAAGTTCTAACTAACAGTTTATAAATATGGCCTTCAAACTTGACCGTGGATTTAGTTTTGTCATGTTCTTCCTTCTATTTTGGATTTTGATTTTTGCCACTTGATTGAAGGTTACCTTTGGTCTCCCTATTTAGTGTAGCTGCACCATGCAATTAATGGCCTTTGAAATTTAATCTTTACTTTTGAAATCCTTTCACATTAAAAAAATTGTCTCCACGTGAAATTGAAGATCTGTAGAGGAAGGATCCCACTTAAATTGGGATCCTTTCTACTTATTTTTGTATCCAATTCAAAGATTCCCAAATCTTGAATCATTTATAAGAAATAGAGAGTTTTGTATTGGGTGTTTAAAAACACTTAACAACTTTAAAGGGCATAGTTTTTTTCTCAAATAAATCCGTTTTTTTTTCGCAAAGAGGAGCCCTAGAGTAATGGTAAAATTATCTTCGTGTGACCTGTATGTTACGGGTTTGAGCCGTGGAAGCAGCTACTAATGCTTGCATTAAGGTAGACTGTCTACATCACAGCTCTTGGGGTGCGACCTCTTCCCCGGATCCTTCATAAACGTGAAATATCTTGTGCACCGGGTTATCCAAATCCGTTTATTGGTATTAGGCACAAAAGTTGGTAAATATCAAATTGTAATGTTTTTGCAAAATACACTGAATAAAATGTGAAATCATGTTGTAGGAACATTTAAAGGAAAATCCAAGGAAGTAGAACAAGGACAAGAGAAAGAGTGCGTGTTCAAATTTTAGTCGAGACGAAAAACTATTAGGTGATTTTTCTCATCTGCTCAAATTTTGGTTGACAAAGTTACTCAATACCTTTACTAATAGGAGATAGTAAGTATTTATGGAATAGTTAAAGTGCATGCAAGCGAGCCCGAATATTACAGTTAACAAAAAATGGAGAGAGAAGGGAAGAGGGGGAGGGGGTGTGCTTTCACCTTAATCTTGTGGCTTAGTGGTATCCCTCAACATTAACTAAATGGAAGATCCATAGTTCATATAATCATATCTCCCTTCTTCTAATATTTGACATAAACAAAGAAGATTATGACGAGAGTATAATCTACTTAAATATCAAGCAAATGAATAAATAACTACCAAAATAAAATGACTTAATTGCAAGTCTTTCTAAAATTATAAATTAACAACATAATTGTACACTATGCTGCTTTAACAATGCCAATTAATAATATCAATGACCAAACACCCTCTATAATAAATAAATAAAAATATTATTGCCACCAAGAAAATATAAAAATAATTGTAAGTTGAATAATTCAAATATGAATTATTCTCTTACTTGATATAAATTGATTTCGTGTACCGTCTCTTTTGTTGACTTTCAAGGTCTACTTTTAAACTTTGGACCTTTTCGTTTTTGGCTTGATTACAGTGACTTCTTTTTCAAAAAACATACATAAAATACTGAATTTGGAGTTATGGTTATTTTGCTATCAATTAATAGCCCCAAAAAGAAAAGAGATAAGCAAAAAACAAAAGCCCGAGTCTCGAATTGCAAATTTAGTGGGCGTTTGGACATAAGAATTGTAAAATGTCGAAAAAAATTAATTTTATTTTTTAAGTGAAAATGATATTTGAAAATTAGAGTTGTATTTGGATATAAATATAATTTTGGGTTGTTTTTGAATTTTTGTGAGTGATCTGAATGAAAATTTTGAAAAATAGGTTTTTGAAGTTTTTCAAATTTCAAAAAATCTCAAAATGCATCTTCAAGTGAAAATTAAAAATTTTATGGCCAAACACTGATTTTGAAAAAAAATAAAAAACATTTCATGGCCAAACGGGCTCTTAATTTCATTAGTATTCACAGTTAGACCAATAAATAATAATATCCTTTAGATCAAATCGACCATGCTCCTCTCACATGAAACTCAACATGGCATGATTTGATTTGATATTTTCACTTATTCACATCTGACATTTACACCACTAAAAACCACAATGACATGTATTATTCTTTTTAAATTGTTACTCTTTAAGTTGTTTGGTTTGGTGCAAATAACAGAATTGAGTAACTTTTTTTTGGATCTAAATTATGTTTAATATAATATGCTATTTCATTTTCCATTGTTTCTAATTGCATATTGTTTCAAACTCAAGAAATATAGTATATGTTATATGCATTGATGATAAAAATTATTATAAAATCAAATTATTTAAGAAGTAGATTTCTCTAAACGATAAGAATTTGATGGGAAATGCAGTGCAATCATACATTAAAAGAGAGAGGTGACTGGTTTTACAAAAAGTTGTTGGGAACTGCAGCTGCTTCTGTTAGGGATATAATGGATATGCCCTAGATCCAATCTCATATTTGATGATTTGAACATATTTTGTGAATGTTACTTGATATAAAAATATATGGTATTTGATATTCTTTTATCATATTTATTATTAATTGCTTGATTAATTTAATAAAGTCCTTGATTAAATTTTGAGATTTGTCATCGTGATGGAGATCATGATAATGAGAGTAAATTCTCTTACAATTTAATCTAAATTTATTTTTTATCATAGGATTATTAATTTGGACATTAATAATCCGGTTAGATCAATATTTATGTGATCGTCTTTATGGGATAAAGATTAGTTGATCTCATTAACTAAATCACATAGATAGATGATGCATATAGAGATATGATCATTGAACTGACTCATTGGATAATTCCTAATGGTTAGAATTACCATAAATTGTCAATAGGATATTCTCTTGAAGAATGTGATGTAAGAATTTTCTTTGACCTGAGATCGTCATAGTAATTGACAAGTTATTTATTGTGCTTTGATACTAGACACCTATGGCCCCAGGGCGATAGTTGAAAGGATATTGGGTATGATTAAATGCTTATAGAATTAATGATTGATCAAGATGGAATCTGTCAACTCTTGGTAATGAGTTTAAGCTCCATGTTGTCATGAATTATAAACGACCAAACTAAGACCTTGGCCAGGGCAATTGAATGAAAGAAGAAAAGAGTTTCTTAGGTCATTCAATGATCGATTATATTTGACATGAACACACAGTTGGTCGCCTATTAGGATTTGACAATTGAACCATATCCTAGGGTGACCTAGAGCTATAAGGACAGAAAGAAATACTGCATTAATATTTTACTGGTTCTTGAGAGTAAATTGTATACTTTATTCTATCCGATCGTTAAGGAGTGTTGCTAGACGCCACCCTTGATTAGTATATTGATGTGATATTGAACCTATGGGGTCGCACACTAACGAGTATTCTGATCTTTACTAAAATATTAATTACTTTATTATTTGATAATTAAATTAAAAAATTTAATTAGTCAAATAAACTTAGTTATTAGTCCAAATAAAATATTATTATATTCTTTCCTAGCACAGAGGATATAATTAATATTGAAACAAATTTAATTTTTTTATTTTGAATAGAAAATTAAATTATATCTCTTAGTTAAAATATATATGTAATATATATAATTAACACTTATTTTATAAAAAAATATGTTATATAAAATATTCATAAAGATTTGTCTTTGAAATTGGATTAACTGAAAGTCCGTAAGGACATTACGTTAAAGTCCATAATTGGACGTGTAATGACCCAACCGGTCATTTTGACTTTTGGAATCCTGTTCCCCTAAATAAAACTCCTCGTATGTGCTTTTATTAATTTATGACTTGCGAGGATGGTTGGTTCGGGATTTGGAAGTATTCGGGTTGAAATCGGAACACTTGGTTCCTTAGTTTGGCTTTAAAGGCCCAAGTTTGACTTCGGTCAACATTTTAAGAAAACGACCCTGGAATCGAGATTTGACAGTTCCAATAGGTTCGTATGATGATTTTGGACTTGGGCGTATTGTAACGACCTGGTCGGTCATTTTAAAAGTAATAGCCCCGATCCCCTATTTATTATCTCTTCCGTATCTTTCTCTGCTTATGTGACTTGCCGGGAGGTCTTGTTTTTCATTTCGGAGTGATTTGGGACACTTAGTCCCTAAAACGGAAGCTTGAGTCTTAGGATTTTGACTGTAGTCGGAATTGTGTGAAGACGACTCCGGAATGGAGTTTCGTCGGTTCCGTTAGCTTCGTTAGATGATTTTGGACTTAGGAGCGTGTTCGGACTGTGAATTTGAGGTATGTAGCTGATTTAGGCTTGGAATGACGAAAGTCGATATTTTGGAGATTTTGACCGATAGTTGACTTTTTGATATCGGGGTCGGATTTCGATTCCAGAAGTTGGAATAGGTATGTAATGTCAATTATGATTTGTGTGCAAAATTTGAGGTCAATCGGACGTGGTTTGATAGGTTTCGACATCGGTTGTAGAAATTTGAAGTTTCAAGTTCATTAAGTTTAGATTGGAGGGTGATTCGTATTTTTAGCGTTGTTTGGTGTGATTTGAAGGCTCGACTAAGTTTGTATAATGTTTTAGGACTTGTTGGTATGTTTGGTTGAGGTCCCGGGAGCCTCGAGTGTGTTTCAGAGTGAGTTTTGAGCGAGTCCGGGCATTTAAGCACTCTGATGTTGTTCTGGAACGTAGGAAGTGCGGACCGCACAATTCCATGTGCTGAGGCACATTTTTGAGTGCTGTAGCAGATGAAAAAGTGCTGTAGCAGATGAAAATGTGCGGACGGCAGAGGAAAAGTGCGGACCGCACAATTTTGTCTACGGCCGCACTTCTGGTGATTTCCGCAGGTTCGCTTGTCCGAATTCGGAAGCTTATATCTTTTGATCTACAAAGAATTTGGAGATGATTCAAAATCAAAAGTTGTAGCTCTTCGTGTCTAGTTTCCAGAAAGGGAAAGAAATTATAATTCAAACTTCTGTAGAGAAAGCTATGGCCAATTTACTGAATCCTAGTAGTGGAGAGGCTGTGAAGTGCGGCCGCACAATTTTTGTGCGACTGCAGAAGCTAGGATGTGCGACCGCACTTGGAATTGTGCAGGCCGTACATGGTGAGGTCAGATTGGGTACTATATAACCGAGGTTTAGGGTATTATTTCATTTTCTAACTTTGGGAGCTCGGTTTGAGACGATTGTTCGTGGGGTTTTCAAGAAATTCATCGGGGTAAGTGATTCTAACTCGGATTTGGTTAATATACATGAATATACCACTGATTTCAACATTTAATTAGTACTTTGAGATGGAAATTTGGCAAAATAATTGTAGAAACTTCATAAACTATAAATTGGGGATTTGAAGGTCGAGTTGTGATCAAAATTGACTAATTTTGGTATGGTTAAACTCGTGAGTGAATGAGTGTTCATATTTTGTGACTTTTACCCGATTCCGAGACGTGAGCCCGGGGAGACCTTTTGGGGAAATTTTCTAATTTCTTGCCTTAACTTTGATTTCATTAATTAGATTAGTTCCTTATAGTTATATTTATGATATATAATTGATTTTGGCTAGATTTGGGCCATTCAGAGTCGGATATTCGTAGAAAAAGCATTGTTACAGATTGATTTGAGCTTGGTTCGAGGTAAATGGCTTGCCTAAGCTTGTGTAGGTGAAATCCCCTTAGGATTTGGTACTCTTTGATATGTGAGCACCGTGTACGTGAGGTGACGAGTACGTACACGGGCTAATTTTTGTAAAAACCCGATTTCTACTAAGTAGTAACCTGTTTTTCCTTCTTAATTTAGTCTTATCAACATATGTAGTATCCTGCTAGACTAAAATAGCATCCTTACTTGCCTTAATTGTTTATCTGAATTCCTTGCAGCATGTTTAGTGGATTTTCCTATATTTCCTTGACTTGTACTTAGTCTAATTGTAAGATTTTGTGTTGTAGCTGTCGAGTTCTATTGTTTGAGCTGCATATTTATTTTGGGACTACGGAACGGTATTCCGAGAGATCCCCCTGTCTTGTATTCTGGGAGATCCCCCTGTCTTGCATATTTACTTTGGGACTATGGAATGGTATTCCGAGAGATCCCCCCGTACATTTACGTTTAGGACTACGAGACGGTATCTCAGGAGATCCCCTGTTGTATTTCTGTGTACTGAGCTGTTACCTTCTATGAATTCTTCCTTGTTAAATTTCAGTCTTATTTTACTGTGATATGTCATTCTTGCCTTGCTTTATTATTATTTATACCAGTAGGGTCCTGACCTGACCTCATCACTACTCGACCGAGGTTAGGCTTGGCACTAACTGGGTACCGATTATGGTGTATTCATGCTACTCTTCTGCATATGTTTTCGTGTGCAGATCCAGGCGCTCCTTATCAGCCGCACTATTAGTGAGCTGGGACAGGTGTGGAGACTTCAAGATATATCTGCCGCGTCCGCAGACCTCAGAGTCCCCTTCTACTCTTTCCCATGTCCATTATCTTCTGTATTTTTCTTTTGTTAGACTCTGATGTATAGAGACACTAGATTTTCCTTCTGGAGTTTGTGATTCACGATGTTCCGGGTTTTGGGATTTTTCTGTGTGTTTTTGTATAGTTGATTATTGTACATTCCAAGCGGCATGGTACCCAGTTATGTTGCTATTGTTACAGTTAGTTGTTAAATTTATGTTTTTATTTTATTATTCCGCAAATGTTAGGCTTACGTAGTCGTAGAGACTAGGTGCCGTCACGACATCATATGGAGGGAAAATTGGGTCGTGACAAGTTGGTATCAGAGCTCTAGGTTCATAGGTGTCGTGAGTCACAAGCCGGTTTATTAGAGTCTCGCGGATTGGTACGGAGACGTTTGTACTTATCTTCGGGAGGCTAGGGAACTGTTAGGAAAATTTCACTACTTTAATTCCTTGTCGTGCAAAAATTGTTGACTTCAAAAATTCTAAACTTATGTATTCTATTCTCTCACTGATGGTGAGGACACGTACAGGCGTATCTGATGACCAGGCACCTGCGCCCCCTGCTAGAGCCGCGAGAGGCCGGAGCTGGGGTAGAGGTCGAGGATGTCCACGTGGTGTAGCCAGAGCACCCGCACGAGCTGCTACAGAGGAGCCCCCAGTAGCTTCAGCTGGAGGGCAGACACCTGAGGTACCTGTTTCTGCGCCAGCCCTCCAGGAGATTCTAGCCCAGTTTCTGAGCATGTTCAATACCTTAGCTAAGGCTGGATTGATTCCACTTGCCCCTGCCACATCTCAGGCAGGGGAAGGAGCACAGGCTCCCGTCGCAGGTACTCCAGAGCAGCGGGCCCAGGTAGACCAGGTTCCAGAGATTTTACCAATGAAACTGGTAGCTCCAGCTCAGCCCAAGGTTAGGGCAGCAGCTTCTGAGGTGGAGCAGCCCAGACTTGAGAGGTACAAGAATTACCACCCACCTACCTTCAGCGAATTGGCTACAGATGATGCTCAGGTTTTTCTGGAGGAGTGTCATCATATTCTCCGTACTATAGGCGTAGCGGAGACGAGTGGGGTTTCTTTTACCACTTTCCAGATTAGAGGATCAGCCTATCAGTGGTGGCATGCTTATGAGCTGAGTAGTCCGGATGAGGTAGTTTCACTTACATGAACTCAGTTCTCGGATATGTTTTTGATAGAGTATGTCCCTCAGAGCCTCATGGATGCATGGCGCGCAGAGTTTGAGCAGCTGCGCCAGAGTGCTATGACTGTGTCAGAGTATACAGTCCACTTCAGTGATTTGGCCCGTCATGCATCGACCTTGGTTGCCACAGTTCGAGAGAGGGTTCGACGGTTTATTGAGGGACTCCACCCCAGCATCCGAATTAGTATGACCAGAGAGTTGGAGATGGATATTTCTTATCAGTAGGTTATGAGTATTGCTAGGAGATTGGAGGGCATGCTTGCGTGGGATAGAGAGCAGAGAGAGGCCAAGAGGTCTCGAGAGACTGGTTATTATTCTGGTGCTCGTGCCCCAGCAGCTCACCATGGTGGGGGTTATATGAGTCGCCCCGTTCATTCAGCTCTTCCAGCTGCCAGTGGTGTTCCAGCCCCTTCTAGGCCCCAGAAGTCTTATTATGCACCGCCAGTATCTAGTGTGCCTCCTGCACTGGGTGTTCCTAGTGGCCAGTCCAGCAGATTTGGCCCGAGCCAGCCACAACAGCCACGCCCTCCCAAAGCTTGTTTTGAGTGTGGCAACACTCACCATATGGTGAGGGATTGCCCCAAATTTATGAGGGGTGCACCTCCACAGACTTATCAGGCACAGCGTGCTCCACCGGGTCCTCAGGCTATGATTACAACACCAGCTACTACCCCACCTGCTCAACAGCTCGAGGTGGAGGTCAGGGAGGTAGAGGTCGCCCTAGAGGGGGAGGCCAAGCCAAATATTATGCCTTTATCGCTCGTACAGAGAAAATTGCTTCTGATTCTGTCATTACAGGTATTGTCCTGGTCTGTCATAGAGATGCGTCGGTATTATTTGACCCAGGCTCTATATATTCTTATGTGTCCTCTTATTTTACCCCGTATTTGGGCGTATCGCGGGATTCTGTGAGTTCCCCTATTTATGTGTCTACTCATGTAAGATATTCTCTTGTTGTGGACCGCGTGTATCAGACGTGTTTGATTGCTCTTAGTGGTTTTGAGACCAGAGCCAATTTATTATTACTCAGCATGGTAGATTTTGATGTTATCTTGGGCATGGACTGGTTGTCGCCCCATTATACTATTCTTGATTGTCACGCTAAGACTATGACGCTCGCTATGCCAGGATTTCCGCGATTAGAATGGAGAGGTACCTTAGAGTATACACCCAACATAGTTATTTCATTTCTTAAAGCTCAATAAATGGTTGAGAAAGGGTGTGACGCGTATCTAGCTTATGTGAGAGATGTCAGTATTGATACCTCTACAGTTGAATCAGTTCTAGTAGTGAGGGACTTTCCAGATGTGTTTGCAGCTGATCTTCCGGGCATGCCGCCCGATAGAGATATTGATTTTGGCATTGATCTATGCCAGGCGCTTAGCCCATCTCTATTCCTTCGTACCGTATGGCTCCTCCTGAATTGAAGGAGTTGAAGGAGCAGTTATAGGAGTTTCTTGATAAGAAGGGCTTCATTTGGCCCAGTGTGTCACCTTGGGGTGCTCCTGTCTTATTTGTGAAGAAGAAGGATGGTTCTATGCGGATGTGTATTCATTATCGCCAGTTGAACAAAGTCACAGTGAAGAACAGGTATCCATTTCCTCGTATTGATGACTTATTTGATCAGTTACAGGGTGCTAGAGTGTTTTCCAAGATTGACTTACATTCAGGATATCATCAGTTGAAGATTTGGGAGCTAGATATCCCGAAGACTGCTTTCAGGACCAAATATGGTCACTATGAGTTTTTTGTTATGTCTTTTGGGCTGACCAATGCCCCATCAACTTTTATGCACTTGATGCACAGTGTGTTCCGGCCTTATCTTGGCTCATTCGTCATTGTATTTATTGACGACATTCTGGTATACTCCCAGAGTCGGAAGGATCATGAGCAACACCTGAGGACTACGCTTCAGACCTTGAGAGAAAAGAAGTTATATGCAAAATTTTCTAAGTGTGAGTTTAGGCTAGACTCAGTGGCATTCTTGGGTCATATAGTATCGAGTGATGGGATCCAGGTGGATTCAAAGAAGATTGAAGCAGTGTAGAGTTGGCCCAGACTGTCCTCAGCTACAGAGATCCAGAGTTTTCTTGGTTTGGCAGGGTATTACCGTCGATTTGTAGAGGGTTTCTCATCTATTGCAGCACCTATGACCAGGCTGACCTAGAAGGATGCTCCATTCAGGTGGACAGAGGAATATGAGGAGAGCCTTCAGAAGCTCAAGACAGTTTTGACTACAGCTCTAGTATTGGTATTGCCTATAGGTTCAAGGCCTTATACTGTATATTATGATGCATCACAGATTGGTCTCGGCGTGGTGTTGATGCAGGACAGTAGGGTGATTGCCTACGCGTCCAGATAGCTGAAAGTGCATGAAACGAACTATCATGTCCACGACCTTGAGTTAGCAGCAATTGTTCATGCCTTGAAGATTTGGCGGCATTACACCGATCACCGGAGTTTGCACCATCTGTTCAAGCAGAAGGATCTTAATTTGCGTCAGAGGAGGTGGTTGTAGCTGCTTAAGGATTATGATATCATTATTTTGTACCACCCTGGGAAGGCCAATATGGTGGCCGATACTTTGAGTCGCCGGGCAGAGAGTTTGGGGAGCTTAGCATATTTACCAGCAGCAGAGAGGCCCATGACATTGGATGTTCAGGCCTTAGCCAGTCAGTTTGTGAGATTGGATATTTCTGAGCCGAGCCGAGTATTGGCTTGTGTGGTCTCTCGGTCTTCTCTTTATGATTGTATCAGGGAGCGTCAGTATGATGACCCCCATCTGTTTGTCCTTAAGGACACGGTCCAGAACGGTGATGCTAAGGAGGTTACTATTAAAGATAGTGCATTGAGGATGCAAGGCAAGCTATGTGTGCCCAATATAGATGGTTTGCGTGAGTTGATTCTACAGGAGGCTCACAGTTCGCGGTACTCTATTCATCCGGGTGCCGCAAAGATGTATCAGGACTTGAGACAACATTACCGGTGGAGGAGGATGAAGAAGGACATAGTAGAGTATGTGGACCGATGTCTAAATTGCCAGCAGGTGAAGTATGAGCATCAGCGGCCAGGTAGGTTGCTTCAGAAGTTGGATATTCTGGAGTGGAAATGGGAGAGGATCACTATGGATTTCGTTGTTGGACTCCCATAGACTCAGCGGAGGTTTGATGCAGTTTGGGTGATTGTGGATAGGCTGACCAAGTCGGCTCATTTCATTCCTGTGATGACTACCTATTCTTCCGACCAGCTAGCTCGAATCTACATCCGTGAGATCATAAGGCTTCATGGCATACCAGTATCTATTATCTTTGACCGGGGTATGCAGTTTACATCACGATTCTGGAGAGCCGTACAACAGGAGTTGGGTACTAGAGTGGAGCTGAGCACAACAGTTCACCCTCAGACGGACGGATAGTCTGAAAGCACTACTCAGATACTGGAGGATATGTTCCACACTTGTGTGATAGATGTTGGGGGTTCTTGGGACCAGTTTTTGCCACTTGCGGAGTTTGCTTACAACAATAATTATCAGTCCAACATTCAGATGGCACTGTATGAGACTCTGTATGGTAGGCGGTATCGGTCCCCAGTGGGTTGGTTCGAGCTGGGCGAGGCCAGATTATTGGGTACGGACTTGGTTCAGGATGCCTTGGAGAGGGCTAAGGTGATTCGGGATAGACTTCGCACAGCCCAATCCAGACAGAAGAGTTATGCGGATCGGAAGGTTCGCGATGTTGCATTCATGGTTGGAGGACGGGTCTTGCTCCGGGTTTCGCCTATGAAGGGAGTTATGGGGTTCGAAAAAAGGGGCAAGTTGAGCCCAAGGTTTATTGGTCCCTTTGAAGTGTTGCGACGAGTTGGGGAAGTTGCTTACGAGCTTGCCTTACCTCCCAGCCAAGCAAGAGTTCATCCAGTATTTCATGTTTTGATGCTCCGGAAGTATCATGGAGATCCGTGTCATATGTTGGATTTCTGCTCAATCCAATTGGACAAGGATCTATCTTATGTTGAGTAGCCAGTGGCTATTTTAGACAGGCATGTCAGAAAGCTAAGGTCGAAGAACATTGCTTCCATGAAGGTTCAGCGGAGGGGACAGCCGGTCGAGGAGGCGACTTGGGAGACCGAGCAGGATATGCGTAACCGTTATCCTTATCTTTTCACCACTTCAGGTATGGCTCTATACTCGTTCGAGGACGAATGATTGCTTTAAGAGGTAAAGGATATAATGACCTGGCCGGTCATTTTTAAGGTATTAACCCCGATCCCCTATTTACTGTTTCCCCCGTATTTTTCTCTGCTTATGTGACTTGCCGGGAGGTCGTGTTTTTGGTTTCGGAGTGATTTGGGACACTTAGTCCCTAAAATGGATGCTTGAGTCTTAGGATTTTGACCGTAGTCAGAACTGCATGAAGACGACTCCGAAATGGAATTCCGTCGGTTGCATTAGCTCCGTTAGGTGATTTTGGACTTAGGAGCGTGTCCGGACTGTGCATTTGAGGTATGTAGGTGATTTAGGCTTGAAATGACGAAAGTTAAATTTTTGCAGATTTTGACCGGTAGTGGACTTTTTGATATCGGGGTCGGATTACAATTCCGGGAGTTGGCGTAGGTCTGTAATGTCAATTATGACTTGTGTGCAAAATTTGAGGTCAATCGGACGTGGTTTGATAGGTTTCGGCATCGGTTGTAGAAATTTGAAGTTTCAAGCTCATTAAAGTTTGATTGGAGGGTGATTCGTGTTTTTAGCGTTGTTTGGTATGGTTTGAAGGCTCGACTAAGTTTTTATGGTGTTGTAGGACTTGCTGGTATGTTTGGTTGAGATCTTTAGGGCCTCGGATGTGTTTCGGGGTTAGTT
The DNA here is from genome assembly GCF_000390325.3 of Nicotiana tomentosiformis. Lineage (NCBI taxonomy): Eukaryota > Viridiplantae > Streptophyta > Magnoliopsida > Solanales > Solanaceae > Nicotiana > Nicotiana tomentosiformis. The sequence goes on from NC_090812.1 coordinate 150,720,526, forward strand.
TTGAGCGAGTCCGGTCATTTCGGCACTCTGATGTTGTTCTATAACGTTGGAAGTGCGGACCGCACAATTCCATGTGCTGAGGCACATTTTTGAGTACTGTAGTAGATGAAAAAGTTCTACAGCAGACAAAAATGTGCGGACCGCAAAGGAAAAGTGCGGACCACAATTTTGTCTGCGGCCGCTCTTCTGGTGATTTCCGCAGGTTCGCTTGTCCAACTTCGGAAGCTTATATCTTTTGATCTACAAGGAATTTGGAGATGATTCAAAAACAAAAGTTACAGCCGATTTACTAAAACCTAGTAGTGGAGAGGCTGTGAAGTGCGGCCGCACAATTTTTGTACGATTGCAGAAGCTAGAATGTGCGACCGCACTTGGAATTGTGCGCACCGCACATGGTGAGGTAAGATTGGGTACTATATAACCGAGGTTTAGGGTGTTATTTCATTTTTTGACATTAGGAGCTCGGTTTGAGATGATGTTTCGTGGGTTTTTCAAGAAATTCATCGGGGTAAGTGATTCTAACTCGGATTTGGTTAATATACATGAATATACCACTGATTTTATCATTCAATTAGTACTTTGAGATGGAAATTTGGGAAAACAATTGTAGAAACTTCATAAACTATAAATTGGAGATTTGAAGGTCGAGTTGTGATCAAAATTGACTAATTTTGGTATGGTTAGACTCGTGAGTGAACGGGTGTTTATATTTTATGACTTTTACCCGATTCCGAGACATGGGCCCGGGGAGACCTTTTGGGGCAATTTTCTAATTTCTTGCCTTAACTTTAATTTCATTAATTAGATTAGTTTCTTATAGTTATATTTATGATATGTAATTGATTTTGGCTAGATTTGGGACATTCAGAGTCGGATATTCGTGGAAAAAGCATTGTTACGGATTGATTTGAGCTTGGTTCGAGGTAAGTGGCTTGCCTAACCTTGTATGGGGGAAAATCCCCTTAGGATTTGGTACTCTTTGATATGTGAGCGCCGTGTACGTGAGGTGACGAGTACGTACATGGGCTAATTTTTGTAAAAACCAGATTTCTACTAAGTAATAACCTGTTTTTCCTTCTTAATTTAGTCTTATCAACATGTGTAGTATCCCGCTAGACTAAAATCGCATGCCTACTTGCCTTAATTGTTTATCTGAATTCCGTGCAACATGTTTATTGGATTTTCCTATTTTTCCTTGACTTGTACTTAGTCTAATTGTAAGATTTCGTGTTGTAGTTGTCGAGTTTTATTGTTTGAGTTGCATATTTATTTAGGGACTATGGAACGATATTCCGGGAGATCCCCCAGTCTTGCATATTTAATTTGGGACTACGGAACGGTATTCTGGGAGATCCCTCTGTCTTACATATTTACTTTGGGACTACGGAACGGTATTCCGGGAGATCCCCCTGTCTTGCATATTTACTTTGGGACTACGGAACGGTATTCCGGGAGATCCCCCTGTACATTTATGTTTGGGACTATGAGACGGTATCTTGGGAGATCCTCTGTTGTATTTCTGTGTATTGAGCTGTTACCTTCTATGAATTCTTCTTGTTAAATTTCAGTCTTTATTTTACTGCGATATTTCATTCTTGCCTTGCTTTATTATTATTTATACCAGTAGGGTCCTGACCTGACCTCGTCACTACTCGACCGAGGTTAGGCTTGTCACTTACTGGGTACCAATTGTGGTGTACTCATGCTACTCTTCTGCACATGTTTTCATGTGCAGATCCAGGTGCTCCTTATCAGCCGTACTATCAGTGAGCCGGGACAGGTTTGGAGACTTTAAGGTATATCTGCCGCGTCCGTAAACCTCGGAGTCCCCTTCTACTCTTTCCCATGTCTATTATCTTATGTATGTTTCTTTTGTTAGACTCGGATGTATAGAGACACTAGATTTTCCTTCTGGAGTTTGTGATTCACGATGATCCGGGTTTTGGAATTTTTCTGTGTATTTTTGAATAGTTGGTTATTGTATATGCCAAACGGCATGGTGCCCTGTTATGTTGCTATTGCTATAGTTAGTTGTTAAATTTATATTTTCATTTCATTATTACGCAAATGTTAGGCTTACCTAGTCGTGCCGTCACGACGTCATACGGAAGAGAAATTGGGTCGTGTCACGTATGTTCGAATCGGGTTTAGGACAACCTGGGAGCGTTTCTGCGCTTAATAGTGAAAATCAACTATTTGAAGATTTAATGTTCTTTAAATTTGGTTTGGAGTAGGTTTGGAATTCCGAGCCCGAGAATAGATCCGTATGGTGATTTAAGACTTGCACGCAAAAAATTGGTGTCATTCCGAGTAGTATAAGTATATTTCGGCGTGTTTAGAGTAAATTTGAAGAATTTGAAATTTCTAAGTTGAATCAATTTGGTTTGAGGTATGATTCTTAGTTTTGATGTTGTTTTTCACGTTCCGAGGATTCGAGCGAGTCCGTTTTCTGATTTCAAACTTGTTGGTATGTTTAGGCGGGTCCCCGGGGGCCTCGGGTGTTAACCGGACGAGGCTCAGATCAATTTTTGGACCTTGGAGCAGCAGCTGAAGCTTCCAGCTTCTGCTGCAACCGCTCCTGTACTTGGCCAGCCGCAGGTGCGAGCCCGCTGGTGTGTGAAAAATACCGCAGAAGCGGACTGGGCGTAGATGCGCAGGTACAAACTACAGAAGCGCATCGCAGATTCGATTTACAAGCCACAGAAGTGGACGGGGCCGGCTTAGAGGGAAGCCGCATTTGCGATGCATTTTCCGCAGATGCGGAGCCGCAGAAGCGGCTTGCGACCCGCAGATGCGAAAGGGTTGTTTGGCAGAACCCTTAAAGAATGGGAAAACAACAATTTTTGCTCATTTCTCTCCATCTTGGGTGATTTTGGAGCTTTTTAAGAGGGAATTTCAACTAGCAACTTGAAGGTAAGTTAATTCTACACACTTTGAGTTAAATACATAGATTATTGGTAGATTATAACCTGTAAATTGTGGAAATCAAGGGTTAGAGGAAAAACCTAGATTTGTATAAAAATGAGATTTTAACCACGAAAATGGTTATGGAATTGGATGGAAATTGTATATTTGAGTTCTTGAGATTATGGGTAACGATTTCCTCCGAAATTTTCTGGAATCCGGCATGTGGGCCCGGGGTGAATTTTAAGAATTTTACCATTTTGGGTTGGGTAATTAATTTAATAGTCTAATTTCGAAAGATTGAGCATGTATTAATTATTTTATATAACATTTGGTTAGTTTCAGATTTTTCGGCACCGAATTGCGATTTTTATGCAACATCATGATCGGAAGTGGGCTTGAGACAAGGTAAGTCTCTTGTCTAACCTTGTAAGAGGGAATTTACCCCATAAGTGATCTAAATTAATAATTGTTGCTAATTGTGGGGGGCTACGTACACACGAGGTGACGAGTGTCTGTGCGTAGCTACTAATTTTGCTATGTCCGGGTAGTTTAGGACTCAAATCATGAATTACTTGCTATAATTGCATATTTTATTTAATTAAATTACTGGAATTATATTATAAATTGTTAGAGGAATTAGTAAAAGATCGAAACTTCATATGCTTGAATTGTGTGTAAATTATTTAATTTTTAATAGAAATTGAACATCCTATGTGTTAATATTATAATAGCTTCTCATTCCGAAGGATCATAAGAAAATTTTTTCCTTTCTTGTAGAGCGCGCCGAATGCCTCGGCAATATAGATGCATCTATGGATCATGTCGCACGTCCCTCGGCAGTGTACATGACATTCTGGATCGGGCCGAACGACCTCGGCATGAAATCATGCCTAATAATAAAAATTACATGATACCTTGATATTTTATTACAACTTGTGAAGCTAATTGATAAATTTGGAAATTATTGAAATTTGAGAATTTATTTGATTCTGTTTGTTAAGGAAATTATTGTTGTTCATATAAATCATGTTTAATTAAATGTTTTTTCTTATTTTTAAAATCTATTAACCCATAGTGAGTGTCAAAGTCGACCTCTCGTCACTACTTCTTCGAGATTAGGCTTGATACTTACTGGGTATACGTTGTGTACGTGCTCATGCTACGCTTGCTGCACTTTTTGTGCAGGACCTGAGACATGTGCTATAGGAGGACTTACCAGCGCGTACCCACGTTACCCAGAGGCTTAGTGGTGAGCTGCCTTTCTGAGCCGTTCTGCAGCAACTAGTGCCTCTTCTTGTATTTGTACTCTGTCTATTTTATTTCAGACAGTATTTAGAAATTTTTGTATAATCTACTAGATGCTCTTACACTTGTGACACCAGGTCTTGACATATACACTAGTAGAATTTTGGACTTAATTATTTTTCTTGGTTTATAATTTATCAGATCTTTCATATCTTCTTAATTTTTGCAAGTACGAAGAATTTTATTACTCGGATAATTTTTTTAAAAGAATTAAATATATATTTAAATCACTAGTTGGCTTGCCTAGCTGTGATATTGGGCGCCATCATGACCTATAGGAAATTATGTCGTAACAGGACGAGTCGGCTACTTAAACCCATTAAGAATGGGATTTGTATTGTTTTGTACTAAAATACTAATAAGACTTATAATTTAATTTGGTATTGGACTTTATGGAAAGTCCATAAAGATCGGCAGTAACGAAATCTCCATAAGAAATTCCATAAAGTTAATTTGTGGAATTAAAACTTTTGCCCCAAATAAATCATTACCTCAACCAAATAGGAAAATGGTTTTATAGGTGCTGCTATATAAAGGGTGATGGAGAAAATTTACCGGAGCAATTCTTGAGAAGAAAAATCACTTTGTAAAAGTGAGAGTGCAACAAAAGCCAAGAGAGAAAATACAATTACAAAAAAAGTGTTTCTTGTTTTTCTATCTTTGGGTTGAGATTTTTGAGAAAAATTTCAACACAATATTTCATTCAATTTGTTCATGGGTTTCATGGATCAAAGAGTTGATAGCAAGGATCGGTTTCAGTATGGATACACATAGAGTCTTCGCACTATCGAATTTTTTTGAATCGAGACTCTCTTCACCAGGTACGTCTTAGATCCGATCTTTGACATGTAAATAAAATATAAATACGAAAAGATCTGCCTAGGATTGTTATTGTCTTCCGCTGCGTATTATGAACATCTATATTTAATCCTTCAGTGGTATCAGAGCCATGGTTTCTCGTGTCTAAAATTTATTTACGAATTATTTTAGGATTATATTTGAAAAGTTCAAACCATAATACTTGTGTCTTGTGCAATAGTCAAATTGTTTGAATGCAGATGGATTGATATTATTTTATTGTGAATAAAATATGTATTTATATAAGTTAAACTACTGAGATAGTTCGTAACTTGAATTTGAAATTTCGTATTATATACGACGGTAATCTATAACAGGTTATTAGATTCTATTGTTATTTTAATTGTTATTAGTTCATGAGATGTTAATTAATAATAATGTTCTAGTATGAATTATTTTTATGTGATATATGTGATGTATAAGATAAGCATGTTAGAAGAATGTTGAATTTTGTTTTAATGTCATGTGCTCGTTCGTTACTTAATTTTGAATTATTTATTACATATGATATAAATTAATTTAGGACTAAGTATGTAGACAACTTGAACTAAATTCACATGCTATAAAATATTTGATCTTCATTGTCACGACCCAAAATTTTTCACTGACGGGACCCTGATGACACCTAACATTTCACTTGCTAGGCAAGCCAACGTTAGAGAATCATTAAACCAACTCCTTATTTCCATTCAGCAAATAATAATAATAGACTAAGATGGAATATAATAAGTGCGGAATATTATAAAACTGTATTAATTACTACCACCCGGATCTGGAGTCACAATTCACGAGCATTGTAGAATTTACTACAAATAATAGTCTGAAAGAAATACAATTGTCTGAATGAAAGAAAACAGTAGGACATAAAAGAGAGACGGGGACTTCAAGGTCTGTGAATGCCGGCAGATCTACCTTGAGTCTCCAGACAACAGACCAATAGCAAAATCTCGATCAACCTGAGCCGGTACCAAAATCTGCACAGGAAGTGCAGAGTGCAGCATTAGTACAACCGACCCCATGTACTGGTAAGTGTCGAGCCTAACCTCGGCGAGGTAGTGACGAGGCTGGGACAAGACACGCACATATAACCTGAACAATATAATCATACTAGTGGCAACAACAGTAAATAAAGAAATAACGTAGAAATAATGGGAAAGGGACATACAGTGGGGGAATACAATATGAAGAGTGAGAATAATGAAAAGACAGAATTAAACTGAAAATCCTTAACGAATTGAGCAAATAAAACAGCAAAGGAAAACTGCACGGCATCTCCCTTCGTGCTTTTACTCTCAACCTCACCAAATAAATAAATAGAACGACACGGCATCACCCTTCGTTCTTTTACTCTCAACCTCACCAAATAAATGAATAGAACGGCACGACATCACCCTTTGTGCATTAAACCTCTCATAATATACACGGCATCATCCTTCATGCTTTTACACTCTTCCTCACATTATAAATAAATGCATGCACGACATCACCCATCGTGCTTTACACTCCTCCTCAAAATCACTGAATCAATAACAACGGATAGATATGAGTATCACAAGGAAACCAATATTTTACCCATAATCAATAGCACAATCTAACCTCAACCTTGAATCAATATTCGAAAGTTACCAAATCTTAGTGAAACCAGATATAAGTCACCCAACATTTCAAATAACCCGCCAAGCATGGATAGTAAAATTTAACGTTACAAAATAGACAAGAATAGAATTTCACTCGCATGCTATGAATCGACAAAGACACATAGATGCTCGTCACCTCACCTATACATCGTATTTAACAACCAAACACGTAGCAAATATATACATAATATCTATTCCCTCAAGCCAAAGTTAGACACGATACTTACCTCACTCCGAGGGCCACTCAGTTCTCAATCACAACTTTCCCTTTGTAATTTACCTCCAAACCACTCGTATCTATTAAAAAATGACTCAATAATATCAAATATTGCTAAAGAAATCAATTATATGGCATAAATTAAATTTCCCTAATTTTCCTCTAAAAAGTTGAAAAATCGAACCCAGGCCCGCTTGGTCAAAACTTGAGGTTCGGACAAAAATCTATTTACCCATTCACCCCTGAGCTCGAATATGTTATTAGTTTTGGAATCCGACCTCAAATCGAGGTCTAAATCCCCAAATTTCCGAAATCCCTAGTTTCTACCCTAACCCCTAATTCTACCATAAAAACTCTAGATTTTAGGTTGATAATTCAAGAAATGTAATGGGTAATTGAAAGAAAATGGTTTAGAATCACTTACCAACACTTTGGGGAAGAAAATGACTCTTGAAAATCGCCTCTACCCGTTTGGTTCTTGAAAAATGTTGAAGAAATGGCTTAAACCCGTGTTTGATTCTATTTTATGCACTGGGCGACAGTGTTAATCGTGATCGCGTGAACACTGCCGCGTTCGCGAAGAGCAACCTCCTAAGGACTTACACGATCGCGGGAAGCTTTACGCGTTCGCAAAGGCTTAGCCTGCCTTACCTTCGCGTTCGCGTGAAATGGCTCGCGTTCGCGTAGAGCTTCCCCAGGTCCCCTACCCAGCTTAGCTAGAGCTACACGTTCGCGTTCGACCTGTCGCGTTCGCGTAGAGCAACTCCCCCTAATGCTCCGCGTATGCGACCATGGTCTTGCGTTCGCGTAGAGTAGATCCTCCCCCAACCCAGTTTCCCCTTCGCGATCGCGAGAGTGACTACGCGATCGCAAAGCACAGTATTGCAGACATCAGATACAACAAAAATTCCAAATGTTTCTAAGTTCAAAACATCTCATGGCCTATCCGAAACTCACCCGATCCCTCGGGCTCTAAACCAAACATGTACACAAGTCTAAAAACATCATACGAACTTGATCCCGCGATCAAATTGCCAAAATAACATCTAGAACTACGAATTTAGCACCAAATCAAATAAAAATCTCAAGAACATTTTACAATTTCTATTTTCTCAACTGGACGTCCGAATCACGTCAAATCAACTCCGTTTCTAACCAAATTTCACAAACAAGTCTTAAATATTATAATGAACCTGTACCGGGCTTCGGAACCATAATACGGACCTGGTACTCACAATGCCAAACATCAATCAATTTTTAAAATAATTAATTTTCAGACTTTTAATTTTTATCAAAAATTCATAACTCAAGCTAGGGACCTCCAAATTCGATTACGGGCATACGACCAGGTCCTATAATTCGATACGGACCCACAGGGACCGTCAAAACACGGATCCGGGCCCGTTTACCAAAACTGTTCACCGAAATCAACTAAAATCAACTTTTAAGGTAAAAATTCTTATTTTTATTAGTTTTCAACATAAAAGCTTTACGGAAATATGCTAGGACTACGCACATAAATCAAGGAGGGTAAAAATGAAATTTTAAGGCTTAAGAGCGTAGATTCAAGATCTAAAATATAAGATGACTCTTTTGGGTCATCACATTCTCCACCTCTAAAACAACCGTTCGTCCTCGAACTGACATAGAAAAGTACATGGGCTGGTGAAAAGGTGAGGATATCTACTCCGCATATCGAACTCGAACTCCCAAGTAGCTGCCTCAATAGGCTTACCTCTCCACTGTACTCGAACTGAAGGGTAACTCTTTGATCTCAACTGGCAAACTTGCCAGGCTAGAATTGCCACCGGCTCCTCCACGTAAGTCAAATCCTTGTCCAACTGGACAGAGCTGAAATCTAACACATGGGATGGATCACCGTGATACTTTCGAAGCATGGACACATGGAATACCGGATAAATAACTGCTAAACTAGGTGGCAACGCAAGCCTGTAAGCCACATCTCCCACTCTCTCCAGAATCTCAAAATGTTCGATATACCTAGGGCTCAACTTGCCCTTCTTCCCGAACCTTATTACACCCTTCATGGGTGATACCCAAAGTAATACTCTCTCTCCGACCATGAATGCAACATCACGAACTCTACGGTCGGCATAACTCTTCTTCTGGAATTGAGCTGTGCGAATTCGATCCTGAATTATCTTGACCTTATCCAAGGCATCTTGTACTAAGTGTGTGCCCAACAACCGAGCCTCTCCCAGCTCGAACCACCCAACTAGCAACCTACACCGCCTACCATATAATGCCTCATAGGGAGCCATCTGAATGCTCGACTGGTAGCTGTTGTTGTAGGCGAACTCTGCAAGGGGCAAGAACTGATCCCATGATACCCCGAAGTCAATAACACAAGCGCGGAGCATATCCTCAAAGATCTGAATAGTACGCTCGGATTGCCCGTCCGTCTGAGGATGAAATGCTGTGCTCAACTCAATCTGTGTACCCAACTCACGCTGAACTGCCCTCTTAAAGTGCGAGGTAAACTGCGTACCTCGATAAAAAATAATAGACACGGGAACACCGTGAAGACGGACGATCTCATGAATGTAAATCTCTGCCAACCGCTCCGAGGAATAGGTAACTGCCACAGAATGAAAGGCGCTGACTTAGTCAGCCTGTCCACAATGACCCAAACTGCATCGAACTTCCTCTGAGTCCATGGGAGTCCAACAACAAAATCCATAGTGATACGCTCCCACTTCCACTTAGGAATCTCTAACCTCTGAAGTAAACCACCAGGTCTCTGATGCTCACACTTCACCTGCTGGCAATTTAGGCATAGAGCTACATAGGAAACTATGTCCTTCTTCATTCACCTCCACCAATAATGCTGCCTCAAGTCTTGGTATATCTTGGCAGCCCCCGGGCGAATAGAATACCGAGAACTGTGAGCCTCCTCAGGGATCAACTCACGAAGTCCATCCATATTAGGTATACAAATACGAAAATCCGTCATCTCCAACATTAACCTGCTTGGCACCACCGTGTCGCACTGTGTCTCTAAGGACAAGTAAATGAGAATCATCATCCTACCAAACTCTGATGCGCTCAAACAAAGAAGACCGAGTAACTGTACAAGCTAGAACACGACTGGGCTATGAAACATCCAACCTCACGAACTGGTTGGCCAAGGCCTGAACATCCAATACAAGCGGTCTCTCATCAACTGGAATATATGCAAGGCTACCCATACTGACTGACTTTCTACTTAAAGCATCGGCCAACACATTGGCGTTCCCGGGATGATACAGTATGGTGATATCATAGTCTTTCAATAGCTCCAGCCACCCCCTCAGCCTCGAATTGAGTTCCTTCTGCTTGAACAAATACTGCAAGCTCCGATGATCAGTGAATACCTCACATGGCACGCCGTAAAGATAGTACCTCCAAATCTTCAGTGCGTGAACAATGGATGCCAGCTCTAGATCCTGAATAGGGTAATTCTTCTCGTGAACCTTCAGCTGCCGCGAAGCATACGCAATAACCTTGCTACCCTGAATCAACACCGCCCCCAGACCAATACAAAATGCGTCACAATATACTGTATAAGATCCTGAACCTGTGGGTAACACCAATATCGGTGCCATATTTAAAACTGTCTTGAGCTTCTGAAAGCTCGCTTCACACTCGTCCGACCATTTGAATGGGGCACCCTTCTGGGTCAACCTAGTAATTGGGGCTGCTATAGATGAAAACCCCTACACAAACTGACGGTAATAACCTGCCAAACCCAAGAAACTGCGGATCTCTGTAGCTGATGTGGGTCTAGGCCAATTTTGAACTGCCTCAATCTTCTTAGGATCTACCTGAATACCCTCTGCTGATACAACGTGACCCAAGAAAGCAACTGAACTCAACCAAAACTCGTATTTTGAGAACTTAACATATAACTGGCTGTCTTTCAGAGTCTGAACAAAGATCCGAAGGTGCTGCTCATGCTCCTCTTGACTGTGGGAGTAGATCAAGATATCATCAATAAACACAATCACAAAGGAATTCAAGTAGGGTTTGAACACCCGGTTCATAAAATCCATGAATGCTGCTGGGGCCTTTGTCAGCCTAAATGATATCACTAGAAACTCGAAATGCCCGGACCGAGTCCAAAAAGATGTCTTAGGGACATCTGATGCCCTAATCCTCAATTGATGGTAGCCAGATCTCAAATCAATCTTCGAAAACACCTGGGCACCCTGAAGCTGATCGAATAAATCATCAATCCTCGGCAATGGATACTTGGTTTTGATAGTGACTTTGTTTAACTGCCGATAATCTATACACATCCTCATCGATCCATCTTTATTCTTCACAAACAACATAGGTGCACCCCAGGGCGAGACTCTTGGTCTAATGAAGCCCTTATCAAGAAAATCTTGCAATTGCTCCTTCAATTCTTTCAACTCTGGCGGGGCCATGCGGTATGGCGGAATGGAAATGGGCTGAGTGCCCGGAGCCAAATCAATGCAGAAATCAATATCCCTGTCGGATGGCATCCCCGGCAGGTCTGCAGGATACACCTCTGGAAACTCACGAACAACCGGCACTGAATCCATGGAAGGAACCTCCGCATTAGAATTGCCGACATAAGCCAAATAAGCTAGACACCCCTTCTCGACCATATGCAGAGCCTTCATGTAAGAGATAACCCTGCTGGCAGAATGGCCAAGATTCCCTATCCACTCTAATCGAGGCAACCCCTGCAAGGCTAAGGTCACCGTCTTAGCGTGACAATATAATATAGCATGATAAGGTGACAACCAATCCATACCCAGTATGACATCAAAATCAACCACGTCGAGAAGTAGAAGATCTACACAAGTCTCAAGACTCCCAATGGTGACCACACACGAACGATAAACACGATCTATAATAATAGTATCTCCCACCGGTGTGGACTCATGCACAGGAGGACTCAAAGAATCACGGGGCACAAACAAATAAGAAGCAAAATAGGATGACACACAGGGGTAAGTAGATCCCGGATCAAATAGAACTAAAACATCTCTACTGCAAACTGAAACAGTACCTGTGATAACAACGTCAGATGACTCAGCCTCAGGCCTGGCTAAGAAAGCATAACACTGGGGCTGGGCCCCACCAACCTGAACTACGTCCCTGGGACGGCCTCTAACTGGCTGGTCTCCACCTCTAATGGACTGACCTCCACCTCTAACAGTCTGGCCTCTACCTCTAGCTGCCTGACCCCTACCTCTGGCTGGCTGAGCAGGTGGTGCAGCAACTGGTGTCAGAACCATGGTACGAGAACTCTGATGCTGTGGGCTGCCCGTTGTCCGAGGTGAAAATTTAGCAATGTACCTCGGATCACCACAAGTATAACATAACCTTGGCTGTTGTGACTGCTGACCCTAAAACTGAACCTGTCGACCTGAATAACCACCCTGATAACTCTGGAGTGGAGGGGCACTAATAGGGGATGGTGGTGCACTGTAGGCTAAGTGGTCAAAATAATGCATCTGAGGGCCACGACCACCTGAGGCACCGTAGGATGCCTGGAGCGCTGAATGAAACGGCCTGGGAGGATGGCCTCTACCAAAAGTACTCCCGCCTCTAGATGAGGCACCACTGAACTCACCGTAATGACGAGGTATCTTGTCAGACCCCTGACCTCCCTGACCCTGAGTAAGAACCATTTTGACTCGTCTGGCGACATTAGCAGCCGCCTGAAAAGAAATCTCACTCCCAGTCTCCTTAGCTATCTAAAATCTGATAGGCTGAGCAAGTCCATCAATAAACCTCCTCACCCCCTCTCTCTCGATGGGAAGCAGAAGAATAGAATGACGGGCTAAATCCACAAAACAGGTCTCATACTGAGTAACAGTCATACTGCCCTGCTGGAGAAGCTCAAACTGACGGCGACGCTCCTCTCTCAATGTGATAGGCAGAAACTTCTCTACGAAGAGCTGAGATAACTAGACCCAAGTAAGAGCAAGCGACCCAACAGGCCTGGTCAACAAGTAATCTCTCCACCATTTCTTGGGGGACCCGGTCATCTGAAATGCAGCAAAATCGACCCCATTGGTCTCTACTATACCCATGTTTCGTAGAACCTCATGACAGCTGTCAAGATACTCCTGGTGATCCTCTGTAAGAGCACCACTGAAGTGAACAGGAAAGATCTTGATAAACTGGTCCAATCTCCATAAAGCCTCAGAAGACATAGCTGGCCCATCTTCGACCAGTGCCGCCATAACCGGATAAACTAATCCGATTGGCTGAGCTACTAGAGCCTAATACTAGGGAGCTATCTGCTCTGGAGCGGGAGTCGTAGGAGTCTGGGCTCCTCCTCCAGCCTGAGAGACTGTTGGTGCCATGGGAAATGCGTCAGTCTAGGCCACACTCTCCATAAGGCCCACCAAACGGACCAAAGCGTCCTGAAGTACTGGGGTAGCAATGAACCCCTCCGGAACCGGAGCTGGTCCGGTAGTAACAGTCTGGGCTGGAACCTCCTCGTCAAGCTCTATCTGAGGCTCCACTGCTGGGGCTGCTGCTCGTGTTCCAGGCTTAGCCCTGCCCCTGCCTCGGCCTCGACCTCTGCCCCGCGTAGGAGCTGCCACTGGAGGCTCTTACTACTGCTCAGCTAAGGAAGCGGTACGTTTTCTCGCCATTTGCGAGAGAACAAGAGTAGAAGAGTTCAATCAATATTGAGAAAGCAAAATTGCACGACAAAGAAGAATAGAAGTGAAACTTGTTCCTAAACTTCATAGCCTCTAGAAGATAAGCACAGACATCTTCGTACCGATCCTCCAGACTCTACTAAGCTTGCTCGTGAATCGTGAGACCTAGGAAACCTAGTGCTCTGATACCAACTGTCACGACCCAAAATTTTCCACCGACGGGACCGTGATGGCACCTAACATTTCACTTGCTAGGCAAGCCAACATTAGAGAATCATTAAACCAACTCCTTATTTCCATTCAGTAAATAACAATAATTAACTAAGATGGAATATAATAAGTGCAAAATATTATAAAACTGTATTAATTACTACCACCTGGATCTGGAGTCACAATTCACGAACATTCTAGAGTTTACTACAAATAATAGTCTGAAAGAAATACAACTGTCTGAATGAAAGAAAAAAGTAGGACATAAAAGATAGACGGGGACTTCAAGGTCTGTGAATGCCGATGGATCTACCTTGAGTCTCCGGACAACAGACCTATAGCAAAATCTCGATCAACCTGAGCCGATACCAAAATCTGCACAGGAAGTGCAGAGTGCAACATCAGTACAACCGACCCCATGTACTGGTAAGTGTCGAGCCTAACCTCGGCGAAGTAGTGACAAGGCTAGGACAAGACACCCACATATAACCTGAACAATATAATCATGCTAGTGGCAACAACAGTAAATAAAGAAATAACGTAGAAATAATGGGAAAGGGACATACAGTGGGGGAATACAATATGAAGAGTGAGAATAATGAAAAGACAGAATTAAACCGAAAATCCTTAACAAATTGAGCAAATAAAACAGCAAAGGAAAACTACACGGCATCACCCTTCGTGCTTTTACTCTCAACCTCACCAAATAAATAAATAGAACGGCACGACACCACACTTCGTTCTTTTACTCTCAACCTTACCAAATAAATAAATAGAGCAGCACGACATCACCCTTTGTGCATTAAACCTCTCATAATATACACGGCATCACCCTTCATGCTTTTACACTCTTCCTCACAGTATAAATAATGCATGCACTACATAATCAATATCACAATGTAACCTCAACATTAAATCAACATTCGAAAGTTACCAAATCTCAGTGAAACCAGATATAAGTCACCTAACATTTCAAATAACCCGCCAAGCATGGATAGTAGAATTTAAGGTTATAAAATAGACAAGAATAGAATTTCACTCGCATGCTATGACTCGACAACGACGCATAGATGCTCGTCACCTCACCTATACATCGTAATTAACAACCAAACACGTAGCAAATAAACACATAATACCTATTCCCTCAAGCCAAAGTTAGACACGACACTTACCTTGCTACGAGGGCCACTCAGTTCTCAATCACATCTTTCCCTTTGTAATTCACCTCCAAACCACTCGTATCTATTCAAAAATGACTCAATAATATCAAATATTGCTAAAGAAATTAATTATATGGCATAAATTAAATTTTCCAAATTTTCCTCCAAAAAGCTAAAAATTCGACCCCGGACCCGCTTGGTCAAAACCCGAGGTTTGGACAAAAATTCATTTGCCCATTCACCCCCGAGCCCGAATATGTAATTTGTTTTGGAATCCGACCTCAAATCGAGGTCTAAATCCCCAAATTTCCAAAATCCGTAGTTTCTACCCTAACCCCTAATTCTACCATGAAAGCTCTAGATTTTAGGTTGATAATTTAAGAAATGTAATGGGTAATTGAAAGAAAATGGTTTAGTATCACTTACCAACACTTTGGCGAAGAAAATGACTCTTGAAAATCGCCTCTACCCGTTTGGTTCTTGAAAAATGTTGAAGAAATGGCTTAAACCTGTGTTTGATTCTGTTTTATGCACTGGGCGACAGTGTTCATCGCGATCGCATGAACACTACCGCGTTAGCGCAGAGCAGCCTCCTAAGGACTTACGCGATCGCGGGAAGCTTTACGTGAAATGGCTCGCGTTCGCGTAGAGCTTCCCCAGGTCCCCTGCTCAGCTTAGCTAGAGCTACGCGTTCGCGTTCGACCTGTCATATTCGCGTAGAGCTTCCCCAAGTCCCCTGCCCAGCTTAGCTAGAGCTACACGTTCTCGTTCGACCTGTCACGTTCGCGTAGAGCAACTCCCCCTAATGCTCCGCGTTCGCGACCATGGTCTCTCGTTCGTGTAGAGTAAATCCTCCCCCAGCCCATTTTCCCCTTCGCGATCGTGAGAGTGACTACGCGATCATAAGGCACAGTATTGTAGACATCAGATACAGGAAAAATACCAGATTTTTCTAAGTTCAAAACATCCCGTGGCCTATCCGAAACTCACCCGATCCCTCGAGGCTCTAAACCAAACATGCACACAAGTCTAAAAACATCATACGAACTTGCTCGTGCGATCAAATCTCCAAAATAACACCTAGAACTACGAATTTAGCAGCAAATCAAATGAAACTCTCAAGAACATTTTAAAATTTCTATTTTCTCAACTGGACGTCCGAATCACGTCAAATCAACTCTGTTTCTCACCAAATTTCACAAACAAGTCTTAAATATCATAATGAACTTGTACCGGGCTCCGGAACCATAATACGGACCCAATACTCACAATGGCAAACATCAATCAATTCTTAAAAACAATTAATTTTCAGACTTTTAATTTTCATCAAAAATTCATAACTCAAGCTAGGGACCTCCGAATTCGATTCCGGGCATATGCCCAGGTCCCATAATTTAATACGGACCCACCGGGACTGTCAAAATACGGGTTCAGGCCCGTTTACCAAAATTGTTGACCGAAGTCAACTAAAATCAACCTTTAAGGCAAAAATTCTTATTTTCATTAGTTTTCAACATAAAAACTTTCCGGAAACATGCCCGGACTGCGCATGTAAATCGAGAAGGGTAAAAATGAGATTTTTAAGGCTTAAGAGCGCATATTCGAGTTCTAAAGCCGTAGATGACTCTTTTGGGTCATCACATTCTCCACCTCTAAAATAACCTCCTCGAACGGACATGGAAAAGTACCTGGGCAGGTGAAAAGGTGGGGATACCTACTCTGCATATCGGACTCCGACTCCCAAGTAGCTTCCTCAATAGGCTGAACTCTCCACTGCACTCGAACTGAAGGGTAACACGTTGATCTCAACTGGCGAACTTGCCGGGCTAGAATTGCCACCAGCTCCTCCTCGTAAGTCAAATCCTTGTCTAACTGGACAACGCTGAAATCTAACACATGGGACGGATCACCGTGATACTTTCGAAGCATGGACACATGGAATACCGGATGAACAACTGCTAAACTAGGTGGCAATGCAAGCCTGTAAGCCACCTCTCACACTCTCTCAAGAATCTCAAAAGGTCTGATATACCTAGGGCTCAACTTGCCCTTCTTCCCGAACCTCATTACACCCTTCATGGGTGATACCAGAAGTAATACTCTCTCTCCGACCATGAATGCAACATCACGAACTCTACGGTCGGCATAACTCTTCTGCATGGACTGAGCTGTGCGAAGCTGATCCTAAATAATCTTGACCTTATCCAAGGCATCCTGTACTAAGTTTGTGCCCAACAACCGAGCCTCTCCCGGCTCGAACCACCCAACTGGCGACCGACACTTCCTACCATATAATGCCACATAGGGAGCCATCTGAATGCTCGACTAGTAGCTATTTTTGTAGGCGAACCCTGCAAGGGGCAAGAACTGATCCCACGATCCCCTGAAGTCTATAACACAAGCGCAAAGCATATCCTCCAAGATCTGAATAATATGCAAAGATTGCCCGTCCGTCTGAGGATGAAATGCTGTGCTCAACTCAATTTGCGTACCCAACTCACGCTGAACTGCCCTCCAAAAGTGCGAGGTAAACTCTGTACCTCAATCAGAAATAATAGACACGGGCACACCGTGAAGACGGACGATCTCACGAATGTAAATCTCTGCCAACCGCTCCGAGGAATAGGTAACTGCCATATGAATGAAATGCGCTGACTTAGTCAGCCTGTCCACAATGACCCAAACTGCATCGAACTTCCTCTGAGTTCGTGGGAGTCCAACAACAAAATCCATAGTGATACGCTCCTACTTCTACTCAGGAATCTCTAACGGTTAGAGTCTAACCTCTGAAGTAAACTACTAGGTCTCTGATGCTCACACTTCACCTGCTGGTAATTTAGGCATCGAGCTACATAGGCAACTATGTCCTTCTTCATTTGCCTCCACCAATAATGCTGCATGAAGTCCCGGTACATTTTGGCAGTGCCCGGGTGAATAGAATACCGAGAACTATGAGCCTCCTCAAGGATCAACTCACGAAGTCCATCCACATTAGGCACACAAATACGACCCTGAATCCTAAATACTCCGTCATCTCCAATAGTAACCTGCTTGGCACCACCGTGTCACACTATGTCTCTAAGGACAAGTAAATGAGAATCGTCATCCTACCAATCTCTGATGCGCTCAAACAAAGAAGGCTGAGAAACTGTACAAGCTAGGACACGACTGGGCTATGAAACATCCAACCTCACGAACTGGTTGGCCAAGGCCGGAACATCCAATGCAAGCAGTCTCTCACCAACTGGAATATATGCAAGGCTACCCATACTGACTGACTTTCTACTCAAAGCATCATCCACCACATTGGCCTTCCCGGGATGATACAATATGGTGATATCATAATCTTTCAATAGCTCCAGCCACTCCCTCTGCCTCAAATTGAGTTCCTTCTGCTTGAACAAATGCTACAAGCTCCGATGATCAGTGAATACCTCACATGGAACGTCGTAAAGATAGTGCCTCCAAATCTTCAGCGCGTGAACAATGGATGCCAGCTCTAGATCATGAACATGGTAATTCTTCTCGTGAACCTTCAGCTGCCGCAAAGCATATGCAATAACCTTTCCACCCTGCATCAACACCACACCCACACCAATACGAGATGCGTCACAATATACTGTATAAGATCCTGAACCTGTGGTTAACACTAATACCGGTGCCGTAGTCAAAACTGTCTTGAGCTTCTGAAAGCTTGCTTCACACTCGTATGACCATTTGAATGAGGCACCCTTCTGGGTCAACCTAGTCATCGGGGCTGCTATAGATGAAAACCCCTCGCCAAACCCAAGAAACTGCAGATCTCTGTAGCTGATGTGGGTCTAGGCCAGTTCTGAACTGCCTCAATCTTCTTAGGATCCACCTGAATACCCTCTGCTGATACAACGTGACCCAACAAAGCAACTGAACATCCATGAATCCTACTGGGGCATTTTCCAGCCCAAATGACATCACTAGAAACTCGAAATGCCCGTACCGAGTCCGAAAAGCTGTCTTAGGGACATTGGATGCCCTAATCCTCAACTGATGGTAGCCATATCTCAAATCAATCTTCGAAAACACCTAGGCACCCTGTAACTGATCGAATAAATCATCAATCCTCGGCAATGGATACTTGCTTTTGATTGTGACTTTTTTCAACTGCCAATAATCTATACACATCCTCATCGATCCATTTTTCTTCTTTACAAACAACACAAGTGCACCCTAGGGTGATACACTAGTTCTAATGAAGCCCTTATCAAGCAAATCTTGCAACTGATCCTTCAATTCTTTCAACTCTGGCGGGGCCATGCGGTATGGCGGAATGGAAATGGGCTGATTGCCCGGAGCCATATCAATGCAAAAATCAATATCCCTGTCGGGTGGCATCCTCGGCAGGTCTGCAGGAAACACCTCTGGAAACTCACGAACAACCGGCACTGAATTCATGGAAGGAACCTCCGTACTAGAATCGCCGACATAAGCCAAATAAGCTAGACACCCTTTCTCGACCATATGCAGAGCCTTCTCATAAGAGATAACCCTACTGGCAGAATGTCCAAGATTCCCTATCCACTCTAATCGAGGCAACCCCTATAAGGCTAAGGTCACCATTTTGGCGTGACAATATAATATAGCATGATAAGGTGACAGCCAATCCATACCCATTATGACATCAAAATCAACCATGTAGAGAAGTAGAAGATCTACACGAGTCTCAAGACTCCCAATGGTGACCACACACGAACGATAAACACGATCTACAATAATAGCATCTCCCACCGGTGTGGACACATACACAGGAGCACTCAAAGAATCACGGGGCACAATCAAATATGAAGCAAAATAGGATGACACATAGGGGTAAGTAGATCCCGGATCAAATAGAACTAAAACATCTCTACTGCAAACTGAAACAATACATGTGATAATAACGTCAGATGACTCAGCCTCAGGCCTGGCTAGGAAAGCATAACACCGGGGCTGGGCCCCACCAACCTGAACTACGTCCCTGGGACGGCCTCTAACTGGCTGGTCTCCACCTCTAATGGACTGACCTCCACCTCTAATAGTCTGGCCTCTACCTCTGGCTGCCTGACTCCTACCTCTAGCTGGCTGAGCAGGTGGTGCATCAACTGGTGTCGGAACCATGGTACGAGAACTCTGATGCTGTGGGCTGCCCGTTGCCCGAGGGTAAAATCTAGCAATGTACCTCGGATCACCACAAGTATAACATAACCTTGGATGTTGTGACTGCTGACCCTAAAACTGACCTTGTCGACCTGAATAACCACCGTGATAACTCTAGAGTGGAGGTGCACTAATAGGGGCTGGTGGTGCACTGTAGGCTAGCTGGTCGGAATAATGCATCTGAGGGCCATGACCACCTGAGGCACCGTGGGATGCTTGGAGCCCTAAATGAAACGGCCTGGGAGGATGGCCCCTACCAAAAGTACTCCCGCCTCTAGATGAGGCACCGCTGAACTCACTGGAATGACGAGGTATCTTGTCAGACCCCTGACCTCCCTGACCCTGAAAAGAAATCTCACTCCCAGTCTCCTTAGCCATCTACAATCTGATAGGCTGAGCAAGTCCATCAATAAACCTCCTCACCCTCTCTCTCTCTCGGTGGGAAGCAGAAGAATAGAATGACGGGCCAAATCCACAAAACAGGTCTCATACTGAGTAACAGTCATACTGCCCTACTGGAGACGCTCAAACTGACGGCGACGCTCCTCTCTCAATGTGATAGGCAGAAACTTCTCTATGAAGAGTTGAGAGAACTGGTCCCAAGTAAGAGCAGGCGACTCAGCTGGTCAGGTAAACAAGTAATCTCTCCACCATTTCTTGGCGGAACCAGTCATCTGAAATGCAGCAAAATCGACCCCATTGGTCTTTACTATACCCATATTTCGTAGAACCTCGTGACAGCTTTCAAAATACTCCTGGGGATCCTCTGAAGGAGCACCACTGAAGTGAACAGGAAAGAGCTTGATAAACCTGTCCAATCTCCATAAAGCCTCAGAAGACATAGCTGGCCCATCTTCGACCAGTGCCGCCATAACTGGTTGAACTAATCCCACTGGCTGAGCTACTAGAGCCTGATACTGGGGAGCTATCTTCTCTGGAGTGGGAGTGGTAGGAATCTGGGCTCCTCCTCCAGCCTGAGAGACTACTGGTGCCATAGGAAATGCGCCAGTATGGGCCACACTCTCCATAAGGCCCACCAAACAGACCAAAGCGTCCTGAAGTACTAGGGTAGCAATGAACCCCTCCGGAACCTGAGCTGGTCCGGTAGGAACAGTCTGGGCTGGAACCTCCTCGTCAAGCTCTATCTGAGGCTCCACTGCTAGGGCTGCTGCTCGTGTTCCAGGCTGAGCCCTGCCCCTGCCTCGGCCTCTCGCACGGCCTCGGCCTCGACCTATGCCCCGCGTAGGAGCTGCCACTAGAGGCTCTTGTTGCTGCTCAGCTGAGGAAGCGGTACGTTTTCTCGCCATTTGCGAGAGAATAAGTGTAGAAGAGTTCAATCAGTATTGAGAAATAAAAATCGCACGACAGATAAGAATAGAAGTGAAACTTGTTCCTAAACTTCATAGCCTCTGGAAGATAAGCACAGACATCTTCGTACCGATCCTCTAGATTCTACTAAGCTTGCTCGTGAATCGTGAGACCTAGGCAACCTAGTGCTCTGATACCAACTGTCACGACCCGAAATTTCCCACCGACAGGACCGTGATGGCGCTTAACATTTCACTTTCTAGGCTAGCCAACATTAGAGAATCATTAAACCAACTCCTTATTTCCATTCAGTAAATAACAATAATTAACTAATATGGAATATAATAAGTGTGGAATATTATAAAACTGTATTAATTACTACCATCCGGATCTGGAGTTACAATTCACGAGCATTCTAGAGTTTACTACAAATAATAGTCTGAAAGAAATACAACTGTCTGAATGAAAGAAAACAATAGGACATAAAAGATAGACGAGGACTTCAAGGTCTGTGAATGCCGACAGATCTAACTTGAGTCTCCGGACAACGGACTAATAGCAAAAACTCGATCAACCTGAACCGGTACCAAAATATGCACAGGAAGTACAGAGTGCAGCATCAGTACAACCGACCCCATGTACTGGTAAGTGTCGAGCCTAACCTCGGCGAAGTAGTGACGAGGCTAAAACAAGACACCCACATATAACCTGAACAATATAATCATGCTAGTGGCAACAATAGTAAATAAAGAAATAACGTAGAAACAATGGGAATGGGACATACAGTGGGGGAATATAATATGAAGAGTGAGAATAATGAAAAGACAGAATTAAACCGAAAATCCTTAACGAATTAAGCAAATAAAACAACAAAGGAAAACTGCATGGCATCACCCTTCGTGCTTTTACTCTCAACCTCACCAAATAAATAAATAGAATGACACGACATCACCCTTTATGCTTTTACTCTCAACCTCACCAAATAAATAAATAGAATGGAATGGCATCACCCTTCGTGCATTTAACCTCTCATAATATACACGACATCACCCTTCGTGCTTTTACTCTCAACCTCACCAAATAAATAAATAGAACGGCACAACATCACCCTTCGTGCTTTTACTCTCAACCTCACCAAATAAATAAATAGAACGACACGGCATCACCCTTCGTGAATTAAACCTCTCATAATATACACGGCATTACCCTTCATGCTTTTACTCTCCTCCTTACAAATCACAAAATCAGTAACAACGGATAGATAGGAGTATCAAAAAGAAACCAGTATTTTACCCATAATCAATAGCACAATGTAACCTCAACCTTGAATCCATATTCGAAAGTTACAAAATCTTAGTGAAACCAGATATAAGTCACCCAACATTTCAAATAACCCGCCAAGCATGGATAGTAGAATTTAAGGCTACAAAATAGACAAGAATAGAATTACACTCGCATGCTATGATTCGAGAATGACGCATAGATGCTCGTCACCTCACCTCTACATCATAATTAACAACCAAACACGTAGCAAATAAACACATAATACCTATTCCCTCAAGCCAAAGTTAGACACGACACTTACCTCGCTCCGAGGGCCACTCAGTTCTCAATCACAGCTTTCCCTTTGGAATTCACCTCCAAACCACTCGTATCTATTCAAAAATGACTCAATAATATCAAATATTGCTAAAGAAATCAATTATATTACATAAATTAAATTTCCCAAATATTCCTCCTAAAAGTCGAAAAATCGACCCCGGGCCCGCTTGGTCAAAACCCGAGGTTCGGACCAAAATTTATTTACCCATTCACCCCCGAGCCCGAATATGTAATTAGTTTTGGAATCCGACCTCAAATCGAGGTATAAATCCCCAAATTTCCGGAATCTCTAGTTTCTACCCTAACCCCTAATTCTACCATAAAAACTCTAGATTTTTGGTTGATAATTCAAGAAATGTAATGGGTAATTGAAAGAAAATGGTTTAGAATCACATACCAACACTTTGGGGAAGAAAATGACTCTTGAAAATCGCCTCTACCCGTTTGGTTCTTGAAAGATGTTGAAGAAATGGCTTAAACCCGTGTTTGATTCTATTTTATGCACTGGGCGACAGTGTTCATCGTGATCGCGTGAACACTGCCGCGTTCGCGAAGAGCAGCCTCCTAAGGACTCACACGATCGCTGGCAGCTTTACGTGTTCGCGAAGGCTTAGCCCGCCTTACCTTCGCGTTCGCATGAAATGGCTCACGTTCGCGTAGAGCTTCCCCAGGTCCCCTGCCCAGCTTAGCTAGAGCTACGCGTTCGCGTTCGACCTGTCGCGTTCGCGTAGAGAAACTCCCCCCAATGCTCTGCGTTCGCGACCATGGTCTCGCGTTCGCGTAGAGTAAATCCTCCTCCGGGCCAGTTTCCCCTTCGTGATCGCGACAATGACCACGCGATCGCGAAGCACAGTATTGCAGACATCAGATACAACAAAAATACTAGATTTTTCTTAGTTTAAAACGTCTCGCGGCCTATCCGAAACTCACCCGAGCCCTCGGGGCTCTAAACCAAACATGCACACAAGTCTAAAAATATCATACTAACTTGCTCGCGTGATCAAATTGCCAAAATATCACCTAGAACTACGAAGTTAGCACCAAATCAAATGAAACTCTCAAGAACACTTTAAAATTTTTATTTTCTTAACTGGATGTCCAAATCACGTCAAATCAACTCCGTTTCTCACCAAATTTCACAGACAAGTCTTCAATATCATAATGAACCTGTACCAGGATCCATAACCAAAATACGGACCCGGTACTCACAATGCCAAATATCAATCAATTCTTAAAAATAATTAATTTTCAAACTTTTAATTTTCATCAAAAATTCATAACTCAAGATAGGGACCTCCGAATTCGATTCCGGGCATACGCCCAGGTCCCATAATTTGATACGGACCCACAGGGACCGTCAAAATATGGATCCGGACTCATTTACCAAAAATATTGATCGAAGTCAACTAAAATAAACTTTTAAGGTAAAAATTCTTATTTTCATTAGTTTTCAACATAAAAGCTTATCGAAAACATGTCTGGACTGCGCACGTAAATCGAGAAGGGTAAAAATGAGATTTGTAAGTCTTAAGAGCGCAGATTCAAGTTCTAAAACATAAGATGACTCTTTTGGGTCATCACATTTATGTTATTAAAAGTTGTTTTAGTAACAATTCTCTCTTAAATAATAAAATATAAGATATTTATTGTAAAGCTATCCATCAAAATAAATAATTTTATTTATTTCTTGTTTATAAGGAGCGGCCTGACAACCAGGAGACTTATAGTTCGAAAATATGTTAAAATTATTTATTGCATTAGATGCATGGATTGGAAGAATTATTTAATTTTACACTAGATGCCTGGACTACCCGGGGGAGTATAAAATTTAATAAGTTCTTTGCTTTCAAGATGGTTGAACTCAACTATGTTAATAGGATCGACCTGACTACCAGGGGACTATTTGACATAGAGTTATTTAAGAAAATTGTATAGGGATACAATTGGTAAGAGTACCTACCTTTAAAATATATGTGGAAAATGACTTGACTTTCAAGGGGCTCATACATATTGTTAAAGGATTCTTTTACTCCACTAAAAGAAATAAAGATCTCTTAAACTATAATGGGGGTAAATAGTTTAAAATAATTAGTGAAAATATCATTTAGATAAAAGTCCATATCTTTATGATATATGTAAATATGTTCTTATATTATTGCCTTTTCTTTTCTATATTTTAGATTTCTCAATATGTCTGTTATATCACTACATAAAATACTTGAGACCAACAAGTTGGTAGGACCAAACTTTAATGACTTGTATGGAAATTTGAAAATTGTTCTCATGCATGAAAAGCTCATTGATGTGATCGATAAGCCTGCAAAGATAATCCCACCAGAGAATGATGTTCAAGGCACCAAGGTTTATCAGAAACACTTGGAAGAATGTCTTGCTATTAAACGCATCATTCTCACTTCTATGAGTTCTGAATTCTAGAAGAAACATCAGAATATAAATCCAATTGCAATCATTGAATATCTTAAGAAGATGGTTGATGCACAATTGGACATTGAAAACTCTCCAGTTAGGCCCTTTGTAAATCATGTGATTGTTCTTACCGAAGAACATGAGAAGTTGGGGTACAAGCTTGGTAAAGAGATTTCTAACGATTTGATCTTGCGGTCAGTATATGATCCTGAGTGTTTTCACTGTAAGAAGAAAGGGCATTGGAAGAGAAACGGCAAGGAGTATCTTGCAACTCTAAAGGACAAGAAACAAGGTGAGATATTAATGAAAAATGTTTTCAAGGTTTCTTTAGATACTTCTAATTCTTCACTGTGTGTATTAGATACTGGCAGTGGTTATAACATCTGCAATATGTTATAAGGGTTCAAGATAAGTAGGAGACTAAAGAAAAGAGAAGTTAATCTACAAGTTGGAAGTGGTGCAAAAGTTGCAGCCATAGCTGTAGGATCAATTTCTTTAATAATACCTTCGGGCAAAGTACTTATGCTAGATGATTGTTATGTTCGTAAATGTGTTTCGAACATAATTTCAACTTCTATGTTGGACAAGCGTGGATTTCGCATTAACATAGGCAATGGTATTTGCTCTATTTATTATAATGATGATTTATATGTGAATGGCTATCTCCAACATGATGTTTATGTCTTAACTAATGAGAATGCTAATTTGATTATGCATGTTTCAAGTCTTAAGAAGAAAAGAGATGATCAAGTAAATCACACATACCTTTGGCATTGTAGGCTTGGTCATATTGGAGAGAAAAGAATTAACAAGTTGTACAAGGAAGGGTACCTTGATAAGTATGATTTTGAATCATATCCAACTTGTGAATCTTGCCTCAAAGGAAAAATGACCAAATCTCCATTTACTGGAAGTGGAGAAAGAGCTTGTGAATTATTGGGACTAATTTATACAGATGTTTTTGGGCCCATGAAAATTTAAGCTAGAGGTAGATATTCTTACTTAATCACCTTCACTGATGATATGTCAAGATATGGATTTGTGTATCTTTTGAAATACAAATCTGAATCTTTTGGAATGTTCAAAAGGTTCCGTAGTGAAGTTGAGAAACCGACTGATAAAAGCATTAATGTACTAAGGTTTGATAGAGGTGGAGAATATCTTAGTGAAGATTTTACTAGATATCTCAAAGAGAATGGGATTCTCTCACAGTGGACATCTTCAGGAATACCACAACACATTGGTGTGTTTGAAAGAAGAAATTGAACCTTATTAGATATGATGAGATTCATGATGTGGTTCATTAATCTTCCCATAAATTTATGGGGATATGCTTTGGAAGCAACAACATACTTACTTAATAAATTTCCTACTAAGTCAGTCTCTACAACATCATATGAGATATGAAAATGATGTAAGCCTAACCTTAAACATATTAAAGTTTGGGGTTGTTCAGCTTATGTTAAGAGATTTCAGTCTGATAAACCTGACTCAAGATCTGATAAGTGTTGGTTCATTGGGTATCTCAAAGGAATTATGGGATATTATTTCTATCACCTTTCTGACCATAAAGTATTTGTGGCTAGAAGAGCAATCTTTTTGGAAAGGGAATTTCATTTGGAAGGAAATTATAGTGGAGAAATAGAACTTGATGAAGTTCAAGAAATTAATGAATCAACATAAAATAAAGATCACGAGACACAAGTTGAAGAACCTTTATTGGATGTTTTGAAGTTGACAAGAAAGTTGCCATCTTCAACGGTTGAAGTTCAAGAACTAAATATAGTTCAAGAACAGGTTAATGAACCAGTTCCAATACATATTGAACAACAACCAAATCCAACACAAGGTGAGCAAGTTGTACAAGAGCCTCTTAGAAGGTCTACATAAAAATGTCACGTACCAACTAGATTGAATCTAATGGTACAAGATGATGTATCAAATGAGGTTGATAATAATGATGATGACCCTAAGACCTATGAAGAGGTGATACAAGGTTCTGACTATAAGAAATGGCAAAAAGCCATGAAATCCGAAATGGAATCCATGAAGGAAAATAAAGTATGGACTTTAGTTGAACCTTCAAAGGATATAAAACCTATAGTGGAATATTCGCTTTAACAAGACAATTGAAAGGTTCAATTTTGTTAGATGCGAGAAAGAACCTTGTGTGTACAAAAAGGTTAATGGGAGCACAATTGTATTCTTAGTAGTGTTTGTTTATGATATATTACTCATAGGGAATGATATACCGACATTGCAAAGTACCAAGATTTGGCTATTTGAATAGTTCTCCATGAAGGACTTGGGAGAAACAACTTGTATATTGGGAATAATGATCTATAGAGATAGATCGATGAAGCTGCTTGGACTTTTCCAGTCTTTGTACATTGATACCATCTTAAAGAGGTATAACATGGATAATTTCAAAGGAGGGTATCTACCGATAGGCACTGGAATTACTCTCAGTAGGGAGGATTGTACTAAAACACCTGAAGAAAGAGAACGCATGAGTAGGATCCCATACGCTAGTGCAGTGGGATCTATCATGTATACCATGACATGTACACGTCCTGATGTAGCTTATGCACTTGGAGTGACTAGTCGATATCAGGCAAATCCTAGCGAGGAACACTAGAAGGTGGTGAAGACCATTCTTAATTACTTAAGAAGGACTAAAGACCAATTCCTCATCTATGGAGATTCTGAGTTGAAACTTGAAGGTTATACTGATGCAAGTTTCTATTCAGATAAAGATGATAAAAAATCTATTTCAGGTTATGTATTCAACTTAAATGGTGGTGCAGTGAGTTGGAAAAGTTCCAAACAAGCTGCAGTAGCTGATTCAGTGACTGAAGTAGAATATATATCAGCTAGTGAAGCTGCTAAGGAAGTTGTATGGATGAAAAAGTTCTTAACTGAACTTGGTATGGTTCCTTCAATAGAAGGTACAGTTCTATTGTTGTGTGACAATACTGGAGCCATTGCTCAAGCAAAAGAACCAAGATCACACCAAAAATCTAAACATGTTCTGCGAAGGTATCACTTGATAAGAGAGATCATTGAACGTAGAGACGTTGAGATTCAAAAGGTTGATGGAAAGGAAAATGTTGCAGACCCATTCACTAAAGTTCTTGGCTCAAAGGAGTTTGACAAGAACAAGTGAAATTGGGCATGAAGTACAAGAGCGATTGGGTCTAGTGCAAGTGGGAGATTGTTAGGGATATAATGGATATGCCCTAGATCCAATTTCATAGTTGATGATTTGA
Source organism: Nicotiana tomentosiformis (assembly GCF_000390325.3). NCBI lineage: Eukaryota > Viridiplantae > Streptophyta > Magnoliopsida > Solanales > Solanaceae > Nicotiana > Nicotiana tomentosiformis. Next base: position 150,749,248 of record NC_090812.1, read on the forward strand.
ACATATTTTGTGAATGTTATTTGATATAACAAATATATGGCATTTGATATTCTTTTATCATAGTTATTATTAATTACTTTATTAATTTAATAAGGCCCTTGATTAAATTTTGAGATTTGTCATCGTGATGGAGATCATGATAAAGAGAGTAAAGTCTCTTACAATTTAATCTAAATTTGTTCTTGATCATAGGATTATTAATTTGGACATTAATAATCTGGTTAGATTAATATTTATATGATCGTCTTTATGGGATAAAGATTAGTTGATCTCATTAACTAAATCACATAGATAGATGATGCATATAGAGATATGATAATTGAACTGACTCATTGGATAATTCCGAATGGTTAGAATTATCATAAACTGTCAATAGAATATTCTCTTGAAGAATGTGATGTAAGAATTTCCTTTGACCTGAGATCGTCATAGTAATTGACAAGTTATTTATTGCGATTTGATACTAGACACCTATGGCCCCCGGGCGATAGTTGAAAGGATATTGGGTATGATTAAATGCTTGTAGAATTAATGATTGATCAAGATGGAATTACTCAACTCTTGGTAATGAGTTTAAGCTCCATGTTGTCATGAATTATAAATGACCAAACTAAGACCTTGGCCAAGGCAATTGAATGAAAGAAGAAAAGAGTTTCTTAGGTCATTCAATGGTCGATTATATTTGACATGAACACATAGTTGATCGCCTATTAGGATTTGACGGTTGAACCATATCCTAGGGTGACCCAGAGTTATAAGGACAAAGAAATACTGCATTATTCTTCTATTTGTTCTTGAGAGTAAATTGTATACTTTATTCTATCCGGTCGTTAAGGATTATTGCTAGACGCCACCCTTGATTAGTATATTGATATGATCAATTTACTACCGACCTAGTATTGAACCTATGAGGTCGCACACTAACGAGTGTTCTGATCTTTGCTAAAAGATTAATTACTTTATTGTTTGATAATTAAATTAAAGAATTTAATTATTCAAATAAACTTAGTTATTAGTCCAAATAAAATATTATTATATTCTTTGCTAGCACAGAGGATATAATTAATATTGGAACAAATTGAAGTTTTCTATTTTGAATAGAAAATTAAATTATATCTCTTGGTTAAAATATATATGTGATATATATAATTAAAATTTATTTTATATAAAATATGTTATATAAAATATTCATAAAGACTTGTCTTTGAAATTAGAATAACTGAAAGTCCGTAAGGACATCACGTTAAAGTACATAATTGGACGAGTCGACAACCTAAACCCATTAAGAATGGGATTTGTATTTTTTTGTACTAAAATACTAATAAAACTTATTGTAACGACCCAACCGATCGTTTTGAGCATTTGCACTTTGTTCGGTAGTTTATGGGAATTAGTAGCTTTGTATGATGTATTATGACTTATGTGAATCGTCAATTTTGGTTTTCAGGTTATTTGGAATCGAATTGAAAGAATGGATTTCATGGTTGAAGCTTTAAATTTGGAGAGTTGACCAAGTTTGACTTTTTGTGAATTTGAATCCGGAATGAAATTCTGATGATTCCAATAGCTCCGTATGGTGACTTTGGACTTAGGGGCGTGTCCGAAAGAATTTTGGAGGTCCGTAGTGGAATTAGGCTTGAAATGGCGAAAGTTGAATTTTTGAAAAGTTTGACCGGGGTGTTGACTTTTTGAGATCAGGGTCGGAATCCGATTCTGAAAATTGGTGGTCGCAGATGCGACGAATTGTCCGCAAATGCGGAATCGCTGGGCAGAAGCTATATTATCGAGGGTTTTGGTTCTTTATTCATTTTGGGAGCTATGCAGCTCGGATTGAGGCGATTCTTGAAACAATTTTCATCTTTTGGACTGGGGTAAGTGTTCTCTACTTATTTTTGATTTTATATCATGAATCTTTCTTCATTTTTGGCATTTGATTGAGGATTCCAAAAGAGAAATTGGGGGTTTTAGCCTAAAGTTTCATAATACAATTTTTGAGTTTTGAACACCGATTTGGAGTCGGATTTGAGTGAAACTAGTATGGTTGGTGTAATGACCCGGCCAGTCATTTTGAGTATTATAACCTCATTCCCACATTTACTGCTCAATTTATTCTTTACAGTTGTTTTATAACTTACCGAGTTTGTTGGTTCTGGTCCGTAAGGATTTCAGAGTGAAATGAGACACTTAGTCTCATAATTAAAAATTTAAGTTGAAAACATTGACAAGATATTGACTTATGCGTAAACAACCTCGGATTCAAATTCTGATGATTTCAATAGCTCCATATGGTGATTTTGGACTTAGGAGCATGTTTGGAAAATTATTTGGAGGTCGGTAGAGGAATTAGGCTTGAAATGGCGAAAGTTGAATTTCTCGGGAAGTTTGACCGGGGGTTGACTTTTTGATATCGGGGTCAGAATCCAATTCTAAAAATTGAAATACCTCTGTTATGTCATTTATGACTTGTGTGTAAAATCTGAGGTCAATCGAATGTGATTTGATAGGTTCCGACGTCATTTGTAGAAATTGAAAATTTCAAAGTTCATTGGGCTTGAATCTATGTGTGATTCATGTTTTTAGTGTTGTTGGATGTGAGTTGAAGACTCGACTAAGTTCGTATGATATTTTAGGACTTATTGGTATATTTGGCTGGGGTCCTGAGGGGCTCGGGCATGTTTCGGATGGTATTCAGATTATTTTCCTTCATCTTGGCACTATTGGTAGCTGCTGTATGCTGGTGCTTCAGACCTTCTTCGCGATCGCGAAGATTGGGACGCGATCACGTAGGCTTAGTTGAGGTAGTGTTTATTTTGTTCTTCGTGATCGCGTGAGGTCAACCGCGATCGCGTATGTTGGGCCAGTCTGTGCTACGCGAACGCGTGGAAGAGGTCGCGATTGCGTAAGGGAAACTTGAGAGGAAGCGGGGCCACGCGTTTGCTCTATGCGATCGCGTGACGAGGGATGCAATCGCGTAGAGCTGGAATCTTGTGCATCGCGATCGCGTGAGATTGTTCGCGATCGCGTAGGGTTAAACCTTGGGCAGTGGATAACTGTTCTTCGTGATCGTATCTGATTGTTCGCGATCGCGTAGAGCAAATGACTGGGTAGAGAGTTTAAGTTCTAAAAATGGGACTTCCATTTTTGACGGATTGGAGCTCGAGAAGAGGCGAGTTTTGGGAGATTTTCAAAGGAAACAACAGGGTAAGTGTTCTTAACTCAATATTGGCTAAATTACCCAAATCCATGGTTATTTTTATCATTTATTGGGGGAATCAAGTTGGAAAATTTAGAAAACCCTCTTGGTTTAAATTCAAGATTTCAGGGTCGAGTTAAGGTCGGATTTTGATAAAATTGGTATGGTTAGACTCGTGGTTGAATGGGCTTTCGGATTTTGTAACTTTTGTCAGGTTCTAAGACGTGGACCCCACATGCGATTTTTGAGCTAAATTTTGAATTTTGTTGGAAAATTAGTATTTTCTCATGGAATTAATTCTAATAAATTTGATTGACTGAATCGAATTATTTGTGGCTAGATTCGAGGCATTTGGAGGCCAATTCATGATGAAAAGACATTGCAGAATAAAGAATTATACGGCTTGAGTTAAGTAACAGTTTTAAATCTGATCCTCAGGGTATGAAACCCCGGATTTTGTGTCATGTGATTATTTTGGAGGTGACACACATACTAGGTGACGGGAGTGCAGGCGTGCACCGAGGGGATTGTGACTTGGTCCGTCCCGTAAAACTGTAAAATTGAATAACTTGTTGTTAGCTATATGCTCTCTATGTGTTAAAGAAATTTGACTGTAAATCATGCTTAGGCTATGTGATAGTACTGTTGGGACCCGCATAGGTCGCGTACTTGTTGAATTAGTTGCTAATTGCTGTCTTGTACTCAATCATGATTTTTTTTTGCGTATCATATCTCAGTCTTTCTTGATTTTTGTTGATACACTATGTTATCTCTGTTTGGGCTGATCTTTGTGATTTCCGAGAGCCCGAGAGACTAGAGAGGTTGATGACTGAGTAAGGCCAAGGGCCTGTCAGTAAGGTATGGATATTATAGCACGTGAGTTGTCCATGCAACACATGAGTTATCCGTGCAACACGTGAGTTATCCGTGCGGATTATAGCGCTTGGTCTGTAGGAGCCCCTCCGGAGTCTGTACACCCCCAGTGATCGCGGTACCCATTGAGTGTGAGTGCTGAGGGCTGAGAGCTGAGTGGTTGAGCTGTTGTGACGAGTTGAGTGACTATTGCCCTGAGAGGCTGTACTTGCTTTTCATTTGTTGTTGCACTTAGTTGCTATCTATCATTGTTGTGAAATTATCTGAAAGATTTTATATCCGGATTACATGAACTTGAACTGTATAAAATTGATTTGACTTAAGCTGCTGGATTTGAAAACATGTCTATTATTTGCTGGAATTACTGAAAGTGAATTATAACTGTGTAGCTCTTCACTATCTTCAGTTCTTTATTTAATACTGTTACTTACTGAGTTGGTTGTTCTCATACTACACCCTGCACTTCGTGTGCAGATTCAGGTGTTCCCGGCCGTAGCGGGTGTTGATTGCTCTTGCACAGTTGATTTTCCAGAGATTCAGAGGTAGCTGCCGTATTTCGCAGACCTTGCCTCTCCTTCCCTATCTCCTTGTTTACTGTATTTGATCTCAGACTATTAAAGACCGTATTTTCCAGACTTGAATTCATATTAGATGCTCATGTACTTAGTGACACCGGGTTTTGGGAGTGTTTATATATGTATTTGTGAGTTTTTCTTCCGCTAAATTAGATGTTATGTTTTCAAACTTAAGAGATATGGTATTTTATTCAGATTGTCGGATTGTCTAGTATTGAGATAGGCTCCATCACGACAGGTGAGATTTTGGGTCATGACAAGTTGGTATCAGAGCCCTAGGTTACATAGGTCTCACGAGTCATGAGCAGGTTTAGTAGAGTCATGCGGATCGGTACAGAGACGTCTGTACTTATCTGTGAGAGGCTGCAAAACCCTTAGGAAAAATTTCTCTTTCTTGTATTCTGTCGTGAGAATTTGCTGATTCCGGAAACTAAATTTCTGTTATTCTATTCTCTCACAGATGGTGAGGACACGTACTACCGGATCGGATGGCCAGCCACCGGTGCCACTAGTTAGGGCCGTGAGAGGCTGGGGCCGTAGTAAAGGCCGGGGCCGAGGTAGAGGTCGAGGTATAGCTCATGCAGCAGTTGGAGCAGCACATATAGTACCACCAGTTTCTCCAGCTCAGGAGAAGATTCCGGATACAGTTGAGCCGGCCAGACCAGCTCTGGTACCAACTACACCTATTGTGATTCCAGGCCTTTAGGAGGCTCTGTCCCATATATTGACAGTTTGTACTGGTCTTGCTTAGGTGGTTTCGGCTCAGGCCGCACCTGCCACTTCTCAGGCCGGGGGAGGTACTCATACCCCCGTTGCCCGTACTCCAGACCAGGTAGTACAGGGACTTCAGATACCGGGGGCACTACCAGCCCAGCCGGCTGCAGCTGCTCAGGCCCCTATAGTTCCTGTTATGGAAGATGATGAGGAGAGGAGACTTGAGAGATTTGAGAGGCTTCGACCACCATAATTCAGCGGTACTGAGTTATTGGATGCTCAGGGCTTTCTGGATAAGTGTCAATGGATGCTTCGGACAACGGGTATTCTGGAGACCAGTGGGGTCTCGTTCACTACTTTTCAGTTTTTTGGGGCTACCTTCAGATAGTGGGAGGCTTATGAGAGGTGTAGGCCGGTCGGTGTAGTACCCCTTACCTGGCAGCAGTTCTCCGGTCTATTCCTGGAGAAGTTCGTGCCTTAGTCCCACAGAAAGGCGCTGCGTAGGCAGTTCGAGCAACTTCATTAGGGTGATATGTCCGTGACACAGTATGAGATGAGATTTTCAGAGTTGGCCCATCATGCTATCTGATTGATTCCCACAGACAGAGAAAGGATCAGGAGGTTCATAGATGACCTCACTTTTCAACTACGATTACTCATGACTAGAGAGAGAGTACCTGATGCTACTTTCGACGAAGTGGTCGACATTGCTCGTCAGATTGAGATGGTTTGCAGTCAGGAGTGGGTTTAGGTGATTTCAGCGATGTTCCTTTAGAGGTCAGGTTTACCGTGGTAGGGGTCATTCTTTCAGACACGCTCAGGTGACTCGTCCAGGTCATCGTGGTGCATCAGCTAGCCACGGTTCTTACAATGCTCACTCAGACCAGTCTTCATTCAGTGCACTACCAACATAAAGTTCTCATCATGCCTTGTCCGCTCAGGCTTCTACAGGTAATTCCTCGGGTTATCAGTATCAGCAGTTCCGTCAGAGGAGGGGTTGTTTCGAGTGTAGAGAATTGGGTCATTTCAAGAGAGATTGTCCTAGGCTATTGAGTGGGGCTCTATAGTAGAGTTCTCGACCAACGGCACCAGCACCAGCAGTTCCACCACCCGCCCAGTCAGCTCGGGGTGGGGGTCAGGCAGCTAGGGGTCGCCCAAGAGGGGGAGGCTGGTCAGGTGGAGGTCAGGCCCGATTCTATGCTTTTCCTGCCAGGCCAGATGTTGTTGCTTCATATGCAGTGATAACATGTATTATTTCAATGTTCCACAGGGAGGCTTCTATATTATTTGACCCTGGTTCCACTTATTCATATGTATCATCGTATTTTTCTTATTATCTGGCTATGCCTTGTGAGTCCTTAGTTTTACCTGTTTGTGTATCTACACCGGTGGGCGATATTATTATTGTGGACCGTGTGTATCGGTCGTGTGTGGTAACTATTGGGGAACTAGAGACTAGGACTGATCTCTTATTACTCAGTATGGCTAACTTCGATGTAATCCTGGATATGGATTGGTTGTATCCATGTCATGCTATTTCAGACTGTCACACAAAAACCGTGACGTTGACGATGCCGGGGTAGCCAAAGGTTGAATGGAGAGGTTCTCTAGAGTTTGTTCCTAGCAGGGTAATTTCTTATTTGAAGGCCCAACGTATGGTTGGAAAGGGATGTTTGTCATATTTGGCCTTTGTGAGAGGTGTTGATACAGATACTCCTATTATTGATTCAGTACCGGTCGTGCGAGACTTTTCAGATGTATTTCCTGTAGACATGTCGGGTATGCCACCCGACATGGATAGTTATTTCAGTATTGACTTGGTGCAGGGCACTCAGACCATTTCTATTCCTCCGTATCGTATGGCACTAGCTGAGTTAGGGGTGGCAAGTGGGCCGGGCCCGGTCCTAAGTGGGCTTCGCGGGCCCGGTCCTAAGTGGGCCGGTCCTATGCGGTCCGGTCCTAAACGGTCCTGGGCTTCGAGGGCTTATTGCTGGAACCAGCTCGGGACCGGGACCACGAACTAACGGGCCCGGGTTTAGTGGGCCAGTCCCGGGCCCAAACGGCCCTAAACGGGCCCAACAGAAACTTTGTCTTTTTAATTTTTTTTTATAGAAGTTCGAGAAAAGAATAGTAATAAAGATATATAAGCTATATTCGATTTATATACTATATATACATCTTAAAATATATATATACTATATTATATATATATATATATAGTATACATCTTAAAATATACTATATATACATCTTAAGATATACTATATATATAGTATAGTATAGTATAGTATAGTAGATCTTAAGATATAGTAGATCTTAAGATATATATACATCTTAAGATATATAAGCTATATATATATATATATAGTAAGATGTATATATAGTATATCTTAAGATGTATACTATCGAATATGACTTATAAACTATGTATATATATTATAGTATATATATAGTATATTATAGTATATATATAGTTATATACACACTACACTATATATACATAGTATATTCGATATACTATACTATATATTATATACACACTATACTATATATACATAGTATATTCGATATACTATACTATATATATATATATATATATATATATATATATATATATATAAGCTTATATATATATACTATACTATACTATATATACATGTATATCTACTATATATATCTAGTAGTATATCTTAAGATGTATATGTAGTATAGTATATATAGTATATCTTAAGATGTATATATAGTATATCGAATATAATTTATATATCTTATGAGATGTATATATAGTATAGACTATAGTATAGTATATATATAAGCTTATATGTATACAAAACTATACTATACTATAATATATATACATCTTACTATATATAAGCTATATTCGATTTATATACTATATATACATCTTAAGATATACTATATATACATGTATATTTACTATATATATCTAGTATATCTAGTATACTTAGTATATCTTAAGATGTATATGTAGTATAGTATATATAGTATATCTTAAGATGTATATATAGTATATCTTAAGATGTATATATAGTATATCGAATATAGTTTATATATCTTATGAGATGTATATATAGTATAGACTATAGTATAGTATATATATAAGCTTATATGTATACTAAACTATACTATAATATATATACATCTTACTATATATAAGCTATATTCGATTTATATACTATATATACATCTTAATATATACTATATATACATGTATATTTACTATATATATCTAGTATATTTAGTATACTATGTATATCTTAAGATGTATATGTAGTATAGTATATATAGTATATCTTAAGATGTATATATAGTATAGTATATATAATATATCTTAAGATGTATATATAGTATAGTATATATAGTATATCTTAAGATGTATATATAGTATATCGAATATAGTTTATATATCTTATGAGATGTATATATAGTATAGACTATAGTATAGTATATATATAAGCTTATATGTATACTAAACTATACTATAATATATATACATCTTACTATATATAAGCTATATTCGATTTATATACTATATATACATCTTAAGATATACTATATATACATGTATATCTACTATATATATCTAGTATATCTAGTATACTATGTATATCTTAAGATGTATATGTAGTATAGTATATATAGTATATCTTAAGATGTATATATAGTATAGTATATATAGTATATCTTAAGATGTATATATAGTAGAGTATATATAGTATATCTTAAGATGTATATATAATATATCGAATATAGTTTATATATCTTATGAGATGTATATATAGTATAGACTATAGTATAGTATATATATAAGCTTATATGTATACTAAACTATACTATAATATATATACATCTTACTATATATAAGCTATATTCGATTTATATACTATATATACATCTTAAGATATACTATATATACATGTATATCTACTATATATATCTAGTATATCTAGTATACTTAGTATATCTTAAGATGTATATGTAGTATAGTATATATAGTATATCTTAAGATGTATATGTAGTATAGTATATATAGTATATCTTAAGATGTATATATAGTATAGTATATATAGTATATCTTAAGATGTATATATAGTATAGACTATAGTATAGTATATATATAAGCTTATATGTATAATAAACTATATATATATATACTATACTATATTATACTATATGTATAGCTTAAGATATATAAGAACAAAAATATTGTAAAGAGATATTCAAATCAATGCGTTATATTTTTATTATAGCATTAAAAATCATGGCAATATCTTTCTTAGTCTTCCTCCCCCTATGGAATGAGCACAATAAGGTGCTAATACCACCATTGAGAAGAAAAAGAAACTAATCAAGATGTGCCAAAATACAAGTTACATATTAATTTACATGATATCTCTTACAAATTTCATAAATCCTTCAAGGTTCGGAGGAATTTCCGTTGGTGGTAGCGGAAATGAAGCTTGCTCATCACCGCTTCCAGGCGAAGCATCATCCTCCGCAAGTTCAGCTAGCATTTCTTCATAAGCTTCGTCTATCTCTGGTTGTGATTCAGCAAGTCCAAAATTTCTTCTTTCCGAACGGATCCAATCTCTGAAAAGTACTGATTTTTCCAAGCTCTCTCTCATAGATGCTCTATAATCACCGAGTTGAAGTTTTGCTTGACTGAAAGCGCTCTCTGATGCCACTGTTGACGCTTGAATAGTTAAAATATCTAGGGCCATCCTTGAAAGAATCAGAAAGTGTTTTTCTTTGTCCTTCCACCATTCCAAAATATTAAAGGAGCCGTCGGGATTCACTTCCTCAATTCCCTGTGACAAATAAACTTCAAGCTCATTTAGTTGTGAAAAATCACTAGTACTAGAACCTTGAGAACCCCTAAACCCTGCCCAAGCACTAAATGCTCTTACTCCCGCAGTTCTTTTAGATGATTGAGAACTAGAAGAAGAAGGAGTTGGAACATTTGGTCTAGCATGATCTAATGCAACTTGATAAGCATTATAAATAGTTTGAACATTTATTTTAATTGAGGCTATTGCGTTCGGAAGTTTAGACAACTCCTCATCTTCAAGTGCTAAACCATTATAAACAGTTTCATACCAAAATTGAGGACCTCCTAATTTCATAGTAGGATTTAACTCATGGAATCAATAGCAAGTTAATAAATTTCCCCACCATCTGAAAAATGATCAAACAAATTTGCAAGTTCTGCAATATAAACTAAACAGTTAGAAATAGTAGGATAATATTGCCCAGAAAATTTATTTGTAGCAATATGAAATTTTTCTAAAAAATCTACAAGCATTTTAACATTAGCCCAATCCGCATTTGTAAGGTGCTCATCATCATCACTTACATGAGCATTAAACATTGAGTTTATGGGGTTTCTATACTCATATGCAATAACTAAACTTTCATATATGTAATTCCATCTAGTTGGACAAGGTTTAGGAACCTTTCTTTCTCTTAGGCCAAATTCATCGCATCTTTTAAAATATTCTCTAAGTCTACTTCTACGATTTGAATAAAAAAAACCAATTAAGAGCCATTTTAACTTTTTCAATTTCAACATTTAAAATTCGCATGCCATCACCCACAATTAAATGGTAAATATGACAAATACATCTAACATGAAAAATATTACTAAATACAGGACTTAGTATCGTGGTAAGCAAGGCTACAACATTTGTGTTACTAGTAGCATTATCCATTGAAACTGATATTATTTTATCACTAATGCAAAAATATCTACAAATATCCGCAATCGTGCTAGAAATAAACTGCCCTGTGTGACGTGAATTAATTATTCTATAAGCAATAATGCACTTTTGTATTATCCAATGCTCATCAATCCAATGACTGGTAACAGTAAGGTAATCACAGTCATTACCACTTCTACCAATATCAGTTGTAATAGCAAGACGATAATTTATATGAGTAAATAAATAGCGCAAATATTGTTCATATTCATATTTATATTTATAAATATCACTCTTTACGGTTGTGCGAGGAAAACCTTTATAAGTAGGATTAAAAAATTTTCTAATATAATGCACAAAGTGGGGGTTAGAAAGAAAACTATAGGGTAAGCACATAATATTGACCATTTTTGCCAATTCTTCCCGATCTTTTTTTGGATCATAATATAAAATACCACCGGTAACAGTGTTAATTCCCGGTTGAAATTGATTTGACCCGGTACTAAGGTCAGCCTGACTAGGTGCACTTGTCCCCTCAGCCAAAGCTTTCATACGAAAATATCTAGCTTTATCTTGAGGGTGTAGCAATATGTGTCTAGCCAAACTTCCCGTCCCTCCCCCTCCCCCGACTTCCAACATATTGAAAAACTAACTCTTTGCCACAAGTTTTACACTTAGCCCTATTTTTTTCTCTTAGTTGAGTAAAAAAATTGCCAAACAAGAGATGTTTCTTCCCGTTTAGGAGGTTGTCTAGAAAAAGTAGGGGCACTAATAGGAGGGTCAGATGGGGGATCATCTAGATTATTATTAGTTGGGTTAACTTCAGGAGCAGGACTAGTGGGTGTATCATCATCCGGTTGCATTTCATCAAAATCTATTTCTTCATCATCATTTTCATCAATAGTTGGATTACCATAAAGAGCATTCATATATTCATGGTTTAATTGTTCACCGGGTGCTATATTATGAAAAAATTGACTCTCGGTAAATTGTAATAAACTATTATCGCTATCAAGAATAGGAGGTGTAGGACGGGTAACATGTTTGGGTCGTGGAGCCGGGGAAAGTGGAGGAGGAACATATTGGCCACTAGATTCACCACTCTTCGATTTTCCCTTATTTTTACTAAATATATTTTTTAAGGAATAAGCCATCTTAATTAATTAAGCAAAGTAAATAAAACAAACAAAATTATAATATTAAAACTTAAGAGTTGGAACGAGTTTACCGAATTGACGAACAACTTGTTGGAAATTGATTATCGTTGAAGACTTCAATTCACCAACTTTACAATTATTTCACAAATTGTAACAATAAAGTAAGCAATAGTAGAAGTAAATTAGAGAGAGATTGTGATAGATTGATGATTTTGTAAGAAAAAATAAAATAATGATGGGGTATTTATAGTTGAAAATAGGGAAAAAGTATAATTATAAAAAGTTTGGGATTAAAACAAAGTTGAGGGGTTAAATGGCTATTTCATAAATAGCCAACGGCTATTTTTGATAGCCCAACGGCTATTTTTTACAGTCCAACGTTTTTATTTTTTTTTTAAAAAAAAAAAATTTTTAAAAATTAGCCGTTGGGCTCGCTAGGCCCGCTAAGGGGACCGGGCCGGTCCCGGTCCGGTCCCCGGCCCAAGCGGGCCAAACGGTCCCGGGCCTGGCGGGCCCAATCATAGGACCGGCCCACGAGACCGGACCAGGCCCGCTAAAACCGGACCAAACGGTCCTGGCCCGTTTAGCCGTTTGGCCCGTCTAGCCCGCGGTCCTGGGCAGGTCCCGAGCCTGGACCGGCCCACTTGCCAGGCCTAAGCTGAGTTAAAAGAATTGAAAGAGAAACTTTAGGAACTCCTTGAAAAGGGGTTTATTAGGCCTAGTGTGTCATCTTGGGGTGTACTGGTTCTGTTTGTGAAAAAAAAAAGATGGTACTATACCGATGTGCATCGATTATTGATGACTTGTTTGACCGGCTTAAGGAAGCGAGGGTGTTCTCCAAAATTGATTTGAGATCTGGGTATCACCAGTTGAAAATTCGGGATTCGGATATTATAAAGACGACATTCAGAACTTGCTATGGCCATTATGAATTTCTTGTGATGTCTTTTGGGCTAACCAATGCCCCAACAACATTTATGCACTTGATGAATAGTGTATTCCATCCATATCTTGATTCATTTATCATAGTATTTATTGATGATATCCTGATGTACTCACGTAGCTAGGAGGAGCATGCACAATACTTGGGTATTGTATTACAAAGATTGAGAGAGGAGAGACTTTTTGCCAAATTCTCTAAGTGTGAGTTCTGGCTTAGTTCGGTGGAATTCTTAGGACACATAGTGTCTGGTGAAGGAATTAAGGTGGATCCGAAGAAAATAGAGGCAGTTCAGAATTGGCCTAGCCCATCTTCAGTTACTAAGATTCAGAGTTTTCTCGGCTTGGCCGGTTATTATCGTCGCTTCGTGGAGGGTTTCTCGTCTATTGCATCGCCTATGACTAAATTAACCTAGAAAGGTGCTTCATTCAGGTGGTCGGATAAATGTGAAGAGAGATTTTAGAAGCTCAAAACAGCTTTGACTACAGCTCCAGTATTGGTGTTGTCTACAGGTTCAAAGTCTTATACTATGTATTGTGACGCGTCGCATATTGGTCTCAGCGCATTGCTGATGCAAGAGGGTAGGGTGATTGCCTATGTGTCCAGATAGTTAAAGGTACATGAGAAGAATTATCCAGTCCATGACCTCGAATTAGCAGCTATTGTTCATGCCTTGAAGATTTGGCAGCACTATTTGTACGGTGTCCATTGTGAGGTTTATGCCGATCATCGGAGTCTACATCATCTGTTCAAACAGAAAGATCTTAATTTGCGGCAGCGGAGGTGATTAGAGTTGCTTAAGGATTATGATATCACCATTCTCTATCATCCCGAAAAGGTCAATGTGGTAGCCGATGCCTTGAGTCGTAAGGCGGAGAGTTTGGGCAGCTTAGAATACTTACCTGTAGCAGAGAGGCCTTTAGCCTTGGATGTTCAGGCCTTGGCCAACCAGTTTGTTAGATTCGATATTTCCGAGCCGAGTCTAGTTTTGGCTTGTGTGGTTTCTCGGTCTTCTTTATATGATCGCATCAGAGAGCGCCAGTATGACGATCCCCATCCACTTGTCCTTAAGGACACGATTTAGTACGGTGGTGCCAAGGAAATCACTATTGGAGATGACGGTGTATTACGGATGCAAGGCAGGCTATGTGTGCCTAATGTAGATGGTTTGCGTGAGTTGATTCTCCAGGAAGCTCACAGTTCGCGGTACTCTATTCATCCAGGTGCCGCGAAGATGTATCAGGATTTGAGGTAGCACTATTGATGGAGGTGAATGAAGAAAGATATAGTTGGGTTTGTAGCTCGATGTTTAAATTATCAACAGGTAAAGTACGAGCATTAGAGACTGGGAGGATTACTTCAGAGACTTGAAATTCCGGAGTGAAAATGGGAGCGTATTACCATGGACTTCGTAGTTGAGCTTCCACGGACTTTGAGGATGTTTGATGCGGTTTGGGTGATTATAGATCGGTTGACTAAGTGCGCGCATTGGTACCATTTTTTCTTTGGAGCAGTTGGCTAACATTTATATCCGCGAGATTGTTCGCCTACACGGTGTGCCAGTGTCCATCATTTCAAATCGGGGCACGCAGTTTACATCACAGTTTTGGAGAGCAGTGCAACGAGAATTGGGCACACAGGTTCAGTTGAGTACAACTCCGAATGCACTATTCAGATATTAGAGGATATGCTACGCACTTGTGTCATTGATTTTAGGGGTTCTTGGGATCAATTTCTGCCCACTCGCGGAGTTTGCTTATAATAATAGCTACCAGTCAAGCATTCAGATGGCTCCATATGAGGCTTTGTACCGGAGACGGTGCCGGTCCCCGGTGGGTTGGTTTGAGCCGGGTGAGGCTAGGCTAATGGGTACTGACTTGGTTCAGGATGATTTAGAGAAGATCAAAGTGATTCAGGAATGGCTTCGCACGACACAGTCTAGATAGAAGAGTTATGCCAACAGGAAGGTTCGTGATGTTGTTTACATGGTTGGGGAGAAGGTTATGCTGAAGATTTCACCCATGAAGGGTGTGTTGAGGTTCGGGAAGAAGGGCAAGTTGGGCCCTTGGTTTATTGGGCCTTTTGAGATACTTAAGAAAATTGGGGCGGTGGCTTATGAACTTGCTTTGCTACCTAGTCTATCAGGTGTTCATCCAGTATTCCATGTATCCATGCTCTGAAAGTATGTCGGGAATCTGTCTCATATTCTGGATTTCAGTACAGTACAACTGGACGGTAATTTGACTTATGATGTGGAGCCGATGGCTATTTTAGACCGGCATGTTCGAAAGTTGAGGTCAAAGAACATAGCATTAGGGAAGGTATAATGGAGAGGCCAGCCAGTCGGAGAAGCTACTTGGGAGATTGAGCGGGAGATGCAGAGAAAATATCCACACCTATTTGAGACTCCAGGTATGATTCTAAACCCGTTCGAGGACAAACGTTTGTTTAAGAGGGGAAGAATGTAACGACCCGACCGATCATTTTGAGTATTATAATCTCATTCCCCCATTTACTGCTCAAGTTATTCTTTACAGTTGTTTTATAACTTACCGAGTTAGTTGGTTCGGGTCCGTAAGGATTTCGGAGTAAAATGAGATACTTAGTCTCATAATTGAAAACTTAAGTTGAAAAAGTTGACTAGATATTGACTTATGCATAAACGACCACGGATTCGAATTCTGATGATTCCAATAGCTCCGTATGGTGATTTTGGACTTAGGAGCGTGTCCGAAAAATTATTTGGAGGTCGGTAGAGGAATTAGGCTTGAAATGGCGAAAGTTAAATTTCTCGGAAAGTTTGACCGGGGGTTAACTTTTTGATATCGGGGTCAGAATCTGATTCTAAAAATTGGAATACCTTTGTTATGTCATTTAAGACTTGTGTGCAAAATTGGAATACTGATCGTCGTTTGTAGAAATTGAAAGTTTCAAAGTTCATTAGGATTGAATCTATGTGTGATTCGTGTTTTTACTGTTATTGGATGTGATTTGAAGACTCGACTAAGTTCGTATGATTATTTAGGACTTGTTGGTATATTTGGCTGGGGTCCTGAGAGGCTCGGGCGTGTTTCGGATGGTATTCATATTATTTTTCTTCATTTTGGCACTGCTGGTAGCTGTTGTCTACTGGTGCTTCGGACTTTCTTCGCGATCGCAAAGATTAGGACGCGATCGCATAGGCTTAGTGGAGGCAGTGTTAATTTTTTTCTTCGCAATCGCGTGAGGTCAACCGCGATCGTGTAGGTTGGGCCAGTCTGTGCTACGCAAACGCATGGAAAAGGCCGCGATTGTGTAGTGGAAGCTTGAGAGGAAGCTGGGCCACGCATTTTCTCTATGCGATCGCGTAAAGAGTGATGTGATCACGTAGAGCTGGAATCTTATGCATCGCGATCGTGTGTGATTGTTCGTGATCGCATAGGGTTAAACCTGGGCAGTGAAAAACTGTCCTTCACGATCGCGTGTGATTGTTCGCGATCGCATAGAGCAAATGACTAGGCAGAGAGTTTAAGTTCTAAAAATGGGACTTCGTCCCATTTTCCATTTTTGATGGATTGGAGCTCGCGAAGAGGCGATTTTTGGGAGATTTTCAGAGGAAACAACGGGGTAAGTGTTCTTAACTTAATACTGGTTAAATTACCCGAATCCATGGTTGTTTTTATCATTTATTGGGTGAATCAAGTTGGAAAACTTAGAAAACCCTCTTGGTTTAAATTAAAGATTTGAGGGTCGAGTTGAGGTCGGATTTTGGTAAAATTGATATGGTTAGACTCGTGGTTGAATGGGCTTTCAGATTTTGTAACTTTTGTCGGGTTCTGATATGTGGGCCCCATGGGCGATTTTTGAGCTACATTTCGGATTTTGTTGGAAAATTAGTATTTTCTCATGGAATTAATTCCAATAAATTTTATTGACTGAATCAAATTATTTTTGTCTAGATTCGAGGCGTTTGGAGGCCAATTCACGAGGAAACGACATTGCAGAATAAAGAATTATACGATTTGAAGTAAGTAACAGTTTTAAATCTGGTCCTGAGGGTTGAAACCCTGGATTTTGTGTCATGTGATTATTTTGGAGGTGACGCAGATGTTATGTGACGGGCGTGTGGGCGTGCACCGAGGGGATTGTGACTTGGTTCGTCCCGTGAAACTGTAAAGTTGAATAACTTATTGTGAGCTATATGCTCTCTATGTGTTAAAGAAATTTGACTGTAAATCATGCTTAGGCTATGTGATAGTACTGTTGGGACCCGTAGAGGTCGCGTACTTGTTGAATTATTTGCTAATTGCTGTCTTGTACTCAGTCATGATTTTTCTTACGTATCATATCTCAGTCTTTCTTGATTTTTGTTGATATACTATGTTATCTTTGTTTGGGCTGATCTTTGTGATTTCCGATAGCCCGAGAGACTAGAGAGGTTGATGACTGAGTAAGGCCGAGGGCCTGTCGGTGATGTATGGATATTATAGCACGTGAGTTGTCCGTGCAGCACCTGAGTTGTCCGTGCGGGATATTATAGCACGTGAGTTGTCCGTGCAGCACGTGAGTTGTTCGTGCGGATTATCCGGATTACATGAACTTGAACTGTATAAAATTGATTTGACTTAAGCTGCTGGATTTGAAAGCATGTCTATTCTTTGCTGGAATTACTGAAAGTGAACTATAACTGTGTAGCTCGTCACTATCTTCAGTTCTTTATTTATTATTGTTACTTACTGAGTTGGTTGTACTCATACTACACCCTGCACTTCATGTGCAGATTCAGGTGTTCCCGGTTGTAGCGGGTGTTGATTTCTTTCGCATAGTTGATTTTTCGGAGATTCAGAGGTAGCTGCCGTGTGTCGCAAACCTTGCCTCTCCTTCCCTATCTCTTTGTTTAGTGTATTTGGTCTCAGACTATTATAGACCGTATTTTCCAGACTTGTATTCATATTAGATGCTTATGTACTCAGTGACACCGAGTTTTGGGAGTGTTTATATATGTATTTGTGAGCTTTTCTTTTGCTAAATTTAGATGTTATGTTTTCAAACTTAAGAGATATGATATTTTATCAAGATTGTCGGCTTGCCTAGTATTGAGATAGGCACCATCACGACGGGTGAGATTTTGGGTCGTGACAGTTGGACTCATAATTGAATGGGTTGTCGGATTTTGTGAGTTTTGTCGGGTTTCGAGGCGTAGGCCCGGGTTGGACTTTTTGGCCGATTTTTTGGCTTTTGATTCAAGATTTGACCTTTATTGATTGGGATTGTTTTCTTTAGCATTGTTTGATGTATTTGAGTTGTTTTTGGTTAGTTTCGAGCCGTCCAGAGGTCGGAACGCGCGAGATGGCATTTTAGAGCATCGCTTGGCTTGCTCGGTGCTGGAATTGGCTTGTTCGAGGTAAGTAACACTTCTAAGCTTGGTGCTGAGGGTATGAAACCCCAAATTACGTGTTGTATGGTTGGTGGTGAGGTGACCCACATACTAGGTGACGGGTGTGTGGGCGTGCACCGTGTAAGTTTTAATTCTGTTATTTCTGTCGTACTGTATAACTACCTGATCATATCTGTAACCATGAAATCTACGTACTAGAGCTATGGAGCTGTGATTCATGTTAGAAACCATGTCTAGGCTACGTGCTTACTCTGTTGGGACCCATTGAGGTCGTTACTGCTGTTGAGTTATTTGCCTACATTGCAATTTCATACTCAGTCATGTTCATTCATTTCATATCATACCTCAGTCTCTGTTGCGACATATTGATACATCACATCACTATTTTAGGCTGATATTTCATGACATTGAGAGCCCGAGAGACTAGAGATATTGATGACTGAGTGAGGTAGAGGGCCTGATTGTGAGATATTATATTATAGCATGTGAGTTATCCGTATGGATCCAGATATTATACTATAGCACGTGAGTTGTCCGTTCGGATCCAAATATTGATACTATAGCACATGAGCTGTCCGTGTAGCACATGAGTTGTCCGTGCGGATTATAGCGCTTGGGCTGTAGGAGCCCCTCCGGAGTCTGTACACACCCCTAGTGAGCGTAGGTACCTACTGAGTGCGAGTGCCGAGTGATTGGGAGGACTGAGTGACTGTGAGAACTGAGTGATTGGGAGGACTGAGTGACTGAGAGGACTGAGTGAATTGATACTTTAAGAGTATGGATATGGTCTTTATCACTGATTTGCATCGCATTTGGCATGCACACTTGACATACACGCATAAAGATGCATTTTTCCTCATGCTGTATAGTATCACGTCATTTATGACTTCTCATACATTTTGACATATGGGCATAGAGAGACATCTTACACTTGCTATCTGAAAGGAAAATGAAACATCTTATTTATTGTTGAAAGGATTTTTGGGAAAAATCACAGTTTTCAAACTTACTCATATTTTTGGTAATTTCGGTAAAAGATTTGTGTTTTTACTAAGATACTTGAAAAGCATGCCTATTTTATGGAACTGTGAATGACCTGAGCATTTTATTTCTGAGACACTCCTTTTGTTACTTGTACTATGTTGTTATGAACTATTGTGGAATATTAGTGTTGGACCCGACCTTTGTGTTAGCTTGTCACTACTTTCAACCTAAGGTTAGGTTTGTTACTTATTGAGTACATGAGGTCGGTTGTACTCATACTACACTTCTGCACCTCGCATGCAAATATTGACTGTTGGCATTGCTGTGATCGACGGGAGCCGGAATTGAAGATGTACCTGTATTCCGGTTGTAGCTGCCTCTTGTTCATGGTAGCCTTAGATCTATGATTTTAGCTTTGTAAACTCTATTCTTAGAAGCTCATGATTTGTACTACCAGTCCTTGGGAAATGTATAAGATTCAGATAATTTCTTTACTTAACTGTCTTATTAAATATCATTGGAATTGGATAGTTGTTAATTGACTTACCTAGCGGGTTGGGTTAGGTGCCATCACGACTAGTTGGATTTTGGGTCGTGACACTTATAATCCAATTTGGTATTGGACTTTATGGAAAGTCCATAAAGATCGGTAGTAACGAAATCTCCATAAGAAATTCCAGAAAGTTAATTTGTGGAATTAAAACTTCTACCCCAAATAAATCATTACCTCAACCAAAGGGTTTTATAGGTGCTGCTATATAAAGGGTGATGGAGAAAATTTGCCGGAGCAATTCTTGTGAAAAAAATTCACTTTGTAAAAGTGAGTGTGCAACAAAATCCAAAAGAGAAAATACAATTACAAGAAAAGTATTTCTTGTTCTTCTATCTTTGAGTTGAGATTTTTGAAAAAAATTTCAACACAATATTTCATTCAATTTTTTCACGGGTTTCATTGATCAAAGAGTTGATAGCAAAGATCGGTCTTGGTATGGATACGCATAGAGTCTTTGCACTATCGAAGAATTTTGAATTGAGACTCTCTTCACCAGGTAAGTCTTAGATCTGATCATTGACATGTAAATAAAATTTAAATACAAAAAGATCTGCCTAAGATTGTTATTGTCTTCCGATGCATGTTATGAACATCTATATTCAATCATTCAGCTTCCATATTAGCTATATACAACCTGCAATTTTAAAGGAGAGTTTCAAAGGTTTCACTCAAGTGCTGAAAATGGTCCTTTGCTCGTGATGTTTTAACCAACATGTCATCAATATAGACCTCCATGGTTTTCCCCAAGTGTTATTGAAATATTTTTGTCACCAATCTTTGGTATGTTGTTCTAGCATTTTTTAAGCCGAACGGCTTAACTTTACAACAGTAAGTCCCTTTATTTGTAATAAACAAAGTTTTTTCCTCATCTAGAGGATCCATCTTTATTTGATTATAACCAGAATATGCGTCTAAAAAACATAAAAGTTTATGACCTGCAGTAGAATAAATTAGTTGATCTATATGTGGTAAATAAAATGAATTATGGCAAGCTTAATTTGAATCAGTATAATCCACACACACTCGCCACGTCTTCATCGTCAAACACTATGTTGTCCCCTTCTAGAACCTGACGAACCCATTTCTCATGGCTAACAGTGACTTTGGATGTCTTTTTTGCTATCGTGTATGTTACCCCATTGACTTCTTCACCCCCGATTATAACACTTACCGTCCGTTTTAGTGATAGGGGTTTTGGTGGTTCTTGCTTGTTTTTCATGTAGGATTATTTTCCTTTTTCACTAAATAGATCAGTGAGGTAGCATTGCATCAACAAATATTGAACTTCTCCTTGTAGGAGCCTGCAATCTGCCATTCTATGGCCATGATCATTGTGAAATTCATACCAGAATTCCTGGCATCTTTTGCTAGGATTTGACCTTATCTCTGATAACAACACGATAGGGGATTCAAGAATTTATTAAAAAAAAAACAAGAAAATCAAGAAACGTGTGAAAGCTAAAAGAAAATAGGGAAACGAAAAAGAAGACAGAAATTAAAGATAGATTGAAATCAAGAAAGAGTTTCTTGAATTCAAGAAGTCTATTCTGGAAGTTGAATCCTAGCAATAATAATTAGCTAACGAAGACCTAATCACCTTTTGTAGAGAATTAAAAACAAGAGATAGATTGTGAAACCCGACCCTTTATAATAACAAGAACAACAATAAGCCTAAACTTATCACCTTTCTTGAATACCTAGAAGTGATCTAAGATTTCGAAAAGGGTTTAACCTTACCACCTTAAGCTAATTCTTGAAAGTTGAAGAATAAATCCAAGAGTAGCCACACACAAGAGTGCAAGAAAAATCTCATAATTTTTATTGATATTGTCTATCATAATCTGCCCTAAAAATAAAGAAGACACCCCTTTATATAGAGAGGGAGTCACGGAATTCTACCACAAAAACAAAGAAAGAAAGTCCTAATTACTTTGGACAAAAAGTCTAACTACCTTAGGATAGGATCTTGAAAGTCCAAAATCAATCTTGAAAATATTAGAAATCTTGGAAAAGAAAGAAAGTCCTAACTACTTTGGACTAAAAGTCCAACTACCTTAGGATAGGATCTTGAAAGTCCAAAACCAATCTTGGATAGAATCTTGGAAATCTTGAAAATCATGAAGGACATTTGCAAGCAACTTGGCACCATCTTGCACTCAACTTCTAGCACAACTATTGTACCCTTCTTTAACATCAAGTAAGTCCTTTGATGTAATAAAAACGTGACTTCATGTAGGACTTATAGGGCTGCAAGTTTGGACGCATTTTAGGTGCCAAAATGGTCCAAAAGTGGACTGATTAGGACCTTCTTCAAAGGATATCTCTTGGGATCCAATACTCCTCTTCTTGGACATTAATTTGTGCCATAAAACAATTGTAACACCTAGCCAATTCACATCCTTTATCCTTGATCTCTTCCTCCCAATTAACAACTTTTTTATTTGCACTTGAAGTATAATGACCTTGTTTTGCAACTCTTTAGCTTGACATCTTATTAAAGACACTTTTTGCGATTCCAAAGCTTTATTCTTGTCCTTGAATATAGTTGAGCTTCCTAGGATGCTATCATTCCCCTCATTTTGAATAAAATTCGTCCTCGAATTTCGACCTTGCAAGAAAAAGAAGACAGACACTAGTATATGATATCCACTAATCTGAAAAAATGGTAGGAATAAAACAAGATAGTGACCATGTATCCACTTAACCCAATTAAGACTAATAGGTGTATATACTCCCTTATAAAGCATATGGACATCATCATCCCAATAAAATTTATGCTTGCTTAGATTTGTCCAATAAAAACCTCTCTTAAGTTAGTCAAAAAATGTGCATGACAAAGAAATTACAAAAGATTGATAACACATCCATTTAAAACATGTATCTCTACCACATGTATCAAATAAGATACCTTTCTGATATAGCCAAGTATCAATTATAAATCTCGTGGATTCTTCTACATATAAGCTATTCAAAGAAGCACATAAATTCTCAAGAAGGTTAGAAGAACCCATAATTACCAAAATAAAAGTTTCAATATATTCAAGCTCGTGATTATAACTTTTCCCAATAATATATCTAATATCAATGGATTCTAAACATTTGCTCAAACTGTCATAGAAATAGTCATAGATAATCTCATGAAAGAGCATTTGATCACTAACGTCACAATAATCATGCATAGCCTCTTTACTAGTAGCAAACACTTTTATAGGCTCACAATCAACATGACTAGAAGAATGACTTTCCATCACACAACAAAAATGATATTCTACCAATTTATCACATGAACTCATTAGCCACTTGAATAAGAGAAGAAGAAATATTTAACTCATTCGCAAGTCTCTTCTCATAAATTTCATGCCTCTTTCCACAAAGTTGGAATACATAATCATCTATGTCATACTCAATTTCAAAAGGAAGCAAATTACTCTTGCACTTGAACTTAGATATTATAGTTAATAACTTGATATGCATCAAAATATCATCATCCATAAAAAAATAAAGTCACCAACATAAGAAATAAGAGTATAGGTCATTATCTCCAAAAATACCTTAGGTGTTCTAGAAAGCCCAAGAAATTGAATAAACCAATTATACATATCATACTTGGACTTATTTACCAATGAAACATCATCACCGTGTATTCTTTTATGCAATGGTTCCAACTTAGCAATGTCTTTAGGGAACTCCATGTCATAAAACTGTAAATAAGGATCAAAATAGTCAAAAATTTCAACAACAAAAAAATTAACCAAGATTTTATCTTCCACCATCCAACAAGAATGTAATTGGATCCTTTGCCACCATCTCTAGCATCTCACATCCCCTTTCAAAAGGTATTTCAACACGTGGCTGCACAAAATCACAAGAACTCAAACAAGAAAGAGTTAATGGGTTAGGAAGTAAAGAAACTTTTTTATTGCTTACACTCTCTTTGGCTTTTATCACAAAACTAACTTTCTCCTCACCCTTAGCCTATTTTTTCTCACTAAAGGTTTTTTTCTTTTTCTTTACTCAAACCCTCTTGTTTTTCTCTCTCTACCTCACAGACTTTTGTTATCTCATTGCCTTCTCTCTTTTCTTTTCACTCAAGCTCACTCTTTTTCTCACTTGACATCCCATTCTCTTCACTCAATACAACCTCTCCTTTTTCCTCTCTTGGGATGTCGACATGCACTCCCTTACTCCTCTCATTCTTTTCTCTCTCATATTTTTTCGTATTCTCTTTAACAATCTTTTCATCTTCACAATTTTGTGAGGGAGTCAAAGGTCCAAGAATGAGTTTCTTCCCATTAACCTCAAAAGAGTATATTTTTTTCCAGGTTATATGAAGCTCTTCTGTAGACATACCATGGCTTTTCCAACAAGATATGATAATTATCCATGGGAATCATATTACACCAGATCGCATCCTCATACCTTCCAATAAAAAATAGTAATAACACTCTTTTATCTACCTTTACTCCTCTCAACATGTAAAGGTTCAATATGCTCAACACAAGCCAAGTTCAATTTCTCAACCATATAAGTGCTAATTGAGTTATAGCCAAACTCTTTGTCAAATCTAAGGGCACAAATCATAGACATCACTTTAGCTCTTATTTGAAAAATAACTTTACGATTGTCTTCCTTCCATTCGGTATACTTTAAGTTCGACTTTTCAAGTTGTTGAGTCATAGCTCGCCTCCTTTCACTATAACTACCTATTTGAGACATCTTGACATAAATTAGAAGAAATATGTATTTTTTAAATTTGGCTCTTTCCCTTTAATGTTCTCACCTATCTTGACTTTTTTTCACTCAAAGCAACTCTTGGTCGTTAATTTTTAGATTTATTAATAAAACTTACTAGTCACAACCTTAATGATAAGAATGTGGAGTTAGACAAAAGGAAAAGGAAAGTGAAGGACCAAATCTAGGAAGAATAGGAATTGGTTATTAAGAGAAACAAAAAGAAAGAATTTAAGAAACCTAAAACCCACAAGAATAAGGAAAGAAGTTACCTTAATCTTCAAGAACTAGGATGCCCTCTTCTTGTTTCTTTCTTGACTTGGAAACCAAATTATACTTGAATCTGAAAATAATAATGAGCAATAACACTTTTTTGGACTGATTTTTGTTTTTTTTGTTTGTTTTTGTTTTTGCTTATTTATCCTTTTGTTTTGTTCAAGAATCACCCAAGATTATCAAAATGAAAATTTTGATTAGCCTATGCTCTGATACCACTTCATAATAACACGATAGGGGATTCAAGAATTTATTAAACAAAAAAATAAAAAAATCAAGAAACGTGCAGAAGCTAAAAGAAAATAGGGAAACAAAAGAGAAGACAGAAATTAAAGATAGATTTAATCCAAGAAAGAGTTTCTTGAATTCAAGAAGTCTATTCTTGAAGTTGAATCCTAGTAACAACAATTAGCTAACGAAGAACTAACCGCCTTTGGTAGAGAATTAAAAATAAGAGATAGATTGTGAAACCCAGCCCTTTAGAATAACAAGAACAACAATAAGCCTAAACTTATCACCTTTTTTGAATACCTAGAATTAATCTAAGATTTCGAAAAGGGTTTAATCTTACCACATTAAGTTGATTCTTGAAGGTTGAAGAATAAATCCAAGCGTAGCAGCCACACACAAGAGTGCAAGAAAAATCTTACAATTTTTGTTGATATTATCTATCATAATGTGCCCTTAAAATAAAGAAGACACCCCTTTATATAGAGAGGGAGTCACAAAATTCTACCACAAAAATAAAGAAGGAAAGTCCTAACTACTTTGAGCAAAAGTCCAACAACCTTAGGATAGGATCTTGAAAGTCCAAAACCAATCTTGAAAATATTACAAATTTTGGAAAAGAATGAAAGTCCTAACTACTTTGGACAAAAAGTCCAACTACCTTAGGATAGGATCTTGAAAGTCCAAAACCAATCTTGTATAGAATTTTGGAAATCTTGAAAATCTTGAAGGACATTTGCAAGCAACTTGGCACCATCTTGCACTCAACTTCTGGCACGACTATTGTACTCTTCTTTGACATCAAGTAAGTCCTTTTTTACGTTATAACAACGTGACTTCATATAGGACTTATTGGGATGAAAGTTTGGACACATTTTAGTTGCCAAAATAGTCCAAAGGTGGACTGATTAGGACCTTCAAAGGATATCTCTTGGGATCCAATACTCCTATTCTTGGACATAAATTTGGGCCATAAAACAATTGTAACACCTTGCCAATTCACATCCTTTATCCTTGAGCTCTTCTTCCTACCAATTAACAACTTCTTTATTTGTACTTGAAGTATAATGACCTTGTTTTGCAACTTTTTAGCTTGAAATTTTGTTAAAGTCCCTCTTTGAGATTCCAAAGCTT